>NC_048292.1:27223270-27548270 GCF_009762535.1 Notolabrus celidotus
TTAATGTTTTAATGTAAAGCACATTGAGTTCCCCTCGTGTATGAAATGCCCTATACAAATAAAGCTGCCTTGCCTTGCCTATGCATGTCTACCCATATAAGCTGTTAATAGCATGAATGTAAGCTTCATGTTTATATGTGTATATATGTTTATGCATTTGCCAACACATCTGATTTGTAGTACAAACAGAATGTGTCAGTCTGTGTGACAGTCTTTGATGTGTGCGTTTTGTATGTTACCCCCTGCTGTGCTGTGTGGGTTGAGGCATTGCATCAAATAACATTAGTGACAAGAAAATCCACAATATGGCCTTAGCTTATTTGCAGCTTAAATACAACAATATGTGTGTGTGTTTGTGTGTTGTAAATCCCCATCCGCCATTCACTGTTTTTAGGGTTCTTTTTTGCATTCTACACACTCTTGCCTCCCCTAGGACATGCAGCGAGTTGACAGTGATTGAGAGGATGGATGCAGGGTGAATAACATGCTGTCAAAAGTGAGGCCTGCACAGCAAAAGCTACAAAGAAAAAAATAAAATACAGGCTCCCCAGTCACGTTCTTTCTGTTGACACTGCGAGGAAGGATAATTAAGTAGAGGAAATAATAAAATGGAGTATAACTAAACCTTTTCCATCAAGGACCCTTTTATGCTGTATCTATTCTCTGAGACATCCACAAACTGTCACTGCTGTTTTTTATAATTATATTCATTTTGCTCTCAGTGGACGAAAGAAGGGATGATGGCAATTTCAGAGACATGTCAATATCATCAGTTCTCAGTAGGGATGCACCGAAATGACAATTCTTGACCGAAACCGAAAAACGAAAATGAGGAAACCAAGGCCAAAAACTGAAACATCATCAAACATCGTGGCTGAAGCTTTAGTTTCTGTGAGCATCAAAATAAAGTGGCTGAAGCTTTAGTTTCTGTGAGCATCAAAATAAAGTGGCTGAAGCTTTAGTTTCTGTGAGCATCAAAATAAAGTGGCTGAAGCTTTAGTTTCTGTGAGCATCAAAATAAAGTAGCTGAAGCTTTAGTTTCTGTGAGCATCAAAATAAAGTGGCTGAAGCTTTAGTTTCTGTGAGCATCAAAATAAAGTGGCCGAAGCTTTAGTTTCTGTGAGCATCAAAATAAAGTGGCTGAAGCTTTAGTTTCTGTGAGCATCAAAATAAAGTAGCTGAAGCTTTAGTTTTTGTGAGCATCAAAATAAAGTGGCTGAAGCTTTAGTTTCTGTGAGAATCAAATAAAGTGGCTGAAGCTTTAGTTTCTGTGAGCATCAATATAAAGTGGCAGAAGCTTTAGTTTTTGTGAGCATCAATATAAAGTGGCTGAAGCTTTAGTTTCTGTGAGCATCAATATTAAGTGGCCGAAGCTTTAGTTTCTGTGAGCATCAAAATAAAGTGGCTGAAGCTTTAGCTTCTGTGAGCATCAAAATAAAGTGGCCGAAGCTTTAGTTTCTGTGAGCATCAAAATAAAGTTGCTGAAGCTTTAGTTTCTGTGAGCATCAAAATAAAGTTGCTGAAGCTTTAGTTTCTGTGAGCATTAAAATAAAGTGGCTGAAGCTTTAGTTTTTGTGGGCATCAAAATAAAGTGGCTGAAGCTTTAGTTTCTGTGAGCATCAATATAAAGTGGCTGAAGCTTTAGTTTCTGTGAGCATCAATATAAAGTGGCTGAAGCTTTAGCTTCTGTGAGCATCAAAATAAAGTGGCTGAAGCTTCAGTTTCTGTTAGCATCAAAATAAAGTGGCTGAAGCTTTAGTTTCTGTGAGCGTCAAAATAAAGTGGCTGAAGCTTTAGTTTCTGTGAGCATCAAAATAAAGTGGCTGAAGCTTTAGTTTCTGTGAGCATAAAAATAAAGTGGCTGAAGCTTTAGTTTCTGTGAGCATAAAAATAAAGTGGCTGAAGCTTTAGTTTCTGTGAGCGTCAAAATAAAGTGGCTGAAGCTTTAGTTTCTGTGGGCATCAATATAAAGTGGCTGAAGCTTTAGTTTCTGTGGGCATGCCAAATCAATAGGCTACGGACATTTTCATATTGGATCCTCTCTGGCAATATTAGCAACGGCAGCTGAGCAGGCGAGTACAACTTTAAGTTACCAGTCGCTACAAAGAAGCTTAAACCATGAACGGCAGCATTCAGAGTTGAGATATTTGCCTTTTTTCTTTATAAAGGTGTGTGAACCGCAGAGCTCAGAGGCTCACAGTTCATGTTAAATCAACAGGGTCTTTGCGTCAGGGTCTTTTCTCACCCTGTCTGGATTCTATTTCCCATAACTACCTGCGAACCACACTTTAACCCTTACTTACTCAAAGCTTCATCCTGGCAGTGTTCACTCAACACCAAGTCAATTCTTTCTCAGCACATTGTCAGCCTTGGATCCCAGTCCAGTTACAATATATCATCTTTCTGGCAGTTCTAGCTTTTAAGTATTATTACAACTAACAATTTTTTAACATGCAATAAAACTTTCTCCACTTACAACATATTGAAAAAAAGAACACTCTTTCAACTTCCTGGTTTCTTTCTTATTTCTTGTTAGAGGTGCTAAGAGCCACAGTAGATGTCCTTACATTGACAATAGACTCCTTGGCTTGGGCCATGTCTGAGATGACACCATCTGTGATGATGAGAAGCACGAAATACTGGGAGCCATCTTTCACTGACGCTGCATACCTATGAACAAAACACACACAAGCTTCGATGTTATTATTATTATTATCACTGTTCCCAACTTCCTTTGTTGGGAACTTTGAGTCATTACTTGAGCACATTAGCAGCGTCATTCAAACTTCTTCTCAAATTAAAGGCATTGCAAATCTTTTGAAAAGGATTTTTCTCTTCGACTGGATGTCACTTACCTCCCACTCTTCATCTATCAAGTACTACTCTCTGTACATCTCCTTTTCTTTCAATTTCATAGATTCTCTGCTCGATTGTGCTTTCAATCTTTCCTGCTATGTTGAATAAGTCTTTACTGACTGTTACTGATTTTAGATACTGTGACATTAGCATCTTAGCTTTCCTCACCTTTCTGCCCCTTTCTGCTTTATGGTCCTCCTCCCAACTGGAATTAGCTGATATTTAATTGTTTCTTACTGCAGATGATCACAGCATAGCAGAAAGTGAATAATGGAAATGCAAGGGAAAGATAAGATGGTAAGAAAAGAGGAGGAGCAGTGAAGTGAAAGGTTGCTAAGCTGCAAGTGACAGTGAAGCAAGACAAAACAGAAAAAAGGGGAGGAAAAAAAGAAACATGAAGGTGTAACCTGGGGTTGTACCTTAAACAGGCTTAAAGTCTCCAATGGGAAATAGTGATGCAGAAATACACTGCATCTAAAACTAGCTGAAAAGGGGAAACTTGGGGAACAGCTAGTCTCTATGGGGCGCCATTTGTAAAGTTGTGCACACTGAAAATAACAGCAAAATTCTCCACATTTAGCTCCAAAATGTCATAATAGCGTAGTTTAGAATGTTAAAAGTAATTTTTTTTTATCACATTAAGCGATATTTGTGATCTTTACACTTTTCTTTTTTTTGTGAAAATGTATTTAAGTTAAAATCACTATTTAATCTAAATGCTAAATATAAATATAAATGTTAAATATAAAAGTTACATATCAAATATAAATGTTGGATGCTAAATCTAAATTTTAAAGTTCAAATCCAAATGTTAAATGTTGAATCTCAATGTTAAATGTTGCTCTGCAATCCTAAATATTTAGCTACTATATAAATTCAGACTGCTGCCTAGAGGAAGTACCAAAATAAGAGCTTCAGAAAGTGATACAGGTCTCCCAACCAGACTCTGTCAGTACTGAAAGGCTCTAGCCAGCCACTTTCATTTTGGTACTTCTGTGAGGCAGCAGTAGGAATTGCATATTAGCTAAATATTTAGGATCGCAGAGCAACATTTAACAATAATATTTAACATCTATATTTAAGAGCCAAAATTTTGATTTAGCAATTGACATTTATATTCATATTTAGCATTTGGATTTAACAGAGACTTTAACTTCAATATATTTATCACAACAATTTAATGTGAAAAAGATCACAAATATTGCTCTAAATGTGATTAAAAAAAGGTGACTTTTAAATATTCAGAGTAGGTTTTTTTTACGTTTTGGAGCTAAATGGGGTGAAATGTTGCCGTTATTTTCAGTACGCTCAACTTTACAAATGACGTCCCATAAGCCTCACAAGTTGTGAATAAACAAAATGCATTCCACAAAAAAGAAACTATTTGTTGTAGATTTTCTTGTTTTTGTAATCCATAACAAAATAAAACCATCATCATACAACACATATCTCAGTAAAAACACTTTCAAATAGTTCTTCCCTGGTTTACAAAATATATTTAACGTGGAGACTATGAGCATTATGGGTGGAAATAATACCCCGAACTGGATAAGTGGTAAAGATAATGGATGGATGGATGGATGGATGGATGGATGGATGGATGGATGGATGGATGGATGGATAATAGATTTAATTTCAAGCCTTGGTGAACTGTATTCCCCTGCTTTTCATGCAAAGTTTAACTAAGACTACTTCTTACAGCTTAGGCTCCAGTAGGTGAATGAGCCAATTTCCAAAAACACTGAATGTTTTTCACAATAAATAATGTATATTTTATTTTGGGCAAAGTAAAAAGATTCAAAGTTGTGCACTTCTGCACTAAAACAACTACATGTACGAGAGAAGTCTATAGAAGAAAAGACAGATATATTGAGGGAGCTTGATGGAAAAGACATGGAAACAGAAAAGGGAGACAGGAAGTCATGTGACATCAATGAAAAGAACCTGTCTCTGCACTGCTGCTTGTTGCATCATCTCCTCAGAGTGCTATTGCCTCTTTATGTAGAACAACACAATCAAGATTTGAACCAGTTATCTTCTTAATACAATCCTTAAGAGAGGTTTGACCTTTTGTCCAATCAAGCAGTTTACTACTGCCTGTTTTATTCTAAAACTGTGTCTAAATCATGTATGTGTGGCTTTGCTGCTGCATAAAGGATGTTCTCTCCCACAGAAACAACAGCAACATCATGTCAACTGTTAGGGACTTTTTATGTTTGTGTTTTTCTCTTTCCCTCGATCTCGTTAGCTACCTGGCAACACTTGCCACATAGAGCCAATTACAGTCATCCTGAGAACACATGCTAAGTGTCAGTGGGAGTGATACATACTCAGTGTTCTTTCACACTTACTCCAGGGATTTGATCTCATTATGCAAGCATCAATCACAGATACTCAAAACATGTGTTATTGATAGTATAATTAAACCTTTGCAAAGTGACATCAGTATATAAACACAGAACACTTGGGAATCATTTAACATAAACTTGGATTAATCAGGAATAGCATTTTTACCTGGCCACATGGTTAACGACTGGGGAAAAGTTAGTGGGTCCATAGAGCTGAACTGACTTCAGACTCTGGTAGTAGGCTTCCACCACTCCTTCAATACCTGCACAGTAAGGGTTCTGAGGGTTCCCATTCTACATTGAAGAGAGGGAACAGAAAAAAAGAGAAGAGGACAAGTTCAATCTTTCATAAGAAGAAAAAGATAGAAAAAATAAGCCTTCAAGGGAAACTTCAATATTCTTTTAAACAAGGCCGAATTCTGGGTTTTGGGTGCAAATTGCTTACAGAAAATGTGTTCTCCAATTGATCTGATCACCATTTACCTTTGAAAGGGTTGCAAAGCTGGAGATTTGTGCGACTTGCATTAAAGGTGCTAGTTTTGGTCAATGGGAGGCTCTAATTATTACTCCAAGTTTAACATTTTATAAAAGGAATACCGACAGAGATAGACTTTTTTCTTAAATATTGACTTTTACTTGTATAGCTCTTTTCTAGTCCACTCAAAGTGCTTGAAGACTACTCAGAGTGTTTCAGAGGCTGCTATAGTAAGGGACCATCAGTATTGTCTAATCTCATTCATATCATATCCATGTCACTGGGAGCAATTCAGTGTTCAGTGTCTTGCTCAAGACAAGCTGTGATCGAACGGCCAACCTTACCATTGAGGAACAACCGACTCTACCTACTGAGCCCAGCCGCTCCATAGTAAGAGACTTCTTATTTCCCCATGAACAGAACTGCCTCTCAAGGAGAAGTTCTGC
The DNA here is from genome assembly GCF_009762535.1 of Notolabrus celidotus. Classification (NCBI taxonomy): domain Eukaryota; kingdom Metazoa; phylum Chordata; class Actinopteri; order Labriformes; family Labridae; genus Notolabrus; species Notolabrus celidotus. The sequence goes on from NC_048292.1 coordinate 27,229,396, forward strand.
TCTGAAATGTTCCAGTGAAGAGTTGCAAGAAGACAAAAGTTGGTCGAGGCAGATGTGTGTCTAACATGAGTCTGGTTCTGCTCAAGGTTTCTGACTGTTAAAAGGAAGTTTTTCCTTGCTGCTGTAACTAGCTAAATACTGCTAGGTGTAGTATGGGAGGTAGAACCTTCAGTTATCAGGCCCATCTCCTTTGGAATCATCTGCCAGTCAGGGTCCGGGAGGCAGACACCCTCTCTACTTTTAAGAGTAGGCTTCAAACTTTCCTTTTTGATAAAGCTTCTAGTTAGAGCTGGATCAGGCTTGGACCAGCTCTTAGTTATGCTGCTATAGGCTTAGACTGCTGGGGGAACTGACACACTGATACACTGGGATCCTGTCTCAACCCCCAATCACTTACTTTAACTCTCCCTGTCCCATTACAGTTACTAACCATACACCTTTTTGGAGTCCCTGAGCTCCATTGTCTCAAAGGATACTCTGAATCTCTGCCCTAGACGTCCTGCTGCTGTGAACATTCCAGACTCCAGCTGCTACGGACGTGCAGCACTCCAGCGGCAACAGCTACTATTACTTCTACTACTACTACTGCTACTACTACTACTACTATCTGTCTCATCACTATCATCTCTCTCTATTACTTATTCTCCTCTATCCCTCTTTCCAACACCAACTTGGTCGAGGCAGATGGCTGTCTGACATGAGTCTGGTTCTGCTCCTTGCTGCTGTAACTAGCTAAATACTGCAAGGTGCAATGCTCATGGTAGATTAAGATGATATAAGAATGAGTCCTGTCTTAAGACAGAGTGCGTCTTGAAATGGGTAAAAGGAGTTTTAGATACGCTGCTCCTGCAGCCTGGAACCTGTTGCAGGAGAGCCTGGGTTTGAGTGAGCTTGTCTCTTTAAATGTGTTTAAAGCTCCTGTGAGGAGTTTTTAAGTGGTCATGAAATGGACTGAAATTAACAGTGATGCCTTTTTATGACCTAGAAAAGCAATCAAGATTGTTAGAAAAGGAATTGATCATTTCTGTTTTGTTATTTTAAAGCCTGAAATCGCTGTGAGGGGGTAGGTGTCAGAGGAGGTGATTGACAGCGCATCAAAGAAAAACCCTTTTGTCTGCAGCAAATATTCTTAATGAGTGAAATAGTTGACTGTTAGTTGAAAGTGGGACGAGATAGCATAATTTACACATGTACAGGACAAAATAAGCAAGATTACTTAGTCCACAGGGGGGCGCCAAAGTCAACACAAACAGAAAGTTCCTCACAGGAGCTTTAAAAGCAGACTGAAGGCTCTTGAGGAAGATGCTTCAGTTTGTAGATGCTTTGATTGATGACTTTTGTTCTGAAACCCATGATGTGTTTTAATGTTTTAGAATTCTTTGTTGTTTGTCTGCAACTTTTCTGGAATGTGCTGCTGCTGATCTCGGCCAGGACACACTTGAATAAGAGATTTTTAATCTCAAGGTGGTTTTCTCCTGGTTAAATAAAATAAAAAATGAATTAATGACTTTAAAAAAAAAGAGGGGACTGGATCTTATCCTGTCTTGGTGTTGGGTCTCTGTTCATAATTTCACATAGAGTGGTCTAGACCTGCTCTGTTTGTAAAAGAGTCTTGAGATAACGTTTGTTGTGATTTGGTGCTATACAAATAAAGATTGATTGATTGATGGATTAAATGATTGATGATTGATCTTACCAAGGGAAACTCATGGGAGATCCGCCCATCTGGTGGTAGCTTGGCTCCAAAGCCAAGCGCTGGAAACATCTTATCACTGTCGTAGTCCTGGATGATTTCCCCTACAGCCTTTAGGGCCATGGTGTAGGCATTCAGCTGGTAGGGATTCATGTAGTGGAGTGAGGTGGGCTGGGCAGGGTTACCTGGTTGTGACAAAGGGAACACACAGAGGATGGTCCACAGTTAGGCAGTAGACTAGCACTGGGTCGCACCAGCAACCAGATATTACTGTACTCAATAATCTGCTCAATATCAAAGTATCGTTATATCAGCATACTGTATGTTGTAGTTTACAATTTCACAGCTGGATTTCTCTGTTGTTATTTAACACTATTAATTATCACCCTATCAAAATGCTTTGTCATATGTTAAAGACGTCTACGTTGCTGTTTGTTGATTGATCTTTTCCTCCTGCAGTGGTCAGACTTTATAATCAATAACAATAACCTCATCAAAACAGACTCAAGTGCAATATCTACTCCATATATTTATTAATGTACAATAATTACTCATCCCTCTCTTCTTACATGTGCAATCTTTTTTTTTTCTACCCATCTTCTCAGTTCTGTCCATTGTTTTTAACCTACGCTACAAGTCTGTGCACATTTTTAACTGCATCACTGGTTTTGTAAATATTTGTAAATGTACTTATTTAGTTGTGTATATATGTCGTAAGATATGTTTATTTTACTTCTTTAATTTTAACTGCTAATAACTTTTTAGTAATTGCTATTACTATCTTGTTTGCTTTATACCAGGGGTGTCAAACATGCGGTCAGCGGGCCAAAACCGGTCCGCCAGAGGTTGCAATCCGGCCCACAGAACGACTTTGCAAAGTGAAAAAATTACAGATTAGACATTAACTGCAAATTTTCAATAAAAGTAACTACTATTTTAAATTTGTCCTCTGAGGGTCGCATACAATCATAGTGCTGATGGAGCACACCTGAACAGCACTTTTTCCCAGGACTTTTTTCTCAAAGTGAGAAAATAGATGACTAGCTGTTTGCATAATCCGGTTGAGATTCATTTAGTCTTTTTAGAGCACTATAAGATGATCCACTAACTACTAACACTAGCACAACACCCCTGCATACAACACTGTCCAGCAAGCAAACAGTTCCTTTCGGAGCTGAGGGGTCCAGGATAGCCAACTTTACCTTCTTCATTATTAGAATCTCTCTGTTCTTTTGCAGTAAAAATGACACTCTGTGTCAGGTGAATTGAGAACTTGTTTGGTGTGTTTGCAGCAGGTTTCAGTGCTTAAAGAGTAAAATGTTCTGCCCCACTATGAGACTCATCATGGAGAACTGTTTTTGTAGAAAGATAGTTGATTACATTTCAGCACATACTTGTACTATTTTGCACTAAAACAAAGGGAAAAATGTAAAGTTGTCGTTATTTATAGGTTATTATGTTATGATTTTACTGGTCCGGCCCACTTCAGATCAACTTGGGCTGTGTGTGGCCCCTTAACTGGAATGAGTTTGACACCCCTGCTTTATACTGTTTATACTATGGCAGTTATGATCCACCATTAGCTTGTTTAGAGCCAATGAGGCATGGGAGTTAGCACTCAAACAAACACCCCATTAAGGAAAACGCTTTTCACTGACTGGCCAAACAGAATGAAAAAATCCTCTATCACAGTATTTGAGTTAGTTTGGACTTACAGTCTTCTAGTTAAGAATAACCTTATGTCTCCATGGTTCAACGAAACAATGACACAACTTAAGTTACAAACTAACTCATTTCAACATACGGTTTAGTGAGGACTTTCCACCCGAACCAAAAACACAATTTATGAAGCGCGACTGCAACCAGCCACAGACGGCATGTTCATAGCACTTTGGGCAGTCTTTGAGTAACTTGATTACTAAAAACTCCTCAAAAAAAGTTTTGAAATGTTAGTTTGCTGAATTACAGTGGGGTGCGAAAGTTTGGGCACCCTAAACAAAAATTGTTGTACAATTTATTTATTTATTGTATGTACAATAAACTCTGAAACAAAATCAGACCGGTGCAAAAGTTTGGGCACCCTTAAACTTTCTTATGTTTGAGCGTTGCTAGACAGCCTAAAATGACTTATTTCCACCATCTAAACATTGGAATTAGTTCACTGAATCTTCCACAACAAATTCACATGCAACAACAGATTTAAAGGTTAAATTGGAGCAACTGTTTCTTAACCCTCAGTCTCTAATGTGACTTGGCAACATGGGAACATCGAAACAGCTCTCAGATGACCTAAAATTGCAAATAATACGGAAGCATAACTCTGGAGAAGACTATAAGAAATTATCCCACAGGTTTCAGTTGTCTGAGTCAACTGTGAGGAACATCATAAGGAAATGGAAAGCTACTGGCACTGTGGATGTGAAGAAAAGATGTGGCAGACCAAGGAAAATAACAGCAAGGCAAGAGCGAAAGATGGTCAGAAAACTTTGCAAGGACCCACAAACAACCACCAAAGAACTCCAGGAAGATCTTGCTGCTGATGCTGTCATGGTGCATCGCTCCACAATCAGACAAAGATTGCATGAGAAGGAGCTTTATGGAAGGGTCACAAACACGCTCGTCTGACATATGCCAAAACACACGTGGATAAACCAGAGTCATTCTGGAATAAAGTGCTCTGGACAGATGAAACAAAGATGGAGTTGTATGGGCACAACCACAGGCGCTACACATGGTGCAAGAAGAACACGGCATACCAGGAGAAGAACATGCTCCCTACTGTAAAGTTTGGAGGAGGGTCTGTTATGCTTTGGGGTTGTAAGGCCGGTACAGGCATTGGAAACCTTGTTAAGGTGGAAGGTCGCATGGATTCGGCCCAATATCAACAGATTCTAGAGGCAAATGTCCAAGACTCTGTCAAGAAGCTGAAGCTAAGGCGGGGTTGGGTATTCCAATACAACAATGATCCTAAACATTCTTCCAAATCGACAAAGGATTACTTAAAGAAAGAAAAAAACAACATTCTACAATGGCCATCACAATCCCCAGATTTTAACATTATAGAGAATTTGTGGTATGACCTGAAGCGTGCTGTCCATGTCAGGAGGCCCTCCAATCTCACAGAGTTGGAGGCCTTTTGTAAGGAGGAGTGGTCAAAAATCCCCCCAGCCAGGATCCAGGGACTTATCCAGAGTTATAAGAAACGTTTACAGGCAGTTATATCAGCAAAGGGGGTGCTACTAAGTATTGAAGTCACTGAAGGGATCGGGTGCCCAAACTTTTGCACCGGTCTGATTTTGTCTCAGAGTTTATTGTACATCCTGATTTAACTCAATAAATACGTTTTCATGCTGAAAATGTCTGTATGTCTGTCAGTTACTAGATGTGTGAGAAGCAAGCTGCCACACTGAAGGAAATAGAAAATACAGATGAAAACAACAATTCTTGTTTAGGGTGCCCAAACTTTCGCACCCCACTGTATCTCTCCCCTTTAATGATACCATTTGGTGTTGTTTTTCATATCGTTGAAAAGCCTGATTAGTCACCTTTACAACAAGGTAAATCCTCCTGTACACAAGGCCATCCACAACCTCGCCCCCCTGTATCTGTCTGATCTCCTCCACATTGTCACCCCCTCTTGCTCCCTCAGGTCTTCCTCCTCCCTCCACCTCTCTGTGCCCCCTGCCCGTCTCAGCAGCATGGGGAGCAGAGCTTTCAGTCGCTCTGCTCCCCAACTCTGGAACTCACTCCCACCAGACATCAGAAATATTGACTCTCTACCCCTCTTCAAATCAAAACTCAAAACCCATCTGTTTCAGTCCGCATTCTCTGTTTAATTTCCACTGCTTCTTTTTTTTAACTTGGTGTTACTTTGCTTGTTGTTTTTATTTCTTTTATCGTGTTAGTTTATTTTATTGTGTTTTAATCCTTCTGTAAAGTAGCCTTGAGTGTTAAGAAAGGCGCTTTTAAATAAAATGTATTTATTATTATTATTATTATTATTATTAAGGATTGTGCATTCTTGGAATGAGCAACACAGCTGAACATGTGGGTAGCGCCCCAAAAAAATGTGCCAAAAATTTTAATCCCCTGCAATATTTTCCTGCTGTTATGATATTATTCCAAGACCTGTAGTTCAGTGGTTTAAAAAACTAACTATTCTATACCCCAGATTATGGCATTCGTTTTGCTGTTCAAGCAGCTTTTTCATAAACAAAGAAATTCATTTCAGTTGTTTTTGATTGGGTTATTTTAGTGGGAGCAAGAAAGTTCATGTACTCCTCAACCTCGGTGATCAACAAATTAAATTTGGCTGTAATGCTTATATTGACTTCAACACTAAGGGCCTGATCTACGACTGCGTGCGCAAATGATAACAAGTGCAAAAGTGGAACGGACCGCCCTTTAATGAGGATTTCGCGTGTGCTATCGGCTGTCCCCATGGATAGTTTTTGAGAGCAGAGTGACTATAAACGAAAAATGAAGTTTGAAGCCATGGAGTTGGAGGTTTTAGAGAGGACGCAAATAAACACATCAGTGAACTCCAGCAGAGACATCTCAACGTTTTGGGAGGCCTGTGAAACGATGAATGCTCTGAGAAAAAACAGAAGATCTGCCGATGAAATAAATAGAGGATGAAGAACATTTAATTAGTTCAAAAGTCTGCCAGTCTTGCTCTAGCTACTCAATTGGGAAGTCAATCGCAGTTTTGAAACAACCAGGACCAGACAAGTTAGGCGGCACTTGGATGAAGACAGTCGCCTCACTGGCGCAGAGAGCAACTTTCAGGTGAACGTTTTTAATGCCTGTCTTGGTATCATCATCCAGCAACTGCCCCAAAGATTCACAGACAAAGCAAAAGTCTGTTAGGGATCTGGCAAAAATGCTCATTGTCAACCACCCAGCAGTGAGGTTTGCGCCCTCCTGTTATTTTTTACTCTTCCGGTCACTTCCAGCACAACTTCTGAGCGCTCATTCTCCAAGTTAAACTAATTAAAAACCCCTTGATGAGCGCGGTGGGACAGGAGAGACTGAGTATACTTGCCACGTTGTCCATTGAGAATGACAGAGCAAAGAAAATGGACATACAGTGCATCGTGGACAAGTCCGCGGAACTTAAGGCGCCTTCAAACATTGGTGAGTAGGCCGAGTACTTCATATTGATTTTTGTTTGTATGTGAGCATGTGGGCCGCTGTGCCAATTTGACTAAACTTTATAGCTGTTGATACAGTGACCTACTGTGCTTTTATTAGTTGAAAAAGTTAAAGTGGGTGTCAGAATGAAGCGGTCTCTATCCATGGTGCTGAACTGCTTTAAATGTGTGTTTATTAATTTTTTATTACAAGAAAATGCAGTGTTGCAAGATTTACAGTCTATGGTTGCAAGGAGTTTCTCCATAGGAGATATGGCATGGCTCCATTTTGTGACTGCCATGTGTGTGTAACGCTGTGCCAGTTTGCACCTGCTTTTCAAACGTGCTAAATATAGACGCAAAAACACCGCCCGCGATCTATCTGCTTCAGGTTTGATGGATCACATTGCGTGTGCTAAATGATTACATTATTACAGTATTTTGTGCATTCTGATGATCTACATGTATTCTGCATATTCATGAAGGCAAACACGCTAAATGGATAGCGAGTGCTATTTTGCTCATTTGAAAGACGCAATCCTCGGTGCTCCCGGTTAGTACGTCAGCTTTGCGTGCGCTATCAAGTTTGCACATGTTTTTATACAAGCAAGATATCGGGCCCTAAGAGGGATAGGTGGATAATGCAGGGCCATCATAGCATGTTAGTACACTTAGCATTAGCTGCCAGATGTGATTGAGAGCGCTATTAGGGAACACTTGATTCCCCATTCCCATATATTTCAATGAAGGCATTTAGCACGATACGTATCTCTCTGTGGGTCTCCAAGCACATGTGCCCATTGAAAGTGTGTGTATGTGTTTTTTATGTCTTTCTATAAAAATCTCACCATTTGAAGCTGTGAAATCGATGGCCACGGTGAAGTTAAGCTGGGTCCTGAGAAGACAAAAGCAGAAAGATGGTACATTAATCAACAATCCCCAAATAATCATTCTTTATCTCTAATGACAACAAAGGACCTGTAGAGATGAACAAGTTATAGTGATTTTAAATGTTTTTTTTAAAAAGTGGTGGGTTAAACATGGCATTATTCAAAGGACAGAAGAAATTTTCAAAAAAATAAGCTAATGTCTTCATAACATCCACACATGGAAAGGTTGCACCTCACTTTTGCTCTGAATAGCAATTTCAATCTGACTGAACTGGAGCTGTTTTGTAAAGAAGAATGGGCAGAATATGTTGGCTCTACATGCACAAAGTTGGTAGAGACAAAACCCAAAAGACTTGGAGCTGTAACTGAAGCGAAAGGTGGTTCATCAAAGTATTGACTCAGGGGGATGAATGCATATGCACGCCACACTTTTCAGATTTCTATTTGTAAAAAATCTTTAACACCATGTATCATTTTCCTTGCACTCCACAACTCAGAGCTACTTTGTGTTGGTCTATCACATAAAATCCTAATAAAATAGATTTAAATTTGTGCTTGTAGCGTGACAAAATGTGTAAAAGTTCAAGGGGGTGAATACTTCTGCAAGGCACTGTATGAACAAGTGGGTGATACGCACTCGCTCCACACTCTTTGAAGATCCTCAGAGAGGGACAGAGAGAGAAGCTATCTAAAGGGCTAAGATGCTTTGTGAATAAATCATCTACTTAGTGGATCTAGTCTTAACTGCAAGAGGTCATTCTTAGAAAATGTCATAATTCTGAAAATTATCTTCACTTCTGAGAAATTATGTCACAAGGAGCAGGTCTGTGAATACAGCCCCTGGACTTAAGTCTGATGTTATGCAAAAATTGCAAGTGTTGCCTAATAATGTCAGTCATCCTAAATGTGGGTATTATGTTGAAAGTAGGGTGTGACTTTGATGCTTGTCTGAAAATCCTGCCCAGTATGTTAAACACAGCAGTCTTTCCAGCAGAAACACAGGTATCAGATCAAATCAATAAAATAGACTTCTGATCGTCTGAATGCTAAGGTTATCTTTGTATTTGTATGAAGTGAAGGCATCCAATTAACTACAGCTAGTACTGCTGAAATTAAAATCTCTTCCTCGGCGTCTCAACTTTGTTCATGAAATTGTAGTACAAGTTTTTTCTCAACGTTTCAGCTATATAAACGAAATGTATTTCAACTTTATTCTTCAAACTGTGCCTTTATTCTTAACATTCCAAACATTTTATCCAAGTTCTTTGTGGTTTGGAAGACTAGGTTTTCCTGTATTTGCATGATTAGCAAGCTTTGTCTACCTGTCAATTTAAAAAAATTGTAGTATCAAACATTTACTTTCACTTATTTTTTTATGAACTTTAAAGGTGACATATCACGCTTTTTTCATCAATATATATTGGTCTAAGAGGTCCCCAAAACATGTCTTTAAAGTTTATGCTCAAAAAAACACTTTGAAATCAGATTTTGGTCTGCCTGAAAAGCCCTCTTCTTCATTCCTCCTCAGAACACTCTGTTTTCTCTCTGACCACGCCCCCTCAGGAAGTGGATATGCCTCGGCTGTCCAGCACGTTGATCTAATGTTCACATGTTGGCTGAATATACACGGCTGCTCACAGATCACGTTACTTCAACCCTCTGAATCTGATCCAGAATCTGATCCTGACGGAGAGGCGCCTGTAGCAGGACCTTTCTGAAGGATTGGTCACAGATTTAGTGTTTCTTGTTGTTTTATTTATCAGTATGTAGACGTGTGTCTTGGTACACAGCTACGAACATGTAGCTATGTGGCTATGCTAAGTAGCGCTAGCACTTATCCATGATAAATAAAAATCATCCACTAGATCTTCAAATCTGCAGACGTGGGGAGTAAAACCGACCTTTGTGTTTATTAAGACAGCCTACAACTAGCATGCCTCCCTCCTAAGCTCCTTGTTAGCACACATGTGTGCAGGTAATGAAAAACGGAGGAGGGATTCAGTATTATTTTATACAGTCTATGGGCTGAACAAGCTCCGAGCTCTGACTCCGTGACAGACCGGATATTGTTGTGACGTAACAAAAACACTGAAGTCTGAAACGGCTCGTTTCACACACATTTACAGAAAGGTGGAGAAATCAGAACAGGGGCAGAATGGATTCTTTTCATTCGCGGGGGGTTTGTAGACATGCCAGGGAAACATATTTCAGGTAGAGAACCATTAAAAAGTCCATTTTGCATGATATGTCACCTTTAAAACATGCATAGAAATTCATGTTGTCTGTACTAGAGCTAAGCGGTATTGAAAACAATGTTATCATGAAACAATTTTTCATCTCAGTCGATATTGATAATTATCATCCCAAATATGAAAGTATTATTCAATTTAAATTTAAATGCAGATTTTTGCTCCTGAGTAAAAGTTGAAGAAACCAGACAGTTTGTTAGTTTGCATCTGGATTTAGTTCTCTGATAAACTTCTTGAATCCATAACTTTTGACAGTGCTAACAGGAAGCAGGTATTTTGTGTAAGATGAGATTTTTGTAAAGTTTTAGTTCATAGTGGAGTGGATACATCACCGTTATTCAGTGTTCAGTTGTACTGTGTATCAGAGTTAATAGTTAAAGTAGAGTCAGCACAGTGTCAGACTAACGACTCTGCTTTGAGCTGCTAGGTGTTTAGTTTTCTTCGGTGTCACCGTCGCTTGTTTCAGCTGCGCTATCCCATCTGGAGCAGCAGGGGAGCTACACATGGATTCTTTTCATCCACTATAGCTCTGCTTTTAACACCATCCTCCCTCACAGACTGGTGTCCAAACTCAAGGACATGGGACTTCCACACTCCGTCTGTCTTTGGATTAAGAACTTCTTGTCCGATCGTCCACAGAGGGTTAGAGTGGGACTCCACACCTCCACAGCCCTCAGCCTCAGCACTGGCTCCCCACAGGGCTGTGTGCTGAGTCCCCTGCTCTACAGCCTCTACACCCATGACTGCGCCCCCACCAACCACAGCAACACCATCATCAAATTTGCAGATGACACAACAGTAGTGGGGCTCATCTCTGGGGGGATGAGTCCGCCTACAGAGTGGAGGAGCAGTTGACAGGAGCTCATTTAGGACTTCAAGAGAAAGACATCCAGCCCTTATTCATAGGGTATCAGACTTCTGCTTTACTGGTAGTCCACATCACGGAGGACCTGACCTGGAGCACTAACACAACTGAAGTGGTGAAGAAGGCCCAGCAGAGACTTTATTTCCTGAGAGTTCTCAGGAAGAACAACATCCCTCAGAAGCTGCTGGTGTCCTTCTATCACTGCTCGATAGAGAGCATCTGGACCTTCTGTCTCTGTGTGTGGTTCTCCAGCTGCACAGTGGCGCAAAGGAAAGCGCTCCAGGGGGGCATAAAGGTGGCTCAGAAGGTCATCGGCTGCCCTCTCCCCCCTCCTTGGAAGAACTTCACAATTCCCGCTGCCTCAGGAGAGCCCAAAACATAGTTCAGGACTCATCGCACCCTGGTTTAAACTGCTGCCATCAGGCAGGAGGTACAGGTGCATGACATCTCTGACAAATAGACTAAAAAACTGTTTCTACTGCACAGCCACCAACGTACTGAACACTGCTAAAACATCAATTCAATACTGTGATCTATATCTTACCTAAGGGATTGTGCGATGACTGTCCAATGTAGATGTATGTGTGGGTTTGTCTGTCTTGTGGGTTTCTGTGTTCTTAGCACATGTTTTTATTTTTTGTATTATGTTTTTGCACTGGAATAAGATTGCACTTCATTTTGTTGTACTTGTGACAATGAAGATATTCTATTCTATTCTTGCCTACCTCTTACCCTGCGAATTGATTGGCTCTTAAATTCTTCTGTAATGTAATCCAAGTAGTGTTTAAGGAACATTAGCGCCCCCTACCTTTCCAGTGGTTGAGGGGAGTAATTATCGGCATAAATATATCAATTTGATCGCACATTTGTTGTATTTATATTGAGAAAAATGATGTCACGATAATTATCGTTATGAATTATCGCTCAGCCCTAGTCTGTACCTACTTGAATGACAAGGACTAAATGGTAAAAGCTTATCATATACCTGTTATTGTTGGATAATAAAAAGCTGCTCACAGTTGATTAAAAAATTTAATGGAAGGCTCATCCAACCATTTAGTTTTGTACTTAAATGCTAAGGCGGGTCTTTCCTCTCCATGATAAAATCATCAAGCAAATTCCAGTGAAATTGCTTTTCAAGGCAGACAGCTGCAAGGACAAGGGGAGCAGAGGAAGGAGATTTGAGTGAGTTCTGGTCCAGTTCCCTACAAGCAGCCTAAATTATGCATGCTCTCTGTCTCTCCTACTAAAGCCCTCTCTGTCACGCACACCCAAAGTTTGAGTGAAGAACTCCAGTTCTGTGAGTGGGAAAGTACATCATGAGAAACAAGGTGAATTGGGGGGCGGAGAATAAAACATCACCAAACACAAGAAATGAAAGTAAAGGGAAAAGTGCTTGATCAAAAACGCCATTCTGGGATGTCAGCCAAGTAATGACAAAGTCAAACTTCATCAGCAATATGAAAGGCTTTCAAGCCAATCTCAACAAAAGCAGGAGCTGGCAACTGAATATATCAAAACAGTGAGAATTGGCTGCATTCTTTTGTTATAATAGCTGAGTCACTGGTATTGATCAACATCATTGACCCTGCTCAGTTTTACTTTTAGTTGTGCATTAAGACTGTAAAATGTGTTGGTGGTGTGAGTAGGAAACTGTGAAAGGCTGTTAAAAAGTTGATGTTTACAAAGTAAAAATTTCAACCAAATTGTGTTCACTTTTAAAAGTGGATTTTTTTTACCATCACTTATTTTGTTTCTGCCTGTTAAAATAAGTTTTTCCTTGCTGCTGTAACTAGCTAAATACTGTGAGTTGCTCTGCTCATGGTGGATTAAGATGAGATAAGATAAGTCCTGTTGTAAGAGGGGACTGGATCTTATCCTGTCTTGGTGTTGGGTCTCTGTTCATAATTTGACATAGAGTGGTCTAGACCTGCTCTGTTTGTAAAAGCGTCTTGAGATAAGGTTTGTTGTGATTTGGTGCTATATAAATAAAGACTGATTGATTGATGATTTGGCTATTTTTGATAATCACTGATTGTTTGGTGGCTTGTTAACCCCCAAAGGAAAAAAAATATTTGTGTTAATATCATGTTTGCTTGTCGAGCCTGTGAGCTCGCACCGTGAGAGTTTCAGGCATAGAAAGGCTCAAAGTGTTCCAATCAAAACCACTTCTGTCCTTATGGCAGGCTAAAGTGTGTTGTTTGACATCCTAGAATTACAAATATTGAATAGGGAGTAGACAGTGGTCTGTACCTACGTGATGAGAAATGGGACTTTTCCTGTGCCAGTATGGAATAGGTAGGGTCTGTTTACACTATAATGAGGTGTGTATGTAAGGGAACAATGTACACAAAATATAGGTAAGCTTGCAAACCATATCTGTATGTCGTAGTTGGTCCTTTTTGGGGGTTAATGTCTTGTACTCTTACAGCTGATGCAAAAATAACAAAATAAAAGCAGCAAAACAAACTACAATAGCTCAAGAATTCACAAAACAGCTAACTGTCTTTGAATAAATAACTAATATTTCAATGCTGAAGAAAAAGTCCCAACCCCTCGCAAAGAAAGGCTATCTCTTGATGTGAACTAGATTCAGAATTAGTCTACAGCACATTTTCAAGCTCTTCCACCAATGGTATACCAATGAAACATTTGGTCTCTTGCACCAACCCATCTGCCTATCGAGGTCTTGGCTAAAATGCCTCCTCAAAAGGGATTTTCACACTCCTCACTCTAGCCTCATCTCTGGACAAAGTCTGTCCTCTGGTGTCCAAGCCTGCTCACAAACTCTGAGCTTGGTATCTGAGGATCTGGCCCACAGTGGTTCATGTTGTAACTCACAGGGAGATCCTTGTCAGTATTAGAAAAAGCTTATAATTAAAGCTGGCTCAGGCTTGGACCAGCTTTTGTTATGCTGCTATAGGCCTAGACTACCGGGGGAACTGGCACACTAACACACTGGGATCCTAGCTCACCCCCTTCCCCCCAACCCCTTCATCACTTACTTTAACTCTGCCTGTCCTATCAAAATTACTGACCATAGACCTTTCTGGAGTCCCTGAGCTCCCTTGTCTCGTAGATTCCTCTGAGCTGCCGTAGACGTCCTCCTGCTGCAAACGTTCTGGACTCCAGCTGATACGGACGTGCTGGACTTCAGCGGCAACAGCTTCTAATACTCGTCTCATCACTATCACCTCTCTATCTTACTCCCCTCTATCTGTCTTTCCAGACCCAACTCATTCGAGGCATGATGGCTGTCTAACATGAGTCTGGTTCTGCCTGAGGTTTTGCCTGTTAAAGGAAGTTTGTCCTCACCACTGTAACTAGCTAAATACTGCGATGTGCAATGCTCATGATGGATTAAGGTGGGGTCAGACTGAGTCTTACCCTGTCTTGAAGTTGTGTTTGTAAAAGCGTCCTGAGATAACGTTTGTTGTGATTTGGCACTATACAAATAAAGATTGATTGATTGATTGATTGAGTATCTTGGAGGGGAGGGGTGTTCAAATCACACGGCTTGTCAACGGGGATGCCTTAAGGTTCAGTATTTGGTCCTCTCTTCTTATCAATATACAGTGTATATATATATATATATATATATATATATATATATATATATATATATACACTGTATATATATATATACACACACACACCATTGAAGTCAGTGCACTCGTCTGAACTCATGGTTTCTCATACTAAATTGTTATGCAGATGATACCTAGCTCTTCATGTTATTTCTCAAAATGATTGAAGGAACGCCACTGTCAGCTCAACCTCTCTAAGATTGAGCTTCTCATGCTTCCAGCCAGTCCCTCCCATACAATCAGAGATCAATAGCTAGCTTAGTTCAAATAAATTCATGCCCTCTAGGTCTGCACAAAAAGTGGGTGTCATGATTAATGACCAGCTGTCCTTCAAGGTTCATGTGTCTTGATTGTTAGATCATGTTGATTTGCCCTCTATAACATCACCCTACCAGTCAGAACATGTAACACAGCTCTGGCAATATAGTGCATTGACTACTGCAACACCTTTGACAGGGAGGCCTGTCAGAAAGGTTCCTCTACAGATGATCTAGAACATGGCAGTTTCTACTCTGAAATCCCTCATCCAGGTCCACATTCCCTCCCGCCAACTACATTCTGCTAATTAAAGGTGCCCGTTACCCCTAAATCATCAGTGCCCTAAGTCACTGAGACACTGGCCAGGCTCTCTCCTCTGTTGTCCCTCGATGGTGGAATGAATTACTCATTCAATACACAGGATCCTTTTCAACCTTTAAGAAAAACCTTTAGGACCAACATCTTTCATCAACAACTACGCACTTAAGCTAAACTCTAATCCTCTGTAGTCCCCAGTGGACAGTGGCGTTACCCAACTACATCGGACCAACAGAGTCCCATTCTACAAATGAGAAAGTTAAGACTCAGCTCTTTGCCAGATGCCTGATAAATGCCCAAATAATGACTGATAATGTTGCTGTTGCTGTGGGTGATGATGACATTAAAGCTGGAATAGGACATTTGGAAAACGCAGCATTAGTGGGCTAGATCTTTAAAAGATACTGCTGAAAAAAGGCAGCCTCTTCCTCTCTGGCCTTGTTACAAAGCCATGCCTCCAAAACACATAAAGGGCATTGGCAAACAACAGCTGGAGGTTGATTTTATGGGAGTCAATGGTGGAAAGAGGGCTGCGTTACATTGTTCATGTTGTTGGTATCCAAAGAATGCATGTTTATAGTCAGAGTATTGTTGGCATTACTGTCAATGGGAATGTAAGATGCTTTTTTTTCTTTTTAAGTTATAGTTTGGGGGAATCTATGCCTTTAATTGATAGAACAGCTGAATGGAGATAGGAAATGCAAGTGTAGAGAGTGGGTAAAGTCATGCAGCAAATGGTTGAGGCCAGGAGTTGAACCTGCATCCCCCCTCCCCCCCGTTATTCAGCTTTTCAGAGTGATAGTTGGCCAGCCTTGCACACTGAAAATAACAGTGTTTGTGTGACTTATTCACATACCTAAGTTTCTGTGTGCAAGTGTCCAACTGTGTTTTGGAATTTGTCTGCGATTATGACCACACCTTTCTCACAATACTCTGAGTCTCTGATTCTGGGAC
Source organism: Notolabrus celidotus (assembly GCF_009762535.1). Taxonomy (NCBI): domain Eukaryota; kingdom Metazoa; phylum Chordata; class Actinopteri; order Labriformes; family Labridae; genus Notolabrus; species Notolabrus celidotus. Next base: position 27,245,342 of record NC_048292.1, read on the forward strand.
CACAGACAATGCATACAGCGTTTTTGAAGTAAGCACTGTTAGAAAAGAAGTGCCTCTGAATTTTGAATGCATTTTTGTACCATGCATCATGTGTTTGGGGTGTTGGGCAAACTTTATCATGTGTTCTTTTGACGGTGTCTAACTTTATTTTGCCTGAAAAAGTGAAAATGTTCTATTCAAGACAAAAAAAGTACTTCAATATGTTCCCAAGAAGTCTCCTTTTCTGGTATATCTAAGTGCCAGAAGGAAACATATGCATCAGTGCACTGAGTGGCCTAAAAACAGCATCAAAGGTTGTGCGTTGCGACCTCTCCTGATGATATGCAAACAGATGCTGCTGGTTGGATGGTGTCCGTCTGGCTTTAGGGACATAGAGGAGAGAAAAGGAGCAGAGAGGAGAGATAAACAGCCCATACCTGGAGCTAGTCCCATAAGCAAAAACACTGCTACTGGCAGTCCTTGTTAATTTGCTTAGTATGACCTAGGATTGGGCGATAATTTGACAACAATAACTAACATGAAATTATTTTTTCTCAATACAAATATAACAAATGTTTAAAAGTGTGATATATATTTAAACCTGTAATTACAACCCCCAACCACTGGAAAGGGAGGGGGCGCTAATGTGCCTTAAACGGTAGTTGCCACCAAACATTAAACAGAAGAAAACAGCCAATCATGTCACAGGGTGAGAGGTAGGTGGGGCTTAAAGACATCTGGAGCGTAATGTAAACACAGCTGAAAACGAGCGACAGTGATACTGAAGAAAACTCAAAACCTAGCAGCTCAAAGCAGAGTCGTTAGTCTGACACTGTGTTGACTCTGAGTTAACTATTAACTTCATACACTTCATTAAATCTACTTTCAGGATGTGGGTAAAGGAAGAGCACAGAGACAACTTCTGCTGTTCATTTCAGACACGTTTAATGTCCTCCGCGACCATAATACAACTGAACACTGAAAAGCCATGATGCATTCACTGCACTGTGGGAAAGAATATCTCTCCGCCCGTAACCCTTAGTAACATTACAGGGAGTGCACTTCTCAAAACAATACTCATACAGATTCAAGAAGCTTATCAGAGAACTAAATCCTACACACAAGCTCACAAACCGTCAGGTTTCTTCAACTTTCACTAGGGAGGGAAAATCTGCCTTTACATTTAAATGAAAGAATGATTTGATGGTTATCTTGATAATTATGGATAGATTGATTTGAAAATCTTTATTGTGATGACATCTTTTTCAATATCGCCCAGCTTTAGTATGACCCGCATGGTTAAACGTCTGTGTTTTTTTTTGAGGGACTGGCTTTAACAAAGCTTTGCCTGCATTCTGAGACTCTGTGCCTCTAATGATAACCTCTCAGAATCATCTCAAAACAAGCAGAGTTCTCCCCTGCTTCTATTCTGATTTCAATACTCCATTCACAGTGCAAACAAGGGAAAACAATATCTGTCACTGTGAGTGACAGGGCTGCCTTCAAAGACTCGTCTCAATATGAAAGATATAGCCTGCAATTCTTCATTTCTATCCCCATGCCCATGAATACGGGTCTCTTTTGTTGAAATTCATGGGTGGTGCTAATGCTTTATCACAGAAATTGAAGAGAGAAAAAGAGCAGTGATGCTTGGATTGAGATGAGGCTTCTAAAATCAGTCATTTATGCTAATGCCGCCAACAGATCATGTTCTCTGTTAGATTGAAATGAGCAATTAGCTGATTGGGTTGAAGCTGCAAAGAGAGCTGTCAATCAGAAGATAAGAGAGAGAGAGAGAAAAGAAAGGAGAGAAGCTGAGATGATGTACCAGGAAATGGAATAGGGTGACAAAATTTACAGAACACCTGTGTTGGCACTCTATACAAGATTGGCTTCACAAGGGATTTGGGGGAAACGCCTTGTGAGAAAGCACCTAGGAGGGTGTGAGTTTGTACATGCAAGCATAGCTGTGTTTATGTTTTCGGCTATGTGAGTGCATCCATTGGCGTGTCTGTTCACAAACACACAGTCTGCCCATTATGCAATTGGATTGCAACTGGACCATTACAGTCCATTTAGTTTTCAAGCAGTGAGACAGCACTTGGCACTTCCTTTAGTCACACAAACGTGTGACAGCATCCAGTCAAAAAAAAGAAAGAAAGAAATAAACCCCACCTTCTTCTCAGGAGTTTCAGAGTGTTCTCTGACTGACAGTACTACTAAGAATGTGGTCTGTGTGGAGGTGGACTTCAAATATTTTAGGACAAATGATGAAAATTGATCCATGCATTTCAAATACAGACCTCACATGTCCATCCAACTTGATACTTCCAATTTTTTAAACATAGATAGCAACTTTATTCAGTATTTTAAAATGGCACTCACAGAGCATTTCTAATGCCGTGTGAATAAATAGAATACTGATTAGAGTTTCTGGTCACAAAGTGATCATTTTACCAGCTTATAAATGGGCATGAGAAAGGATGTGAATCAAAGATCTATCTGGTATGTTTAATTTAGAATTAAAGGTGACATATTACACTCTTTTTCATCAATATATATTGGTCTAAGAGAACCCCAAAACATGTCTTTAAAGTTTATGCTCAAAAAAACACTTTGAAATCAGATTTTGGTCTGCCTGTAAACCCCTCTTTTTCAGCCCAGCTCAAAACAGGCTGTTTTCTGTGTCTGTGCCTTTAAATGAGAATGAGCTCTCTGACCACGCCCCCTCAGGAAGTGGGTGTGGCCTCAGCTCTCCTTGATCTAATGTTTACATGTTGGATGAATATACACGGCTGCTCACAGACCCGCGTTACTTCAACCCTCTGAATCTGATCCAGAATCTGATCCTGATGGAGAGGCGCCTGCAGCAGGACCTTCCTGAACCATTGGTCACAGATTTAGTGTTTCTTGTTGTTTTATTTGTCAGTACGTCGACGTGTGTCTTGGTACACAGCTACGAACATGTAGCTATGTGGCTATGCTAACTAGCGCTAGCACTTTTCCATGAAAAATAAAAATCATCCACTAGATCTTCAAATCTGCAGACGTGGGGAGTAAAACCGACCTTTGTGTTTATTAAGACAGCCTACAACTAGCATGCCTCCCTCCTAAGCTCCTTGTTAGCACACATGTGTGCAGGGAATGAAAAACAGAGGAGGGGTTGAGTTGTATTTTATACAGTCTATGGCAGGGGTGTCAAACATGCGGCCCGCGGGCCAAAACCGGCCCACCAGAGGTTGCAATCCGGCCCACAGAACGACTTTGCAAAGTGAAAAAATTACAGATTAGACATTAACTGCAAATTTTCAATAAAAGAGGGTCGCATACAATCATAGTGCTGATGGAGCGCACCTGAACAGCACTTTTTCCCGGGACTTTTTTCTCAAAGTGAGAAAATAGATGACTTGCTGTTTGCATAATCCGGTTGAGATTCATTAAGTCTTTTAAGAGCACTATAAGATGATCCACTAACTACTAACACTAGCACAACACCCCTGCATACAACACTGTCCAGCAAGCAAACAGTTCCTTTCGGAGCTGAGGGGTCCAGGATAGCCAACTTTACCTTCTTCATTATTAGAATCTCTCTGTTCTTTTGCAGTAAAAATGACACTCTGTGTCAGGTGAATTGATAACTTGTTTGGTGTGTTTGCAGCAGGTTTCAGTGCTTAAAGAGCAAAATGTTCTGCCCCACTATGAGACTCATCATGGAGAACTGTTTTTGTAGAAAGATAGTTGATTACATTTTCAGCACATACTTGTACTATTTTGCACTAAAACAAAGGGAAAAATGTAAAGTTGTCGTTATTTATAGGTTATTATGTTATGATTTTACTGGTCCGGCCCACTTCAGATCAACTTGGGCTGCGTGTGGCCCCTGAACTGAAATGAGTTTGACACCCCTGGTCTATGGGCTGAACAAGCTCCGAGCTCTGACTCCGTGACAGACCGGATGTCGTTGTGACGTATGAAAAACACTGAAACCTGAAACGGCTGGTTTCAGCACACATTTACAGAAAGGTGGAGAAATCAGAACAGGGGCAGAATGGATTTTTTTCATTCTCGGGGGGTTTGTAGACATGCCAGGGAAACATATTTCAGGTAGAGAACCATTAAAAAGTCAATTCTGCATGATATGTCACCTTTAAATCTAGCTTTCTCTTTAGTGTAAGTAGAGATCGAGATTCATCTTCATAAGCTGCGCACAAACAATTTAAACTTCTAACTTTCAAGTAGCGATGTTAATAATTAAATTGAGTATCAATTAATTGATGATAAGAAATTACTTTGTATTCAATTATATATCACTTTGAACAAACATCATGTGGTCTCAAATTTCACTCAGCTATCAGGGAGGAGTTTAACATTTAAAGGATGTTTCGATGTGAATCAGCTGGCTGAAGGTGTTGAGCACAGCGGAGACACTCAGGTCTCCACGAGCAATTTTTCTCTCCGCCGCCGGACTGATTATGACCTGGTTGCGCTCCCGGCTGATACCTGACAACATTCACATCCTTATTTTTCTCAATAAGAACGAGTAGACAGAAAACTGGACACTGTGAGTCTGAAATATGTTTCTGTTCAGTTCTCTTGTTGCAGCAAAACTAAGTTTAGCAGCGTGTGCATTTTGTATGCCTCAATATGATCTGTAGCTGTTTAATACCATCAGTTATATATATTGTGTTGTGAAGGAAAATTTGATTTAGGGAAAAAAAAGCATTTGGGATTGTTTTTGACATGGAAAACATCTGATTCCTTTTCTAATGATTAATCGATAATTGATCATTAACATTTCCAAAGATCGATCAGGGAGATTACTTAAAGTTGACATCTCTACTTTCAGGAATCACATTTTATGCCTTTGAAATAGTGAGAGGACAGTTTATTGCAGCAAGCCGAGAAGTTCTTTGAAATTCCACTCTTTGACTCAAAGAAATGTATGCTGGTTTTTTATTCTGTCTGCTTTGAGCTGTATATTTCGTATTTGAAATCCCCCCCCCTCAAGTAACAGCCCAAACAACAGAAATTAATAAAAGTCAGAAAATGAAATGTGTTTTTTTGTGATAGGTATCTTAAGAAATTCTTCTGCAATGCCAACTGACCTCACAAAAATCACAGCTATGAGGGTAGAGAAAAACAAAGTATCAAGCGGAGATATTCTCTCCAAAGTTGCGCACACAAACACACACACACACAGGCCCAGACACATACACACCCATACACACAACCACATTCCATTTCTCTGCTTTGACATCCTCCCCCTCTGTGAGTCTAATGAAGGCAGAGTGTGTAGGCGAGCAATCACACCATGCCTGGTTGCACATGGTCAACCCTCCTGAGCAATAAACATACACAAGCACATGTACATGGACACACAAATACAAGCACACATGGCTAAGTGGCAAAACAAAATGCAGAATTACACAAGGCACAGACACATACGCACACATGGACTAATTGTGTGTACTTGACTATAGGTTGGGCCATCTGTCAGTCTCTCTTGCTCAGTCTTCGTCTCTCATGCAAATGTACACTTTCCCATCTGATGCACTCACAATGAGGGATCATTATCTTTGGCATATGGCAGACACTGAGTCACGATCAGGTTATTATTATCAGGACAGGGACTGGCACACTCATCTAGCCATTAAAAATCTGACTTCAAAGCATAAAATGAATGTGTGCACTTCACTCACCCTCCTTTGATGTAGTCCAGGAAGGTGACATCCACGTCCACCAGGAATGACAGCAACGTCACCTGTAAGTGATAGGACCACAACCAATGTTGGCTCTGAAGGGATGAATACAGTTTCCCCTGTTTTTCTCTCACACGTTAGATAGACTGATCAGCTCAGCTACAACATAATACACTAAGCAGTATGAAACTTGAACAATAACACTGGTACCACTTCTATAGATACCACTATTAGTAGTATTGCCACCACTGCTTCAGTGTCGTATTTATTTCCTACTTTGCTGTAGGAAACAGTTTATTAGGAAATAATATAATGCTTAGATCTTGGTTGATATTTCCTTACCGTTCCAGAGTTGAGGTATTTTTTCTTCTTCCCTTTCTTCTTTGGATTTATCACCTAAAAATGACAATTGTCACAAACAAATCCAACATACAGTATGTTGCTTGATTAATTAATTATCTTATAAATGTAGTCTCTTATCTGTATTATGGGAACTGATGTCAAGGACCACTTTAGACAGCGAACCATTCCAATTTATTAGAACTCCAACATTATGGCTACTTGTGAGTAGTGGAAACAAACAAAAGCAAAGATGGATGTTTTAGCTAATCTATGGCAGTGTTCATTTTGGCAGCTATTTTAGATTTAGTCTTAGTCTTTAGACAAAAAATCCCACTTAGTATTGGACACATTTTAGTCTTTGATTTTTGCCAAAGCATTTCCTCTCTTTAAAATAATTAATGTAGTCGATCAGATATCGGTATCAGGGTTGTAAAAAAATGTTAGAATTGTCAAAATTTCACTCTTCTAACATTTTTAAGTTCAATAATTTAGCCTGTCCTTGCTAAAATGTCAAAACAAAACATTCTTGATGTGACTACTGTGTATATTTTTTGATTCTCTTGATTCAAATAAAAATGCCATGAATGCAAAATACAAGGGCTGTATTGCACTTTTACAACAGTCCCTGAATGCACCTGCATTGACAGGCACACTGGACAGTCAGTCAGTTCACAGCACTCTGAAATGAATCTGCATCTTTGATGACAAGGAGTTGATCAAAACTTACTAAATGTGTCTGATGTTTCACCAAACTGGAACAAATCAAGCTGAAGATGCAGAGCTTTTTATGATTGTAGCGGCAAAAATGGCTAACATCAAATATTAAACAGACGTCTTTGTCACCAACCTATATTTCGGGGTTCCCAAACTTTTCAGCCCACAAGCTCCATAATAGCATTGCCAGGCATTGGTGACCCCACTGTTAAATGTTCCTCACTGCCATAGGTATATACTATTTAACTAATATTTGGGTTTTTACAATAATGGATAAACTGCAATGCAATACTTTGTACAATTTTTGAAAAGGCATTGCGCGACCCTCCAGGAAGTCCCAACCCCAACTTTCAGAACCACTGCCCTTGAAAACAGTTGCTTATTCAAACATCCAACAGTTTTGGAAGAAGACTGGTATTCTTTTGGAGCAATGTTTCTGAAGAATAAAAGTCCAATGTTCAATCCCTTTGTAGCTTTGTTAGGGTCTCCACCAACTCCCTGGGGAAATGTCTGTTTCTTTTGATGCCAATAGCTCCACTGTGTCTTTTGATTGCAATTGCTTCACTATGTTCACCAGCTGGCTTCTAACTGGGAACACTGTTTGCCTCATTTGTACCAACTGATGCTTTCAAAGGACACTAATGACAACAACACAGTTGAGCCATCAAATCAAAGACGCTGGCTGGAAACCATCTTTTTTTTATTACTGGTTATTCAGCTGTTGAGTCAGTGTTGGAGTCGAGTCAACAAACCTCGAGTCCAAAGTCCTCAGTGTTCAAGTCCGAGTCACCAGAGAAAAATCTGAGACGGGTCTGAGTCGAGTCCTCATTATGTGAGTCCAAGTCAAGTCCTCATTATGTGAGTCAATGTCGAGTCCTCATTATTTGAGTCTGAGTCCAAGTTGATGTCCTCATTGGTAATATTATTTATTACATGGAGGGCAGCTGTTTCAATCCAAACTATTGACTGTGTGGACCTGGACTGACTGTGTGGACCTGGACTGACTGTGTGGACCTGGACTGATTGTGTGGACCTGGTCTGACTGTGTGAGCCTGGTCTAACTGTGTGGACCCGGATTGACTGTGTGGACCAGGACTGACTATGTGGACCTGGTCTGACTGTGTGGACCTGGTCTGACTGTGTGGACCTGGTCTGACTGTGTGGAACTGGACTGACTGTGTGGACCTGGTCTGACTGTGTGGACCAGGACTGACTGTGTGGACCTGGTCTGACTGTGTGGACCCGGATTGACAGTGTGGACCTGGACTGACTGTGTGGACCAGGACTGACTATGTGGACCTGGTCTGACTGTGTGGACCTGGTCTGACTGTGTGGACGTGGACTGACTGTGTGGACCTGGACTGACTGTGTGAACCTGGACTGACTGTGTGGACCTGGTCTGACTGTGTGGACGTGGACTGACTGTGTGGACCTGGACTGACTGTGTGGACGTGGACTGACTGTGTGAACCCTGGACTGACTGTGTGGACCTGGTCTGACTGTGTGGACCTGTTCTGACTGTGTGGAACTGGACTGACTGTGTGGACTGACTGTGTGGACCTCGTCTGACTGTGGGGACCTGGACTGACTATGTGGACCTGGACTGACTATGTGGACCTGGTCTGACTGTGTGGACCTGGTCTGACTGTGTGGACCTGGACTAATTGTGTAAACCTGGTCTGACTGTGTGGACCTGGACTGACTGTGTCCACCTGGTCTGACTTTGTGGACCTGGACTGACTGTATGAACCTGGTCTGACTGTGTGGACCAGGATTGACTATGTGAACCTGGTCTGACTGTGTGGACCTGGTCTGACTGTTGGACTCTCTCCAGTCCAAGTCGAGTCACGAGTCCTGCAAAACGGGACTTGGACTGGACTTGGGTCCGAGTCCTACATGAGTACTACGACACTGGTATGAGTTTAAGTTTTTATAAAAAAGACTAGATAGAGCGACACTGTTCTAGGTAATCTAATAACTGTTATTGAGTTACCTGCTGATTCTGTTGAATTATAACACAGTACTTTACAACACACACATTCATACACAAACTAACCTCATAGACGTTGAACTGGCTCTGTCCTCTGGATAGTTCTCTGTAGCTGGTGCTGAACTCCCCAATAAAATCATGACTACAAAGAGAGGGAAGTGAGACAAACAAAAAACGGGGAAAGTATATCAAGTTATGATTTTGTATTTTCTTTAATTCTCTATTCACTGGAATAAAACAATTTAGGCAATTTTCATTTAAGTAGCAACTTGAGTTCCCATTATGTACTGTAATTATCTCCATTGTATAAATATTTCAAACAATGTCCATTCACAAATGTATTATTGTATATCTTTTCAAAGCAATTTTCAGGTGACAACACCTTCAGCATTTATCTATCACGACTACTGCATGGGAGCTTGTCTAAACCACTAAGACACCTGAGTTTGGGACTACAATAAGACTCTATTCTTACAAACTTCCTCCAGGACACCATGGACTGGGGCAGTTCCAGAAAATGTGTTAGTGATTTATCAAAGCTCCTTTGCAGCAGCTCCAGTCTGCAGTTTGAGTATTGTGTAGTCTCTAGAGTAAAGTTGAGCAGCACAACAAGAGCACTAGGAGTAGGAAAACAAAAGCGAGGGATACCTGCCGTCTCTGTCCCAGTCATATACTTCAACCCTGATTGCTCTGTTGGGACAAGAAGAGGAAGAGGATCAGACATGAAAGGAAATCAGTCTTTATATATTTAAAGATAATTGTATATATTGTGTATGTACTGACTCTGATGGTCTGACTATATATCATAATGCCCATTTATTAGACTATTCTATTCTATTATACTATATTATGTTGTGTTATGTTATATAATATCATTAAATTATTATACTGTATCATATTAATATATAACAACAACAATAACAATAATAATAAAATAATAATAATTATTGTTACTATGATCATAGAATAATAATAATTATTATTAATGGAATTGTATTATTATATAATAAAAAAACATTATTATTACTACTATAACATTATATCATACTATATTATGTTATATTATATCATCATTACTATGTTATATTATATCATCCGTATCATTTATTACAACTGATCATGTCACTATTATATACTACTTTTTTACTATTATTTTTCTGCTAACAGACATATATATATATATATATATATATATATATATATATATATATATATATATATATATATTCATATTGCATACAATCTGTCATAACCAAACCATGTCAACCTGTCACTACTGAATAACATTTGCTTACTTCCTGTAATTACAACTATTTACACCATGTGTAACATTTGTATAAACCTTTATATTTTTATTTTTTATTTATCTTTTCTTGTTTTTATTTTGACTTTATTTAAATAGACTGTCTTATTTGTAATCCATTATTCTTGTACTACTATGTCTGTGTTGCTGTCTTTTTTCCCCAGAGATCAATAAAGTTTTATCTTATCTCTTAGAATGTATGAAATTTATAATTAAATTACTTTTTTTTTAAACTTTTTTTTCCACCAAAGTACTAAACTTTTTGTGAAGTTCTAAATCATACAAAGTTACTGTATCTACATCTTATTTTTTCACACTTGTCACAGAGCCATTAGTAGGAGCAGATCCACTCTGCAGCTTATCTTTATTCTCTGTCAGCCTGTCATTGTATATGCCCCAGGTAATGTGCTATCCTCATCTCCATATCTATTGAGGCATTTCATTATATCTTGTAAGGAAATGGAAAGAAAAATCAGAACAGTCTGCGAGCGGCAGATGCTGCACTATCACTCCATCTACCAATGTCTTCAACAGAGGTGTTATTTAGTTCTGACAAATGCAGAGGAGCAAACAAGGAGAAGGAGAGGGGCGAGGCAAAAGAAGAACAGAATGAAATTTACATTGAAACATTAGCTCTGCAGAAGCCGCAGGCCTCGCCAGCATGTTTAGTCAGAGACTAGGACAAAACTGGGCTCGGGCCAAAAACATCACAACAACAACAGGAATCTAGGACTGTCCAGTATCAAGGGATTTATCTCACAGTCACACTGGAGGAATTTTTGGCTACAAAGTTACTGAATCGATTTCAAGTCACTGAATGGTTTCGGATCGTATCGTTCTAAATGAACCATTATCGTCCTTTATCGTATCGGCGACCACGAATCATGATACGAATGGAATCCTTGTTGAAAAGAATCGTTACACCCCTAGTCTGTAAATATGGTGCACAACAAGCTTTAAAAATGAGTCCTGAAATTCTTAGAGACTGTAGAAATTAGAGACAGATGTATTAGGCATATTTGGTCAAACTTTGAGGCCAGACGGTTGTAGTTTATGACTTTCTTCTTACTGTTATTAACCAGAGCATAGACAAACAAGTGGTGTCTAATTTAAAACTGGAGCTGAAGGTACACTTCTCCCTCTCTCTCATCTCTCAATATGATAGGAAGTGGAAATACAAACCACCTTTAATTGGCCTAAAAGCTTCTAAAAGAGCTGGATTCACACTGGAGGAAAAGAGGCAATAAGGATGAGAAGTGGGAAGGGGCTTGCTGCTTGCCTATCAAAGCACCTAGGAGCTGAACAACACTGTTCTCTATTGTTTGCAAGCCTCCTTATCTCCCCTCACAGACTGCACGGAGGCTGACACAATGTGTGCATGTGTTTTGTGTGTGTGCCTGTGTTTCCTGAGTCTCCAATTGATAAAGCATGGTGTGTCTCAACTCCCCTAATAAGCTTATTGGACCAAGCTTCAGATCAATGCTGCTGTTTGCCAGGTACACCAGACCAAACCCCTTTGTCCACTTTTTTTATTTTCTAAAGAGATGCTATCAACCAATGAGATGGACAAAAACACGACTGACCACTTTTGCCATTGGATTTCTTTTCTAAACATAAATTTAACTACCAAGCTTTTAGGTAAAGCCTGTGAGTCTTACTGGTTTCAGTATGAAAATAACTTTTGGATGTTTGGATTTACAGAGTGTCATCAGTATAAACATAAACTCCTTAAAAAGAAGCTTAGAAACATTATTTCTGTCAATAATTTCTCCCCTTTAATAATACCAACAGGTATTATATTATATATGGGTAGAAAGCCTGATTATACACCTTTACAACGAGTTATAACTTGTAAGGATTGTGCATTCGTGAAATGAGCAACACAGCTAAAGGTGTGGGTTTCCCCAACACACAAAAAGCACCCCAAAAACGTGCCAAAACCCTCTGCATTATTCCCCTGTTGGTATTCACTCCTGTTTAGAGTTGCTTGGTGATTGCACATCCCATCACACAGTAATACAGAACAAACAACACATAATGTCAAGTTTCACACTTTGTTCATGTTACGCTGTAACTCAGGGACCTCAGTAGCGTGTAGAAGATCCATACACAGCCACAACAGTTTGGCACCTCCTCCTCATGCTGGTCACCAGCCTGGTCTCATTCTGCTGTGTGATGGTATCCCATTCTTCAACCAGGAGTTATTAAAGGTCAACTAGCATGGTTATGTTGGTCAGTCTAGCACAAACAGCACTCTCAAGGTGATCCCACAAGTGTTCAATTGGGTCGACGTCTGGACTCAGGGCAGGCCTCACCACTCCCAAATTCTGGAGGTAGTCTGTGATGATCCTGGCTCTGTGGGTGAGAGCGTTGTCATCCTAGATGATGACTGGCACCCAATCAGGTGCCAGTCAGACACCTGTGACTGACACACACCACTTAAAGCTCAAAACAAGAGTGAATACCAACAGGGGAATAATGAAGGGGAATTTGGCACATTTTTAGGGGGTGCTACCCACACGTTTATCTGTGTTATTGATTCCACGAATGCACAATCCTTACAAGTTATACCTCGTTGTAAAGAGGACTGATCAAGCTTTCCAACGATATAAAATACAATACAAATTGGAATTATTAAAGGGGAGAAATAATTGACTGAAATTACTTTTCCAAACCTTTTTTGAGGAGGTTTAGTTTCTGCTGATGACACTCTGTAAATCCAAACTCAATTTCCTATAAGTTATTTTCATACTGAAACCCCTCTTGTTTTAAGACTCACAGGCTTTACCTAAAAGCTTGGGAGTTAAACTTAGGTTGAGAAAAGAAATCTCAAGGCAAAAGTGGTCAGTCGTGTTCTGTCCATCTCATTGGTTGATAGTTTCTCTTTAAAAAATAAAAAAGAGGCACAAAAAGGAGTTTATATCTGTAAAAAAAAAAGCAAACCTGAATGTTTTGAATACCTTCTCCAATGTTTTGGTGATTTGAAAGTATATCATTAATCTTATTTGGTGTGAGTTTTACTCACATATGTAAGGACTTGAAAAACAAGTTATTTCCTGTGCATAATCAACCCTCATATATTTTGTGTATTTTCCAGAAGATCCCATGCAACAATCTATTTGATTTGCTTCAAAGAACCATATAATCTTGGTTGACACCTCTATTATGGCTGATCCTGCAATAAACCATGGAAATAGTTCTGGCTTACAGGAAGTTTTACCAGTTGTTGCCATATCAGTTATCTACAAATAGGAATCCCACTCACCTGTCGTAATCACCGTTACAAAGAGCCCGAACAGGAATCTTGAAGGCCTGCCAAACCGGATTCAATGTGTTCTTTATCACCTCTGTCTTGTGGCAGATGGTAAACCTGCAGATGAAGATGAGGATACACAGTTGAAGACCAAATAAGATGTGCAGGAATTAAGGGGAAGATAGAAAAGGCCAATTGTAAGAGAAGAGAGATATTTACCAGTACAAAACATAACAGGTAAGTCAAAATGCAATAATAGTGGAGAGGTGTGGAAACAGGACTGCTGCCACGACACACACATCCACAAAAATACACACTGGAACACAAACTGCAAAGAGGTAATTTCATTAGTCACTGGCTAGCAGGTGGACTCAGTATCTTGTGCCCTCAGAGCACAGGGTCTTATCTGACTTGTCACACACTGCAGGATGGAAAAGAAGGGCCCATGGAGCTGGATCGAACAGTCTTTCTCTCTCTCTGACACATACACACACACAAACACACATACACACACATTGTAAAATCTCGGTGAACATCCCACAGCGCTGCACTTGTAAACAGCCTCCTGCCTCCACACACATACACATGAACACACTCAGACATGTCCACATGTAATTCACACGCTTACACATACACATACACACACACACACACACACACACACACACACACACACACACACACACACACACACACACACACACACACACACACACTGTAACATCTCCACATGTAATTCACACACATGCTTAAGCAGGAAGTATTGCTTTAGATCTCAAGCGAATCAATGAAACCAATTTCCTTTGGATGCAGGGAAGGATTAATCCTAACCTGAAGGAGAGATAAAGAAGGGAGAGCCAAGGATGAAGGGAAGGAGAGGCAAGAAAGAAGGGAAGGGCGAGCAAAGGGAGAGCACAGGAAGAAGGGAAGAGAGAGCAAAGGATGAAGTGAATGGAGAGCCCTTTAAATAGGGAAGGTAGAGCAAAGGAAGAAGGGAAGGAGAGGCAAGAGGCAAGGAAAAGGTGAGCCAATGAAGAAAGGAAGGGAGAGTCAAGGAAGAAGGGAAGGGAGAGCAAAGGGAGATGGGAAGGGAGAGCACAGAGAGAATGGAATGGTAAACAAAGGGAGAAGGGAAGGAGAGCAAATGAAGAAGGGAAGGGAGAGCAACAAGAGGAGGAAAGGGAGAGCAAAGGAAGAAGAGAAGGGAGCAGAGAAAGAATGGGAGGGAGAGCAGAGGAAAAAGGGAAGGGAGGGCCAAGGAAGACGGGAAAGGAGAGCAAAGAAAGAAGGGAAAGGAGAGCAAAGGATGAAGGGAAGGGAGAGCAACTGATGAAGTGAATGGAGAACCATTAAATATGGAAGGGAAAGCAAAGGAAAAAGGGAAGGGAGCATAGGAAGAATGGAGGGAGAGAGAAGGAAGATGGGAAGGGAGGGCCAAGGAAGAAGGGAAAGGAGAGCAAAGAAAGAAGGGAAGGGAGAGCAAAGGAAGAATGGATGGTAGAGCCAATTAAATCAGAAGAGGGAGCAAAGGAAGAAGGGAAGGGAGAGCCAAGGAGTAAGAGAAGTCAGAGCAAAGGATGAAGGGAAGGAGAGCAAAGGGAGAAGGGAGGGTAGAGCAACGGATTAATTGAATGGAGAACCATTAAATATGGAAGGGAAAGCAAAGGAAAAACGGAAGGGAGCAGAGGAAGAATGGGAGGGAGAGAGGAGGAAGAAGGGAAGGGAGGGCCAAGTAAGAAGGGAAAGGAGAGCAAAGAAAGAAGGGAAGGGAGCAGAGGAAGAATGGGAGGGTAGAGCCAATTAAATCAGAAGGGAGAGCAAAGGAAGAAGGGAAGGGAGAGCAAAGGGAGAAGGGAAGGGAGAGCAATGAGAGTAGGAAGGGGAGAGCAAAGGGAGAAGGGAAGGGAGAGCAAAGTATGAAGGGAAGGGAGAGCAACGAGAGTAGGAAAGGGAGAGCAAAGGAAAAAGGAAAGGGAGCAGAGGAAGAATGGGAGGAAGAGCGGAGGAAGAAGGAAAGGGAGAGCCAAGGAGGAAGGGAAAGGAGAGCAAAGGAAGAAGAGCAGGGAGAGCAAGGGAAGAAGTGAAGTGAGAGGAGAGGAAGAAGTGAAGGGAGAGCAAAGGAGGAACAGAAGGGGACTCACGTGCTGTCCTCATTACTCCTGTAGAAAACCATGAAGGGGTCAGACTTGCCAAAGAAATCTTTTTTGTCCAGCTTGTTTCCACAGAACTGCATCATCACTGATTCCTAATGAGCAGAGATACATCAAGACAAGATGAAGGGATTAAGAAAAGGATTAACGGTGCTTTTTGAAAACCAGACCGTTTCCATGTATTGACAGTTATGAAAATTGTTAAAAAGTGTTTCTTTTCTTGACTAAGTCATTTTTCTGATTCATCTTGTTGTTTTTAAGTTCTTGGTTTAATTATGAAATTCATCACTGCTATAGAGACTATTCAAAACATGTATTTAATAGTCATGATCTCAAGTGAAGTGCAATCATTTTGAAGGGGAATTAAGACGTTCTTCTTCACCTTCAAAAAAAGGAAATTCGTACAAAGTTTTCACTTTTCACTCTATTCTAACTGTTGTAAGTATATTATGTTATTTATTGTCTAAACTCAACATTTAGACCTTCCATTACAAATCTCCTGAGACAGAGGCAACAGAGCAGCATACAGAACAGTATTCAGAGAGTTCACATGCATCCTCACCCTGCAGTTGTTAAGCTCCTCGGCTCTCACAATAATGGTCCCGCATTTCTTCCCTTGAATGCCTCTGTAATCATGACACCAAGACAAAGCAGAAGGGTTAGGAGATTCCAACAGGGCGTCCTTTTGTGATGACCACGCTGTTTACCATACATGTAACCATAACATAGAACTGAATGTCAAGTCTTTACTGAGGCGTTTGTTTGTTTGTATAACAGTGGTTCTAAGTGTCTCTGTGTTTGACAAGACCAAGACATGGAGGGATTGAGACTGAGCCAAGACCAAGACCAAGGCAGGGCAAGACTGAGACAAGACCAAGACCATATATAACAATGAAGAATCATTATGAGAGTTAACAAAATAAAAGACTTTTGTGTATTTTATTTAAGTTTGCTTTAAATACAATCAACAGCAACAAACAAGGTTTGATTTTGTGTTTGTTGTCTTGCTTTTGACGTGCTGAGACTTTTGACTCCTTAAGTTTCTGTTTTGGTCGTCGTCAGTTTAACTTTTGCTTTAGATCAGAGTTCAAACTGTGTGTTCTGTTCCCTGTGATCTCAGGAGAGGTTGGAGATAAAGTGGTAGCTGCATAGGATCATTTTGTAAAGCCTTTTTTTCCCCAAAGAGCCCATCAGTATTTAATAATCCCATTCACAAACCGAAGGCACAGCCACTGGGGGCAGTTTAGGGTAAAATGTCTTTCCCTAGGATACTTAGACACGCAGACAACAGGAGCTAGGATGGAACTTTTGACCACCAAACCCTTAGTTAGATGGTATATTTTTCCTCCATGGCTTCATGCGACTGTTTGAACATTTTGATGATAGCACTGATCATGGAAATAACCACAAAAAGAAATCGTACTTGAAGCACAAAAGGGACACATAAACATATTGAACATGTAGCACATGCTTAGATAGCCCTGGTCAGTAGTGTTGTCTTGAAGACCACATTAACCAAGACCAAGACATGTCAGAGACCAGAGTGCAATGAGACCTAGACAAGACCAAGACATGTAGGGGGTCGAGACCGAGTCAAGACCAAGACCATATATAACAATGAAAAATCATTATGAGATTTAACAAAATAAAAGACTTATTTTTTGATTTATTTAAGTTTGCTTTAAATACAATTAACAGCAACAAATAAGGTTTGATTTTGTGTTTGTTGTCTTTCTTTTGACGCGCTGAGACTTTTGACTCCTTGTGTTTCTGTTTGGTCATCGTTAGTTTAACTTTTGCTTTAGATCAGAGTTCAAACTGTGTGTTCTGTTCCCTGTGATCTCAGGAGAGGTTGGAGATAAAGTGGTAGCTGCATAGGATCATTTTGTAAAGCCTTTTTTTCTCTCATTAGTTGTGCATTTTCTATTTTTTTAGTTAATATTTGTAGTGTTTTGATCTGTTTGGTTATAGGTGTGACTGTGGTGATCCTGTGGCAGGTATTTAGCTGTGCCCTTCTCTCAGTGTGCCTCCAGAGTTTGTTAATGAATGTCTGTTTATTGCTTAATTAATAATCTCTGGCCATGGGCGCAGAGTCTCTCCTCCCGTCGTCTGTCTATATCATTAACGCCTGAGTGCAGGGGGCGTGACCAGCCTTAATATGAAATACAGAGTCCGCCCAATCCAAGTGTGTGCAAGAGTGGACGTGTGTGTGTACAAGAGTGGACCTTTCTGTTGCTAGCAGTGGAAAATGTGCATGATGTTCATAGGTGTGCCCCACTGAATCATAGTAATATGTGTGTTTTAGTCCATTAGACAGCAGACAAGGGTAGACTGTCTTCTTACATGTGTCCCCTCTTTTACCAGTCCATGACACATTTAGGCTATTACTACTACTACTTCGACTACTTTCCATCTCATCACTATCATCAGTCTCTCTTATTCTCCTCTATCCCTCTTTCCAACCCCAACTCAGTCAAGGCAGATGTGTGTCTAACATGAGTCTGGTTCTGCTCGAGGTTTCTGCCTGTTAAAGGAAGTTTGTCCTCGCCGCTGTAGCTAGCTAAATACTGTGAGGTGCAATGCTCATGTTGGATTGAGATGAGATAAGATAAGAGTGAGAAGGGACTGGATCTGATCCTGTCTTGATGTTGGGTCTTTCTTCACCTGATAGTCACTAACTAGCAAAATTGTAAACATATAATTTGTTGGAGTCCTTTCTGTAGATTGATTTGATATGATGTGTGTAATCTGATTGCTGGCGTTGCTCTTCCAGTTCTGCATTAATCGCTGTTGTTATGGGGTTTTGACCAATCAGAATCAAGCATTTAAGGAGAGTGATTAGTAAGAAGAATGATTTATTAACCCCATTGTTAATTTTAATATTTAGTAACCTCACAAATTAGCTTCAAAAAGGCATAGAGCTGTTTAATGTCTACATTTGGCATCTGATTTATTCTATTAATATAAAATTATTTGAGTTTATCGTCCAGAAAAATGAATGTTCAAAAGTTTTCCTTTGAATTTAGTAATGGATACAGTGATAGTAAATATTTAACCACTTTATCCCATTACAATCCACAGGATCCTAGAAAAAGCTGTAGAGGGAAGCTCCCCATGTGAGGATGGTGGGGAGCAGGGCCCCATAAATTGACTTTTGAGAGGCCTTTCAATCCAGCAAAAGCGGCCTGTCATCTGATGAGCTGCGTTTGAGAGACCCACCTGGAAGAAATCGACTCTGCCCAACTCATTTAGACAGCTCAGAATTGGGGTCGAGGACCTCTGTGTGAATGCATTTCAAGCCTCCTTTTACGGCAGCACAAGAAAATGTGTGAGTGTGTATGTGTGTGTACATATGTGTGTGTGTGTGTGTGTGTGTGTGTGTGTGTGTGTGTGTGTGTGTGTGTGTGTGTGTGTGTGTGTGTGTGTGTGTGTGTGTGTGTGTGTGTGTGTGTGTTTGTTGAGTGCTTTTGAATTGGCAGAGTTTTCAAAATGAAAAAGATCCTGGAACTGAAACTTTGCATTAGAGAAAGCTGACAGCTTTTATCCAGCTATATATATAAGCATACGTTTATCTATATCTATATTTATGTATCTATGTATCTATATCTTTGCATCTATATCTATGTATCTATATATGTCTCTAGGCATCATTGTATCTATATATCTATGTGGTTATATATGTCTCTATGTATCAATGCATATATATATCTATGTATCTATATACCTTTATTTATGTATCTATATCTAAATTGATGTATCTCTGTATCTATATCTATGTATCTATATGTCATGTATCTATATATCTATTTATATCTATGTTTTTTATATATCTATACATCTATCATTACATCTATGTATCTATATAGCTATATATCTATGTATCTATACGTTTATATATCTATATGTCTTTGTATCTATATACATATATTTATGTATCTTTATATCTAAATTGATGTATCTAAGTATCTACATCTATGTATCTATATGTCATGTATCTATATATATTTATATCTATGTTTCTATATATCTAAATAAATAAATCTATGTATCTATGTCTATATATTTTAATGTATATATATATCTAGATGTCTATATAACCAGTATTGTCTATATGTCTATACGTCTCTATGTCTATACAGTATATCTATATATCTATGTCTGTATATCTACAGTATGTGTATATATGTCTCTATGTCTCTACATCTATGTCTATATATCTATATGTGTATATGTCTGAATGTCTATGTCAATATATCAATATAGATATATGTATGTTTTTATATGTCTATATATTTATATGTCAATAAAGCCTTATGTATATGTTTATATATGTCTATATATCTATATATCTATGTGTCAATACATCTAAATGTCTATGTGTATATATGTCTATATATCTATACATCTATATGTCTATATATCTATATGTCTATATACCTATATGTCTATATATCTATATGTTTATATGTCTAAATGTCAATGTGTATATATGTCTATATATCTATACATCTACAGTAGGTCTATATATCTATATGTCTGTGTCAGTACATCTAAATGTCTATGTGTATATATGTCTATATATCTATACATCTATATGTCTATATATCTATATGTCTATATACCTATATGTCTATATATCGATATGTTTATATGTCTAAATGTCAATGTGTATATATGTCTATATATCTATACATCTACAGTATGTCTATATATCTATATGTCTATGTGTCAATACATCTAAATGTTTATCTGTCTAAATGTCTATGTGTAAATATATCTATATACCTATACAATCTATATGTCTATATATCTATACACCTATATGTCTATATATCTATATGTTTATATGTCTAAATGTCTATGTCAATATATCCATATGTCTATGTTTATATATGTAAATACAGTTGTGCTCATAAGTTTACATACCCTGGCAGAATTTATGATATAGAGTGTCTACTGTCCTTATGATATAAAAAGAGTAAACAGAGTTGTTTGATAATAATTTGCTTCACCCAACCACTAACCATGAGTGACAAAAAAAGTTTTTCTCTTATCTTAGCCAATACAAAATCACAAATTCTTCCAGGGTATGTAAACTTTTGAGCACAACTGTATATCTGTGTTTATATGTCAATATATCTATATGTCTATGTTTAAATATGTCTATATATCTATATGTTTATATATCTTTATGTCTATATATCTGTGTCTGTATCTCTCCCACCCACACCCACACCCACAGCCACACAATTGCATAGTTATTGGATCAATAATTGATCCCACAGTTTTGCCATATGCATAATGAGGCACAATATGTGGTCAAGACAAAGCAGAGCAGCTAAGCATCTTGTTAATAATGTATGTGTATGCTTGCAAAAAGGCTGTACTCATGTTGTTTTATTCATAACAGAAAAGCACTATACGCTGAAAAGTGCTTCACAAAAATGTCTGTCCCTTTCTCTGCATGTGTGTGTGTTTGTGTGCGTTTGTGTGTAGGAGTGAAGAAACACTGTGAATCCTCTAATCAAGGCACATGGTTTTGCAATCAGTGTCTAGCGAGACGGGTAATTAAGTCTGGGCCACTTCTGGGCTGCAGTGTACACACATGTACGCACAGAGAGGCTCATTCAAAAGACGAACAAAACCCGTCTTGCACAGGTATGTCATTTTACTTGTATTCCTAATTAAAGGAGCATATGTGACTGCATTAGCAATTATGTTCATAACACCGTGAGCATATTCCTGGTCAAGCCCCAACACACACACTGAAACAGGTTCCCAGGCAGGGTTCCAACACACTTCTTGAAACATTTTGAAGACTTTTAAAACCTTTTTAAAGACCTAACTGAAGAAACATTAATGCTTTTCTGCATGACTGAACGAACAACAGTTTACACAGCTGTGGTATATTTAACACGATATTCCACGTTTAATAGTAGATTCTGTTTTTATTGGCCAATTCTGCAATTCCATGATCGTGGAAATCATAGGTCCCTACTGATGGCAGAGGCTGCTATGTAAAGAGCCCATCAGTATTTAATAATCCCATTCACAAACCGAAGGCACAGCCACTGGGGGCAGTTTAGGGTAAAATGTCTTTCCCTAGGATACTTAGACACGCAGACAACAGGAGCTAGGATGGAACTTTTGACCACCAAACCCTTAGTTAGATGGTATATTTTTCCTCCATGGCTTCATGCGACTGTTTGAACATTTTGATGATAGCACTGATCATGGAAGTAGTAGTTACATAAATAAAATAACCACAAAAAGAAATCGTACTTGAAGCACAAAAAGGACACATAAACATATTGAACATGTAGCACATGCTTAGAAAGCCCTGGTCAGTAGTGTTGTCTTGAAGACCACATTAACCAAGACCAAGACATGTCAGAGACCAGAGTGCAACGAGACCTAGACAAGACCAAGACATGTAGGGGTCGAGACCGAGTCAAGACCAAGACCATATATAACAATGAAGAATCATTATGAGAGTTAACAAAATAAAAGACTTCTTTTTTTTTAAAATTTAATTTTGCTTTAAATACAATCAACAGCAACAAACAAGGTTTGGTTTTGTCTTTGTTGTCTTTCTTTTGACGTGCTGAGACTTTTGACTCCTTATGTTTCTGTTTTGTCGTCGTCAGTTTAACTTTTGCTTTAGATCAGAGTTCAAACTGTGTGTTCTGTTCCCTGTGATCTCAGGAGAGGTTGTATCAGAAGCTGAGCAGCATTATTTTGTCAAACCTTTTTTTCCCTCATTAGTTGTGCATGTTCTGTTTTCTTTAGTTAATATTTGTATTGTTTTGATCTGATGGGTTATAGATGTGACTGTGGTGATCCTGTGGCAGGTATTTAGCTGTGCCCTTCTCTCAGTGTGCCTCCAGAGTTTTTTATTGAATGTCTATTTATTGCTTCATTAATAAGTCTCTCCTCCCATCATCTGTCTCCATCATTAACGCCTGAGTGCAGGGGGCGTGTCACTGTAACACCGCGAAAGTCGTGGCCGTAACAGGTGAGGAAAACATGAATGAATTGGGAAAGAGGGGGCTTCGTTTCTTATCACAGTAATGACAGGGACACAGAGAGCATCAGTGGTGGTCTTGACCAGTGTTGATATAAAATACGAAGTCCGCCCAGTCCGAGACAGAGACAAGACCGAGTAAAAATGCTTTTGATTCCGAGACGAGACAGAGACCTTAACCCAGGGGTGTCCAAACTTTTTTCAAAGAGGGCCACATATGATGTTGTCAGAATACCTCAGGGCCAGTGGCTCCTACTGAGACTTAGCAATCCCAAAAGTTATATATGAAATATTCATTTAATAACAATCATTTTAAATTTTGTCTCAATAAATCAGTAACTAGGTAGTCCTCAGTTCTCCACAAGCCATGTACACATGAGCAAATCTTCTTCTGGAGGAAAATGTTTTTCATTAGGGTCTGGCAATGTGGGAAAAGTATTGTATCATTATTTTCCTATGGCAGGATCATGATCTGGATTTCATCACACTTCTTTTTTATGTGGTTTTTAAGACCTTTCTGACAAGCAGGCAACATTTTAAGAACAAAATAATTATTTTCCTGAGTTCTGAACATTTTTGATGCACCACATTTTGCCTTTTCTGCACAATTTCATAATTTGATCTTGTCTTGTGTCCTCTTTTGTGTCTTCTGAACTTTTAGTGTTCATCAAGGACATTTTCACATCATGATGAAAACATTAATTTGAAAACCTGTCAGCTTTAAGAGTCCTTGTGTTTCTTCTTTATTGCCGCCTTGGCTTTAGACAGGTAGTCCATATGAAGCTTTTTGAGACGTTTCTGGATTGACTTTAGTTTTGTTTGTAGAAAGAAACTGTGATTAATTTCTTTGATATAAATAACACAATTTAAGATGGAAACTTGGGGGCATAAATAAATGGACCTGGGGCCGCAATTGGCCCCCGGGCCGTACTTTGGACACCCCTGCCTTAACCCATTAAGACCTAAAAGGCCTGCTAAAAATGCCTTTAAATACCTAAGCATACTTTGTACACAACCTCTGACAACCTGAAGATTTTCTGGAAAAAAATCTGAGTTGTCAAATTTCACTAAAACCTTTCTATCTCAGCCTCTGGAGCAGATAGAAACATGAAATGAAAACCATTCGATAGTTTAGAACTTGGGCTTTAATTTGAACATCATTACTTTGCTCTTATGTGCATTAGAAATGTTAAAAAAATCATCAAACAACAAAAATATTAGAAATATAAATTAAAATGATTACAAAATATTTTTTCCTGCAAGATATGACACATTTATACTTCTTATAATATTATTAATTGATGTCACTCCCGTCACTCAGGTCATCCATTTTAGCTGTCAAAAAGCCGGTCTTAAAAAAAAAAGTTCCACTCCCACCGCGGGAATTTCAGCAAATCACAGCGCATTTTATTAGTCATGTGTCTTTCAAAGGAAATCCCAAAACATGTACGTCATTCCACCCATGGTATTTGAGCTAATCAAAGCGCATTTCATTGGTCACATGTCTTGAAAATGATTACACCGTCTGAAATGACCTACACGTTGCATCCGGTCTTAAAGGGATAACCGCGTATATGTCGCATCCGGCCCTTTAAGGTAAATACGCGTATACGTTGCATCCGGTCTAAATGGGTTAAATAAGCGGTCTCAAGACCAAGACCGGTCTCGAGTACTATAACACTACTGCTCAGACAGGGCTATTTATAGCCTTCTGTACATGCCCCTGTTTAGCTTTCTGCCACTTAGTGCTTCTTTCTATTTGACAGACATGCACACATACAATCCTGAAGGCCCACAGGAGTTTGAATAAACCATTTTATCATCTGTAATTATCACTCATTAAAATTGTTAAATGTACCCCCTGCCATTGTCAAGCTGCAGGTGTGTGTCTAATGAAGTCATCCATACACAACATACACAACGAATGTACACAACCTCAGCAAGACAACAGTTACAACAGCTGTGGCCTCTCTCCACCTTTGTTTTAAATTAGTAATGACAGCATTTCTATTTCTGCAACAAATCACTCGACGTCTTTGAAAACAGGGTGTATAAACGGTCTGCACCAGCAGCCCTGTGACTTTGTCAAAACAGACCCTCATTTGGAAGTCTTAACCCCTTAAATACCACATTCCATAATGTCTTTATGAAATTGTGGAACACATGAATGTGTGAACCACATTTAAATCACTTCTGATTAAGTTAGAAGGTCACAGAGCATCTGAAAAAAGTGCAAGTACCCAGGAGTATAAACATCTAGTGTGCCTGTAAATCAATTATTGTTGAGGTACACATTTGAATCATGATTTGATATTTATCTTGATAATTATCGATATCGACCAATATGAAACATTTCATTTAGTTCTAAAGGCATTTGGATTGGTAAGCATCTGCAATGAACCAAAAGTGCAGAAGCAACTGTTCTGTCATATATAATCCTTTAGACCGCTTTATTCTACTGACTGACACAGTCAGTATTTTCCTTGACTATGAAATTACAAAACCTCTGCTGGACGGACACCCTGCTGCCGGTGAGAATATAAATGAAATTTTTCAATAAAAGCTTCTCAAAATAGGACTATAAGGCAATGGATGCAATTCCCATTGGTGTCACATTGCCAAATGACCCCAAATAGGTGTACGGCATCTGTAGGATTGTGTGCATGTGGTGTGTGTGTGTGTTTGTGTGTGTACGTGTGATGTAGAGAGGAGTGGAGGGAGGGGGGAGACAACATCATTCAGCACTTTGAAGGTGTCCATGGTGCACTTATAGGCTTGCCTACATACTGTACACTCACAGGCTATTGCCCTCTCTCCCTCTCTCTTTTCTTTGCCTTTAAGTGGGAAACCTTCCACTGCAATCAGATAGCTATTCAACTGGATGACAAGGAAATAAAGAGAAATAGTAAAGGATGCACAGAAAATGAACACATGCAGACACCCAGGTTAGTAGGCTGTTATCTGGGTCCAATAAAGATGCAATAACGTGGTCGTCATTCCCCAAGTGTCCCTCTTCTAGATCTCAAGGCTCATCAAGGTTTCTAATAACAAGTATATTGCATTTTAAAGACAAAGTTGTCAGTGTGTTTCTTTTTCCCAGTGTTTTATTCTGGATTCAGTTCTTTGAAATTTTGACATTTTTGTTTGTACCTTTTGTTCTTTTGTTTATTAAAACCTTTTATTTTAAATCTGCACTTGGATCCTACTTCCAACATTTTTTCCGAGACGAACAATTGTTTATATATATTGCTCATGTGCCAAGATGGTGGGCTACCGGTTTCTTGGCCTGCTCAGTACTGTTAGGTTTAATTGCATGTTTAGAAAGAAACCTTGCTGTTCGTTATTGTAAAGGCCAATAAATATACTTCAACTGCACTCAATAGTTTTGGATTCGCCATTCCGTATGCAGTTTTAAGAATGCTGATTACAATTACCGCTTATTCAAGAAGACGCACAACACATGTGAATAATGTACTTCTATGGTGTTCGACTTGACCGACTGAATACATGTGCTCGCCACTTACTGGCCTGGAAGTTACTCAGGCTTTTTCAACTGTTTATGTGTTGTTGTCTAAACAGAAATATTCAAAACCATCTCTGGTGTGGACAGGATTTATTATTGTAAAGGAGAGAAAATTATAGCACCAAATCACAAACAGACTTTTACAAACAGAGCAGGTCTAGACCGTACTCTATGTTAAATTAGAACATTAAGACAGGATAAGATCCAGTCCCCTCTTACTGACAGGACTCCATCTAATCTCATCTTAATCCACCATGAGCATTGCACCTCGCAGTATTTAGCTAGTTACAGCAGAGAGGAAAAACTTCCTTTGACAGGCAGAAACCTCGAGCAGAACCAGACTGATGTTAGAAAGCAGATGACTTGCCTTGATCGAGTTGGAGTTGCAAAGAGGGACAGAGGAGATCTAGAGAGAGAGAGAGATGATAGTGAGGAGACGATTAGTAGTAGTAGTAGAAGTAGTAGCAGTAGTAGTAGTAGAAGTAGTAGTAGTAGTAGTAGAAGTAGTAGTAGAAGTAGTAGAAGTAGTAGTAGTAGAAGTAGTAGAAGTAGTAGTAGTAGTAGTAGTAGTAGAAGTAGTAGTAGTAGAAGTAGTAGTAGTAGTAGTAGAAGTAGTAGTAGTAGAAGTAGTAGAAGTAGTAGTAGTAGTAGAAGTAGTAGTAGTAGTAGTAGTAGAAGTAGTAGAAGTAGTAGTAGTAGTAGTAGTAGAAGTAGTAGAAGTAGTAGTAGTAGTAGTAGTAGAAGTAGTAGTAGTAGTAGTAGAAGTAGTAGTAGAAGTAGTAGTAGCAGCAGTAATAAATATCCATATACATGTGGACGTAAAGCCTCAGTGCAGATCTGTTGAGTGGAAGAGTTGGGGTCAACCTGCCAGAAATCACAGAGACTGAAGCTTTTTCTAAATGGAAGTGGGCTGTTTTCTTGTTGTTTTGTTTCCATGCTGTGGGTCACTTTCAACACAGAAAGGGCAGAAGACTCAATTTTGACAGCTTGAGTATAGTGGTTAAAAAAAGAAAGAAAGAAAAGATGGGTGGTTAAAAAAAGAAAGAAAGACAAGATGGGTGGTGGATCACGTTTCAATAGCTGAATCTGCCTCATTAAAATGTTTCTTTGCTGATATCCAAAAATGAACCATTGACATCAACGTGTGATGCTGCATGTCACATACTTGACAATGAATTCTGTTTGCTTAATGATCAAGAAGATAAGACAAACTCAGAAGTATATCCAAAACTGTTTTTGCAATTCACTTGAACATTAGTAAATGCATCCATCTGTATGAGGCTCAGAATTAGCATCTGGCAAATGATGGGCAGTCCTCCACTTGGCTGCAAGACCCCCACCAGAAAATTGGGGGTCCCACTTTGGACTCCTAATATTTCTTCGGTCCGGCAGAAACCTTGTATGTCCATATTTCATTATTTATTTATGTTTTGTTCACCTTTAGCGTCTGTCAGTAGGCATTATGAAATTTCAGCCAATGACAAGCAATACAAATAGATTATGACTAAATCCTGTTCAGTGTTCAGTTATTTAGAATTTTTTTTTTTTTTTTTTTTGTAATTTCCTAAAAGAAGTAGTATTGGAGATATTAGGTTTTAGCCTGACACCAAAGATATGTAATCTGATTAGGAGACAGGACTAGGGATGAGGTCAGTACAGACAAGAATTTCCAGCATTGGATTTGGCTTCCTCTCTCTAATGATTATCATTACAACACTGCAGGCTCACATAAGCTATTATGTATAACTTCTTTGTTTCTATTATTGTCATTGACTTGTTGATTCAAATAACATCTCCTACAATAGGAGCCCTTTGTAAACTCACATATAGAAACTACTAACAGTTGGTATACCAACAACTAAATCAAAGATGCAAAAGTATAATCAAGCTCACACCTTTATGAAACATACACCCACAAATTCATGCAGTTACTGAAAAGTACACGAGTTGCTGCAAAGACAGGCTGCTGAACAGGTGTTGAACACGACCATTGTAATGAGTCGCCGTGTTTGTATAACCCTTGAGTAGGTGGGAGTGTTTCTGCGTGGGTTAGTGTTCATTAAAAACTGGAGATGTGCAATGTCTGCTGAAAGAGAAGTCAGAGATGTACCTTTTTAAGTAATAGAGTCCTTCCAATTACCAAACTGTGGGTGTTAAAAAAGAAGTACTGAATAGTTACTTAAAAGCCTTATAGCTGCATGCCAGAAACTTTTACATCCATTGAACCATAACTATAGCTTTTCTGAAGTATAAGATCTCGGTATTTGGTCCTGGATATTGTGGCTTTCATGCTGGTTGTTAAAAAGTCAATTGTGCAGATAATGGATTTTTACCAGTCAATCCAAATGGTTATTAACCAAACAAACGCCTTTTTTGTATTGAAGTGCAGTTCAAATTTTATGAATGATGAGTTGAAGTAAATGATAAGGAAGATAATATGGTAAGTATACAAAACTCATGGCAATCCTAAAGGAATTTTCACATTTGGTTTCAGGTAATATGAAGCTACTACCCGTGACTAGCTAAACTTGAAGCAGGATATTGGCTAGCCAGTTTGTTCCAAGAAGAAGAAAAAAAACAAGACTATGTGCACATCGAAACTCACTAATTAAAAAGTTGATCTTTTTTTTTTATAAGCATAGAACTTGGGGTGAACTGAGCTTCGCAGCTTGCTGCATTTACATGGATTTTTAGCAGATAGAAAACTTAAAGGTGACATATCATGCAAAATGGACTTTTTAATGGTGCTCTACCTGAAATATGTTTCCCTGGCATGTCTACAAACCCCCCGAGAATGAAAAAAATCCATTCTGCCCCTGTTCTGATTTCTCCACCTTTCTGTAAATGTGTATATCCGGTCTGTCACAGAAGTCAGAGCTCGGAGCTTGTTCAGCCCATAGACTGTATAAAATAATACTGAATCCCTCCTCTGTTTTTCATTACCTGCACAAATGTGTGCTAACAAGGAGCTTAGGAGGGAGGCATGCTAGTTGTAGGCTGTCTTAATAAACACAAAGGTCGGTTTTACTCCCCACGTCTGCAGATTTGAAGATCTAGTGGATGATTTTTATTTATCATGGATAAGTGCTAGCGCTAGTTAGCATAGCTACATGTCGTAGCTGTGTACCAAGACACACGTCGACATACTGACAAATAAAACAACAAGAAACACAGAATCTGTGACCAATCCTTCAGAAAGGTCCTGCTGCCTTTCTGGCAGAGGTCGGTTTTACTCCCCACGTCTGCAGATTTGAAGATCTAGTGGATGATTTTTATTTATCATGGATAAGTGCTAGCGCTAGTTAGCATAGCCACATAGCTACATGTTCGTAGCTGTGTACCAAGACACACGTCTACATACTGATAAATAAAACAACAAGAAACACTAAATCTGTGACCGATCCTTCAGAAAGGTCCTGCTACAGGCGCCTCTCCGTCAGGATCAGATTCTGGATCAGATTCAGAGGGTTGAAGTAACGTGATCTCTGAGCAGCCGTGTATATTCAGCCAACATGTAAACATTAGCTCAACGTGTTGGACAGCCGAGGCACATCCACTTCCTGAGGGGGCGTGGTCAGAGAGAAAACAGAGTGTTCTGAGGAGGACTGAAGAAGAGGGTTTTTCAGGCAGACCAAAATCTGATTTCAAAGTGTTTTTTTGAGCATAAACTTTAAAGACATGATTTGGGGACCTCTTAGACCAATATATATTGATGAAAAAAGCTTGATATGTCACCTTTAATATCATCTGCGTACAACAGTAATGACAATTTCCAAAGATTAGGTCGTCTTCTACTTTTTATGAATGATGAGTAACAAATATGATAACATACAAAACTCATGGCAGTCTTAAAGGAATTTTCACATTTGGTCCCTTGTAATATGAAGCTACTACCTGCGACTAGCCAAACTTGAAGCAGAATAAATTGGCTAGCCAGTCCGTCCAAGTACAAAAAAAAAGTGAATCTATCTGCACATCAAAAACTCACTAATTAAAAAGTGTATCTTGTTTTTTTTTATAAGCATAGAACTTGGGGTGAATGGAACTTCACAGCTTGCTGCATCTACATGGATTTTGGGCAGACAGAAAACATATTATCACCTAAATACAATGTCCAAAGATGAAATAGTTTCGATTCACAGTCTGATTTTATGAAGCTTCCCTACACAAGGACAAAAAAAGGGGATATCAGGAAAATGAGGCGCTGATATTTTAGCTGTCTTGACATCCTGTCAAACTGTTTGTTTAGTCTTCCCATGCCATCCTGAGATTCTTGTCTGTATGTGGTCTAACACCTGCCTGAATATGAGTGAAAGTGCCAAAGAGCACACTGTTGATTTAAAACTAGCACAATGCTAATTTATACATTATTCAATAATTATTTTAATTAATTGTTTGAGCAAAAACAAAAATTGCCAAGCCATTCAAATAAAGCACAGCTCTTGTTGAAAAATACCTGATTTCTTAACCTGACTTTCACCATTTTTAGAAAAAGGAAGCTGATGACAACACAAGCAACTTGTCTTTTTTGAGTGGTCCCTTAGGAAAGGACAGTTTCCTCAGTGACAGGCACAAGTATTAGAAAGTCCTCACCCTTTTAGTAACAAAAGGGACACAGCAAACAATGTTAGCGTGACAACTGCACAAATCAAAATGTTAACATGCTTGCACACAGTTGATGCTTACACATCGGAATTCCTAAGGGAAATTTCAGAACTCTGTTGTATTTTCTGTTGGGAAAATAGAATCTCATAATCTTACATTTTGTTCTCTGTGACCATCAATCAGTACTTGTCGGCTAATTATTCAAACATCAACACACTTTTGGCTCTAGTCATACTCACCCAAGTGGCTTTTCTAGGCAACTGCCCAGTGATCCAACCACCTCTCCAAGAGTACAGTAGGCCTGGCCCAGAAAATCCTGTGGAAAGAGAGAGAGAGTTCAAGAACACCTACTTTCTGTAATGCAGGCAACTAATAACCACTTGAGACCACTAGAGCAGTGCTGCAGAGAGTAGTACATATAAATACATGTTACTTGTGTTGCAGTTTATCAAAAAGAGCTTGCTTTGCTTCCCGGTAGACTTAAGGAAAAAATTCTGTTGTGGTCACAGATGATTCTGATCGAAAATAGCATTGATCATGTTTTTTTAACCATCTACTGTTTTGGTAACACAAAGCAGTTTCTCAGATCACACTGTCACTTTATTCTGCCAACAGCCCCAGTGTCCAAATGCTTTACCACTGTCTTTGATGCAAAGGTCCATTCATTCAAGCAGTAAAGTATTCTAAATCAAAAATGGAATAATATAAGAATATCATTTCAGTAATCATTTTGCCAAAATCAAATGTGTTTATTAGTATGGGAGGTAGAGCCTTCAGTTATCAGGCACCTCTCCTTTGGAATCATCTACCAGTCAGGGTCCAGGAGGCAGACCCACTCTCTACTTTTAAGAGTAGGCTTCAAACTTTCCTTTTTGATAAAGCTTATAGTTAGAGCTGGATCAGGCTTGGACCAGGTCTTAGTTATGCTGCTATAGGCTTAGACTGCCGGGGAAACTGACACACTGGGATCCTATCTTCCCCCCTTCCCCCCAACCCCCCCCATCACTTACTTTAACTCTCCCTGTCCCATTTAAGTTACTAAGCATAGACCTTTCTGGAGTCCCTGAGCTCCCTTGTCTCGTAGGTTCCTCTGATGGTGCATTCACACCAGATGGGAATACAGACGCGAGAATGTTTTGTGTTTACTCTCTCAAGGCATGAATATTCGCAAGAGGGAGGGGGGGCTCCCACACCACAGCAGTCTGTTGTCATCAAACAAGGTTGAGCTCACGGACGTTTGAAGGGGGAAGCCTGTGATGCTAAAGGGGGCGGGACTAACTTCCTACTACAACCCATAGCTGGATTCAAGTTTTTCACAACTCAGCAGATAATCCTCCTCCCTCTCTGTCCTCACAGTGAGCTCCTGTTTATTCCTGATCCCATAAAAACAGGTAGAGTCACAGAGTTTAGGGAAGCTGTACGTAGAGAAATATAATCAGTGTCCCATATATTCCAGATGAATGAATCTCCACTGGTCCAAACGTCACACAACACACGTCACCGGCTGATTAGCACGCTGATTGGTTGTCGCGCCGTGATAGATTCGCTGGAGTTCAGATATTTCAACTCTCGCGAATCATTTGCACGAATTAATTTGCGTCTTTCGTGCAAATTGCGCCATTCACGGCGCCCAATTCGTGCAGCCGGACCACAACTCGCGTCTACTCGCGTCTCTACATTGTCTTTACATGTGATTTATTTGCGCAAATTATTTTATTTGCGTTTGGTGTGAACGCACCACGAGTCGCTGCTGTAGACGTCTTCCTGCTGTGGACGTTCCAGACTCCTGCTGCTACGGCCGTGCTGGACTCCAGCGGCAACAGCTACTACTACTCGTCTCATCACTATCATCTCTCTCTCTCTCCCTCTCTTATTCTCCTATTCCGCTCTATCCATCTTCCCAACCTAACTTGGTCTCAGCAGATGGCTGTCTAACATGAGTCTGGTCCTGCTCGAGGTTTCTGCCTATTAAAAGGAAATTTGTCCTTGCCCCTGTAACTAGCTAAAAACTGCGAGGTGTAATGCTCATGGTGGATTAAGATGAGATAAAATCGAGTCCTGTCAGTGAGAGGGGACTAGATCTTACCCTGTCCTGTAGTTGGGTCTTTGTTAATAATTTAACATAGAGTGGTCTAGACCGGCTCTGTTTGTAATCATCTTGAGATAACGTTTGTTGTGACTCAGCGCTATGCAAATAAAGATTGATGGATTTATTGCAGATTTAAGTCATGTTCATGTGACTATATACACAACAGTGATGAGATCCCTGAACAAGAGAAACAGTATGTAAATAGACTTGTAGCTGGATAAAGATAGATACAGTATAACAGAAAAGACATATCAATGGAGCAAAGAGAATCCATTATGTTAAGTGCTGCTGGGAAATGCTCCAGTCAGACATTAGTGACATTGTTCAGTAATGAGTACTGGTTTGACCAGCGTGCCTCCTGGTGAAAAAGAGATCAAAATTGCATTGTGTGAAAAGCCTTTATAATAGAGAAGATTGAGTCTAAATATGGATCAGACGTAGATTATCTGTCACAGTAGTTCTGTTTTATAATTTGTTGTTATTTTAAGGCTCTATCTATCCATCTATTTTCCACATTGTAACATTGTGATACAATCAAAATATACAATGATATCTTGCGTATGCCCTATTCTCTTTGTCACACTGCCTGGTTTTGGTATCAACTGTAGAATTTCATCAAGTGATGGCCATTTAATTTACCAGGAAAGTGGCAAAGGAGCACAGTGGGGCAGGTGAGAGGCCTGGTGGGAGCACAGCTCAATCAACGCGCTGCCGCTATGTGCCATTGGGAATATTGACGTCTTTGAAATAGCTTTGACTTGTGGGGTTGTGCTCTCTAGAGCTTGGTGGTTCATGTGATTATTTTCAAAAAAGGAATAGTGACAGGTGCTTTAACAGCTTTCCTAAGGACAACTACAACGTTTTAGCACAGATATTCACTTTGTTGTTGAAAGTAAAAGACAATTGATGCTACTCTCTATATTTATCAGGACCAATCTGTGTTCAGCTCTGGAGTGACCCAGCACTTGGTACTTTGGTCATTATTGTGGTGATGTTAATTGTTGATGATGATAATGGAAGGTCTTAATGGTTTGGTTGCCTCATTGTAGATGTTCCTTATTTAAAGGTGACATATCACGCTTTTTTCATCAATATATATTGGTCTAAGAGGTCCCCAAAACATGTCTTTAAAGTTTATGCTAAAAAAAACACTTTGAAATCAGATTTTGGCATGCCTGAAAAACCCTCTTCTTCAGTCCTCCTCAGAACACTCTGTTTTCTCTCTGACCACGCCCCCTCAGGAAGTGGATGTGCCTCTGCTGTCCAGCACGTTGATCTAATGTTTACATGTTGGCTGAATATACACGGCTGCTGTTACTTCAACCCTCTGAGTCGGATCCAGAATCTGATCCTGACGGAGAGGCGCCTGCAGCAGGACCTTTCTGAAGGATTGGTCACAGATTTAGTGTTTCTTGTTGTTTTATTTATCAGTATGTCGACGTGTCTTGGTACACAGCTACGAACATGTAGCTATGTGGCTATGCTAACTAGCGCTAGCACTTATCCATGACAAATAAAAATCATCCACTAGATCTTCAAATCTGCAGACGTGGGGAGTAAAACCGACCTCTGCCAGAAAGGCAGCAGGACCTTTCTGAAGGATTGGTCACAGATTCTGTGTTTCTTGTTGTTTTATTTGTCAGTATGTCGACGTGTGTCTTGGTACACAGCTACAGCTACGACATGTAGCTATGTGGATATGCTAACTAGCACTAGCACTTATCCATGACAAATAAAAATCATCCACTAGATCTTCAAATCTGCAGACGTGGGGAGTAAAACCGACCTTTGTGTTTATTAAGACAGCCTACAACTAGCATGCCTCCCTCCTAAGCTCCTTGTTAGCACACATGTGTGCAGGTAATGAAAAACGGAGGAGGGGATTCAGTATTATTTTTATAGTCTATGGGCTGAACAAGCTCCGAGCTCTGACTCCGTGACAGACCGGATATTGTTGTTACGTAACAAAAACACTGAAGTCTGAAACGGCTCGTTTCACACACATTTACAGAAAGGTGGAGAAATCAAAACAGGGGCAGAATGGATTCTATTCATTTTCGGGGGGTTTGTAGACATGCCAGGGAAACATATTTCAGGTAGAGAACCATTAAAAAGTCAATTTTGCATGATATGTCACCTTTAAAAAAAATATATATTTATGTCCTTATTTACTTTTGTGCATTGCCTTTACACTGCTTGGCAGTACCTGCACTCAAATGGACTTGAAGCACTTTGTTACTCTTACTGATCTTGTTTCCTCTTGTCTAGATCTTTGCTTGTGTTGTTCTTGTTCTCGTATGTACGTCGCTTTGGATAAAAGCGTCTGCTAAATGACATTGTAACATTGTAACATTGTAATAATCAACAGCATGATAACAGGACTGAGTTTATATTGTGCTTCCTCCTGTCTTCGGCACTTTTACATTACAAGCACATTCACCCATTCACTCCACATTCATACACCCATGGCACAGGCTGCTATACAAAAGGTACTGGCATGTCTACTGGATAGGAGCAGCGGACTGTCCTGCCAATCACAGAGCATTCTGATGAGTCCTTTCAGATAAAAGCCAAATGAAATTTGAAAAAAATTAATAATTCTGGATATTTTTGGACATAGAGATTATGAACAAATAAGTCATTATAGTTCAAATATATTGTGGCCAACCTCATAATCCCAGTTTCCACTGCATAGTGTTCTACTATTATTCTAAATTACAATAACTCAGCAGAAACTGGGAGTCTTTGTTCATAATCTCTGAAAGTATCTAGAATGATCGCCTTTTGTTCGTGTTTTTTCCTTAGGCTTTCATTTTGAAAGGACACACCAGAATGACCTGTGATTGGTAGAACAGTCTGTTTCTCTCCACCAAAACCACTTGATCACTTCCAATACTTTAAACATTCCATTTCTGTTAGAATCGTATGTTTGAAAATTAGTTTTGGAGCTGGTAAAAATGTTACGTCATTCTCTTGTAAAAGTGTTTCTGATTTTGTAAATTTGTTTTCTTAAATGTAAAAACTTGTTTTGGCCTTGGTAAAAGTGTTTTGCTAGTGTCGTATTGTTTTATAAAATGTTAAAAAATGTAAAAATGTAAATTTATCTCCATCTTAGTAAGTGTTTCATCCTTTGTAAATTTGCATTGCATTTCCCAACCCATGTAGATATCCTCACTCCCACAGTGTATAAAGTTTCAGTGTTTCCTCCATTATTTACCAGTTCATGTTGTACGTAGGTCAGCCTTTTCAGCCAATCCAAAATTATTGCTATTTTTTCAAATTTCAAATGGCTGATATGTTAAATGTACACATCAGATCAAGCTGTGATTGGCTGGATTACATTATGAGGTTGTCCACTGTTAATCTGAACTACAATGAGTCAGTGGAAACTGTGATTTTGTTCATAATCTCTGATTGAAAATATCCAGAACTATCACTTTTTTTCAAATTTTGTTTGGCTTTTATTTAGAAAGGACACCTCAGAATGACCTGGTTCCTAGTACGTTATTGACCAGTGTTACTTTGACGTGCTCTGTCTTTTGGCCAGACATTTTGGGTACCTCTGCCTGTTTTTGACTGACATCCCTTGTAAAGAACTTTACTGAAACTGATTTGAACATTGTTTCCAGCCTGAGTCTTGCTCTTGGGTTCTATTTCATGGTTCAGTGTGACAAAAAGGAGGTACAAAGGGATCAGCCTGGCTTATCAATCAAATTAAAGGAATTGAAATTAGAGTGCTAATTAACATTGGTTGTGTTCTATCTTTCCCACAGCATCTTGACCTGTCCGTTTGTATTCCACATCCCTTCTTGCTGGGTTCACAGGTGCGCCTGAAGCCTGCAGCTCCCTTGTTGGAAACAGCATTTAATGGATTGGCTCTCTGGCTCACTTTCTGAGACCTGCATTTAGGCTGGCGGGTTGCCTTCCAGCCTACATGCCTATCTCTATCTGTATGAGATTATTGATTGAGGCAACAAGGAAAATGACAGAGAGAGAGGGAAACGAGAAATTGAGAGATCACAGATTGAGAAATTGAGAGAAGAAGAATAAGAAAGGGTGATAGATTGCCATTGTAAGAAGAGGAGACAGGAAAGAAGGAAAGGGATTGCCTATAAATATATGGTAGCAGGATACTGGCTTTTATGTTGTTATCTTGAAACCTTACCTCTTATCATTGTGGCGTTTCAAACCACGTGATGATTATGATACAGCTTTGTAGCAGACAATAATAAGGACTTTTAAGCTTAAAATTAAATAGTGCAAAATTCTTTAAGCTGCAAAATAGCTTTAATTCAATGCTATCCTTTTTGTGACATTCATCACTTTTTACTTAATGCTCTCTGTAAATGTCACATTCCAGTGCTAGATAGGAATTATCTAAAGCCATATGTACCCAGGGATTTCAAACTTTGTGATGTTATTAGCCAAAACCTATGGGTTAGTTACTGGAAAGCAATTGTTTTAAGGCCTTCAAGGTTTGATTTTCCAATAACACAGAG
Organism: Notolabrus celidotus; assembly: GCF_009762535.1. Classification (NCBI taxonomy): domain Eukaryota; kingdom Metazoa; phylum Chordata; class Actinopteri; order Labriformes; family Labridae; genus Notolabrus; species Notolabrus celidotus. The sequence continues at coordinate 27,282,512 of NC_048292.1, forward strand.
TGTATTTTCTTGCTGAGATACTACCTCACTTTCCCTAGAGGTTATGAAATGGCTCTGCATAGAAATCCAATGGAAAAAATAAGTATGAATGTTGTTAATTTCATGGTTGCTTCTGGCATATCATAGTGCTACACCTAATCCGTATAGTTACACAATATGAATAAGCAAATTCCCTGCACTGCTTCAATGGAAAAATAACAATAACCAAGAGGTAGCATTCAGTAGTAGATCATCTGTTTCAAAAGATTAGTCATTCACTGAGCTTACTGCATTAAAAGCCATTTACATCGTCAATTATTCCCCTTGAACATCAAAAGAATGTAAGTAGCATTATCATCACCTTATTACATTTTAGCTTTCTTACTCATCTTCCGGTTGTGTAAGATGCTTGATTCTGATTGGTCAAAACCCCTTCACATTGGTTGTTAACTTTAACTGATATGAGCAAAACCAGAGGCAAACTGGTCACATGTCATGCTGCCTTCAAATGGAACTCAGAAGCCGTGAAGTCATGTGAATGGGTGGCTCACATAGACTGTAAATAAAAAAATAGACAGTGTTGCTCCGCCTCTTCCCGTTGTACGGTTCTGAAGCCAAAAAAACCCTCTCCTGGGCGCCGCCATTGTGCAGCCAGAGCCTGTGAAGCCATTGTAATAAGCTCCGCCCTACAGCGTGACGTCACAAGACGCTGTGTGTCCTTTGAAGTTTCTCTCTACGGCGGCTGTGAATCAAAGGAAACAGGAAGTAAAACCCCGTTTTTTAAACTCTAATAACTAACGAAAAAGAAACTTTTCAGGAAAAAGAGGCCTTGGACACAAAACAGTCAAATACTAACTACATATCACCACAGCATACGGATGTGAGAAACATTCGTACCACGTGTATTTATTTCTTAAAGTTTGACTGCTCCCCCATTCAAATGAATGGGGGAGACAGATTTTTTTACCTATACTGCAGCCAGCCACCAGGGGGCAGTCACACTGCTGGAAGCCTCACCACCAGCCACCGGAACCTCTCCCTTGGTGGCTCAGCGTTCAAGTGGTAAAACCGTTACTAGGCAATGGCTACAAAAAGGCCAAAAGTTTGATCCTTGTCCTCCTCGCTTTTTAAAGTTATATTTTTGGGGCTTTTTGCCTTTATTTGATAGGATAGTGAAGAGAGACAGGAAATGTGGGGAGCAGAGAGGGGGGAAGACATGCAGGAGATGGTCGACCAGCCGGGAATCGAACCGGCAACCTCTGCGACGAGGACTATAGCCTCTATATGTGGGGCGCTTAGACCGCTAGGCCACCAGCACCCCCCCTCCTTGCTTTTTAGTGGAACTGCTAATATTACATTTTATATATGTGCTGAAATGCCGTGCAGAGGAACAAGGAACTCCTCTTGGGCCCGTACATGGCTAACGTTAATCATATCACGTTGTACAAGCTTTGCTCTGACTAACGTTAGATAATTTCGCTCCCCTAACTACAGACCTGATCAGTTCCATAATAACAGAATGTATTTCAGTGAAACTGGAGTCTATGGGCTCGGCCATTTCTGTAGTTGTCAGACACGTCACAACTGGTGAACTTAATGCTTTCAGAACATTTCGACTTCTGTTGTTGTGAATACGATGAGAGGGGGGGCGTTAATTTGGCCATTTTTCGTGAACACTGTAAACATGACCCCATTTGAAGGCACCAAGAGTTCAGGCACATTTTGCTTCTGCTTGTTGAAACCATAGACCGAACTGTGAGGTGAAACTAGTATCGGTTAGCATGCTAACATGGATATTAGCACTTTGGAATTGCAGAGCTCAGAGAAGAAGGAGAGCTGAATGAGGACAGTTTCATGTTAAATCCAGATTTAGATTAGAAACCATTGACATGGAACGCTAACTGCAGTCGAATCACGGGGACTATTTTTAAAAACTGTTTGATAAATACATTTAAATCAATAAAATGACCTTTTAATCAATGTTTTTTGACACAGTGATTGTATTTTAAGTCAGTAGGGGGGTTTTAAGCGGGATAATGTATGGTTAACGGGGAGATATGGGATCTTATTTCGCATTAACTATCTGCTAACTATACATTATCTCTTAGTTAGAAAACAAAAAATGCACAAGTGTTGGTTTATCATTGAGAATTATCCTTAAATCAGAAACCGTTAAAGATGCAAATTTCAAAAGGAAAACCTTTTCTTTTATGTTAAAGCATTCTAATATACAACATAATCCTCTTTAAATTCTCATGCCACCAATTTCCCATCTCTTTCTGTTTCTTCTAAAACCTGACTCGTCTTCCCATTTGTTTATGACACAACTGACATAATCTAGGAGGTCTGGTAACCGTGCCTCCTTGCTTTATGAAATGTGGACGGACCGGTTTGGACAGACACCCAAGCACAAACACTGATAAAGAGTCAGTTTTGTGAGCGTGCCGCATCGGGTGAGGACATTGAGATATGCTGTATGGGTAATTGTTCATTAATGCGTATAGAATATGTAATGTATGTAATATATGGTTGATATGTATGTGATGAATATAATATGTAATGAATATGGTGTGTGATTAATGTATATATGGTGAGTGTAGTGTGTTGTGAATATATATAATGTATTGTATGAATTTGTGTGCTTTGGCAATAACATTTCTTTGTTCATGCCAATAAAGCAAATTTGAATTTGAATTTGAGTCGAGAGCTGGAGTGTGTTGCCTGGAGGCTGAACTGTGGCTGTCTGCTGCTTTGCTCACAGGCAGACTGGGACAAGAAAAGTCAAGCCAAGGTAGCTTGAAGTAAGTGCACATAGATCACTAATATACAGAACACACTCATTCTCTTTCAGGTAGTGGCTAAGAACAACTGAATACAGAGAACTCTGGCTACAACACCAAAGTTATAAATATTAGCTGATGGAACACAGAGTTTATGAGTAGAATAGAAACTTCTACCACACTGCTAATTATTACTTCTTCTAATTCACTGGCAGTTGCACATATCTCAGATATCACAGAGAGTCAGCCCATGCCTATTAGACTACAGTATCTGTGGACATGAACAGTCGACAAATATCAAGACATAAACTTGTGTCTAGAAATAAATCCTCCCACGCCAAAGACATAATCAAAAGACCGCTACATCTGAGAGCTGGATCATTACAAAAGAGCCAGAAAACTAAGTCCAGACAGCAAAGTGCAGCGGTACAGATCAGAGTAATAATGATTCCATGATTTTTAATTGCCCGTCAGCAGAGTTATTTGTCTGATAATATACCGTAATATTAATGTTAACATGGAATCAGATTCTGCCACTCCTAATTAAAACTTCCACATATTATTTACCTCTCCAAATTGAGTCTTAAATGAATGTATTTTGATTCTCTTGATTCACAGAAAAATGCCATGAAAGGACTGTATTGCACATTTACGACGGTCCCTGAATGCACCTCGCAGCGACTGATGCACAGTCAGTTCACGGCACTCTGAAATGAATCTGCATCTTTGATGACTATGAGTTGATCGAAACTTACTGAATGTGTCTGATGTTTCACCAAACTGGATTAAATCAAGCTGCAGATGCAGAGCTTTTTACGGTAACCACGGCAACAACGTCAAACATCAAATAGTAAACAGACGTCCCCCGGTTGTGTCTTTGTCACTAACGCACACCGGGGGTAAAAATCCTCAATGAAGATGAGACAGATGCATGGAGGTGAGGAGAGCTGGTTCATAAAGCACACCTGCTGCAGGTAGAGACCAAGCTAACACTGAGCCCCTCAATCTATAAATAATAACGTTGTCATGGTCACTTGCCCTGCCTGCTGTCCTCTCTCTTTTCACCCGTTCTCTGTGCGTGTTTTGTTGTTGAAAAGTGCCGATCAAGTGAGGACTTATGTTTATGTTCCAAGGAAGTCAAATTGATGACAAAACCGATGACGTGCAGGGGCTGAGATTGAGGTAATTGGTCAGATTTGCGGGAAAGTTGTGCTGATTGTAAAAAATTGCAGGGCCGCGAAAAAATCGCGCTGATTGGTTGAATTTGCGTTGATAGTTGCGATCGCGAAATCGCAACTTCCTGGAGGGACTGAATAACGCAAGAAACAAAGTGAACACAAAATGAGGCCGGTCTAGTGAACTCAGCTCACAAAGGGCTGGGAGAAGTTAGCTGTGAGCAGCTACCACGTTTACACACTTTTTGACAATGAAAGGGAATAAAGCATCAGCACATTAAACACCACCACCAAACCAAGACAATAAAAACAAGAACATATTCCCATCTTCTAGCGGGACGCTATAAATGGAGCGCCGCCTGCAAGCTAGTTCAGGCAGACAACTCGAGCTGCGCTCATTCATACTGACACGTCATCACCCTCCCTATCAGCTGATCTCAACATCCTCTCATTGGCGGTCTATTTAAGCTGCAAGTCTCCCCGTCTCTGCCTCTGCCTCTGCTTTGCAAGTGCTCCTGCTGTCCTGCTCAGTGCTGTGTGCAAACTTTGTACCCACCTCCTCCCCGGCATCCACCTGCGGGCTCCGAGAGGGTTAGTCCTATCTCATTGCTCCTAAATGTTGCATTTAAATAATCTATGCTGAGTAATGAGGTCCGGAGCCCATACGCTAAACACAATACTGTATGCTGCAATAAACTTTATCTTAAATAAACGTGAGTTGTCTGACTGAACTGACCTTCTTGGTGCCTTCTCTACCCCAAACCCTGCCTTCACAATAAAAGCCCCAAACCAGTTCCAACAAATAACACAATGGAAATAGAAACTTCAATCATTAAGCCTAAGCATGACAGATACATACACCTAATACACTAAAGGTTCATTTATAGATTCATTAACAACTTTACAAGTTTAAAAACACTACATGCTGAAAGCTACAATGGACTGTTTTGAGCCACAATCCCGAAAGACACGGCTCCTATTGTTTGGCGACAAAGACCAAGTTAATTGAGTGTTGTCCCTAATCATGGTAATGCTTATCAATGCAAGCAGCGTGGACCAGTTAAATAAGCATTTATTTAATTTGCAGATTATCCACAGTATGTGTAGGGAATTTGCTTTTGCAGTACATGATGAACACACTCACTGTAATGACCAGATTACTGTTAAGTGGCTGAAAAGAGGCTAATGGGATGTAATAATGAGGACATGAGTCCTCCTCACACAAACACTCACCTCCATGGGATGGAAACAGCAAAAATACAAATGAAACAGAATTGCTGTGAAGTGTGCTTGGTAACAAATGTAAGCGATACAAGCTTTGGTACTCACATGTTTGGAAAGGTTGGCACTATTTGAATCAACATCATACCTGTTGGATAAAAAGGAACAAGAAGAGTCAGTGCATTAGAAAGTGATGGAGGTTGACAGGAGCTCAGCTGGGGACACAACGGGGATCATAGATGTTGTAAATCAGTATTAGAGCCTAATAGTTTAACATCACCAGAGGCTCTGGGTATTTCCTTTCACCTTATCACAGGCTCACCTTGTTCCAACATATAACTAACACTCCTTGGACTAAGACACTTGAACTCTAGGCTTTTTATTACACAAGAGAGCAATAGAAGTGAAACAAGATTTTTTGCCTTGTAACAAAAAGAAAAATGAGTGTCTTTTCGGATATGTTTCCAGCCATTATTGCTCCATTTCCCTGCAGGTCTGTCGTCTATACAGATCTTTAAGAGAGACAAATTGTCCAGTAAGCCTCCTTGAATGAAAAGCCTATCTGAAAGAACGAGAGGCAATCACACAAACCATTCACTCAGCAATTTTAGGTCATTTCACAACTCAGGTCATATTACCCATGTAAGGATTGCTGCAAGCTGGGTGCAATTTTGGCCATGAAATGCTGAGCAATTTGGTAATTTTACAAGATTACAAAATGTAGCCTGCATGTTCAAGAGTCAGAATCATAGACTATGCAGAACTCTTTGTCTTTATATCTTTAAAACGGATTTACTGTAAAAGAAAAATACCCCCCCCCCTGTACATTGTGTATGAATAAATAAATGAGCTAATCAGACCAAACCCATATTTAACTAGGCTGTTAACTTTTGTCGTTTTGCTCCAAAAAATTGCATTTTAATGAGTTCAAAGGGGACTTCTTCGGCATTTGCTCCCAGCTTCAAGTGGACACTTGTGGAACTGCAGTATTTAGCATTAAGGTATTGATTTCATATTTAAAAACCAGAGTTTGCCACTTGGTGACAGGATTTACAGCTTGAATATAACATAGAGTACTGTCTAGAGCTGCTCTGTTTGTTAAGCTCTTTTTTTGATTTGGCACTATATAAATAAAGACTGATTGATTGATCCAATGCTTAGATCCTTGTTGCTTAGCGCCGCTTGAGTGGCTGCTTGTTGCAGCAGCTCTCTCTTCGTTGTTCTTTTTTCAACCTTTTTTTCATATGTGTTTAATTCTCTTTGTATTTGGAGCCTGTCATGACTTTTAATGACTCATTTGTTGGCCATAGACACCAAACTGGCTCCGTTTGCAGTGGTGTTTTTACTATTTTTGTTCCTGTGTGTGTCCGGAGATCCTTTGTAACCATGGTCGCATAATAGCCCATAGCATGTTGATGCTAAACGATGCTAGGCCCCATGTTCCCTGCGAGCTGAGGAGAAGGATGCAAGGACGACGTGCTGGTATTGAGGTGCAAGCTAAGAAAAGACGACATGGACCTGTCCTTCCACCCACCGTTATGTGGAATGTAAGATCTATCTATGATAAGGTGGACGAGCTAACCCAGCACCAGAGGGAATACTGGCAGAGTAGCATCATGCTAACAGAGCTAACACCGGACACGAACGCTACATTGGAAGGATTAAACCTGCTGTGGGCGGACAGGATACAGGAGAGCAAGACTGAACACACTGGTGAAGAAGGCCAGCTCAGTCCTGGACCCTGTGGAGGTGGTGGCTGACAGGAGAATTATGGCCAAGCTGTCATCTTTGATGAACATTTCTGTCCTATATATATTCTTGTTCAATTCTTATCTTTAAATGGAGAGAAGTCAGACGAAATTTCATTGCACTTGTACAACGACACTAAAGCTGATTCTGATTCTGATTCTGATAAACATGATAATATTACATCGCTGATTTAAACCCCAAATGTATACAGGATGCACTGCATCGAGTTACGTCTGCGCCGCCAACTGTGCAGCCAATACGTTCCCACTCTAGTCAACACAGGGTACACAGGGAGCCCCGCAGTGCGTCTCAGCTCTGTCTCGGGAGCTATCCCGGGCGCAGCTCTGCTAAAGATACTCATTGAGTCTATTTTCGATTGCGCCCGCGCCCAGCATGTGTCAAGCTGAACAGAGAAGATTGACCTGGACAGGAAGTCAGGCACTAGGACCGAATGCAACATGCGCCAATTTCAAAATAAAACACCATATACTGACTCAAGACCATTTAAAGATGGTTTAGATCAGAAATACTCATCAATTATGGATGTAATTGTTAACAGCTACAAACATCCACATATCTGAGACCCAGGTCGACTACAACAGGACTTTAAGATGATAACTTTGTCAGAAGCTAACAACAAAGTAGAGCAGAATAATAAATATTAAACTCATCTAAACCAGCAAAAGCTAAATTATATTTCTGCAGCATACTCAGCAATGATTAAAGCACAAAAGTAATGGAATACCATCCAAATGAGCAGAAATTCAACCACAGAAAGGCTCTGTGACCTGTTGTTTGTATGTGGTTCTCTCTATACTGGACCCAGCTGATCCTGCCTGCTCTAAGCTGGCGCTACGCTTCAAACATGTGTTTGTGTAGCAGGGCACGCAAAGTCAGACGGAGCAAACCCGTGACAATGACAAAAAGCAGCACACATGCTCCCTGTATAAAATGGGGTTGACTTAAGGTGGGTACACACTACAAGATAATCAGGCTGATTTTTGTCCCGATCTCCTCCTTACGATCAGAGTCAGCAAAGGCCTGATTGTCTGATGTTTGCAAACGACATGGTGTGTGATGTTCCTGTGACTGTGTGCAGTGTGTTCAGAGTGATTCTGTCCGGTCGGAGCCGCTCGGAAGGCCTCAGAAGGAGAGATCGTAAGTAATGAACATGTTTAATATTAAATCCTGTAGTGTGTGGGATGCTCCGAGAGGAGCCGAGCACGCACAGTGTGGTATGTCATGTGTACCAGAGCAAAAGCCAGTCAAGATGCAAGCTGACTCAAAACACACAAAAGCATGGCGCCGGTGAAAACTCACCGCTGTAATGAATACGACTCGCACTGTAACGCATACAGCCCACATTCCCACCGTCTCCATGACTTTTTCCATAATCATTTTTCTTTTTTGTGTGTGTTTTTGGAAAGTAAGAGGCCGAAAACAATGATCATTGCTTCTTCCTGTTGGTCCGCCATGTTTCTTTACACCAAAGTCACGTTTTACTACATGAGATTTGGAATATTGAGCGTGAAGAACCTGATACTCTGCTGAAGAAGGAGTTAGTGTGTGGTGTGCGCTCAGTAGTGCACACCACACACTATAAGATCAGAAGAGAGAGATCTTGTGCGATCTGTCTTTTGTTATGTAATGTGTGCCAGGCATAAGTAAGGGATAATGTATGGTTAGCAGGTAGCTATGGGAAATAGAATGCCAACAGGGTGAGACAAGACAGGGTTCCCACTCTTTTCCAGAGATCATTTTCCAGAGATCATTTTCCAGAGATCATTTTCCAGAGATCATTTTCCAGAGATCATTTTCCAGGACATTTTCAGTGAAGCTTTGAACTCTCTCAGAGATTTAAACAAGTATAGACTGTCTTCCTGCATAGCGGTGTCTGTTATGATCAGCGATGTCAACAACATGCAGTTTCTGAGCAGCTGTGTCGCTCTTTTTGTTCCGTTTGTTTTCACTGTCAGGAGTTTGCACTCCTACTAGCTACAGTACGGTAATTGAGCTCTCAGCCTGCAGGGAAAGTTGTGAGTCACAGACCCCCGACTCCGCTGCTCACTCTTTAACTTAAATATAGGACTCTTTGAATCAAAAGAGCACTCCACAAGGTGAATTTACAACAAAACATAAACAATATAGTCTACCCCCGTTTTCTGTGAATGCATGATTATGACCAAGTGAGGGGGAAAAGATGTGAAAAAAGTCATGCAGCCCGACCGGTCTGTGTCGCTGTCTTTTCCAGTACAGTGATCACTCAACTTTTAATGAATGGGGATGTGTTTTTTAATTGTCAGGTCGCACGCAGTCATGTTGGAATAATTCCCCCCCCCTCTCTCCCGCCTCCCTTCCTGCCCCCCCTATTTTAATCCACCTCACTAGCAAACATACATACAAAAAAAATAAATAATAAAATTCAAATTATATCACACAAACACAGATCAGGTGTGGCGGGGCCTTAGTGTATGGCTCAGCCCTACTCATTGGGGGCCCATCAGGGCTGGGTGGGTTGCTGGTGTCCCCGTCACCCTCCGTCCCTCTGCTGTCCCCTCCGCTGCGGGGGCCTGGTCCGCGGTCGCCCTCGGGGCCGGGTTTCCCGATGGTTCCCTCGCGGTCCTCTTGGGGGGGTGGGGTGGCGCGCAGCTGGGGGGGTGTTACTACGGCAGCCATTGGGGTGTCCCTCCATGCCCCCACGGCCTGGTCCCTCGGTCGCGGGGCGTGGCTGGGGGAGTGGTCGGACCGGCTGGGGGGGGGGGGGGGGCGGGGGGGATTGGCCCTGCCCCCTCCGCCCTCCCCCCACTCTGGCTGTCGGTTGGCTGGCTGTGGTCCGGGTCCTGCCCGGCTGCCTGGCTGTCTGCTCCTGGTGCTGGGCCCCCTCGGCCTTGGTGGCTCCTATGGCTCTGTCTTGGGGGGCTGTGGGGGCAGTGTTGTGGAGGTGTTCCTTGGGGGGGCTGCGGGGCCTCTCCCACCTCGCCCCCCTTTCCTCCTGCTGGGTGACCTGGGGGTCACCCTGGGTGCACCGGCGGTACCTGTTTGCTTCCGGTCTGGGTCCTTGGCTTGTCCCCTGGACTTGGTCTCCTGCAGCGCGTTGGGTCCTCCGGCCTGACTGCTCTCGCGGCCCGGGTGCCGGGACGGACCACTCGGCTGATCTGACCCAAGTGGTATCATCTGCACCAGTGGTGGTCTTGTTACACAAATAGAACACAGCTTGGGCCCCAAGCTTCAGTAATGATTGTGGACTCTAAGGGTTGCTTAATCATTAGTATCACCGCACGGTGGTTTTGGCGTCATGGTGAGATGGTCCCTCTCCATCTAAGTGTGTTAGGTCTCTCTCTCCTTCTCTTTCCCTGTCCCTTTGTATATCCTTATGTAATCTTTCTTTCACTTTCTCTTATTTTTTTTTGGTCCACCTAGGTGTGCACGCCCTCTTTGACAGATCATGATATTAGCTGTCAATAAAAGATAGGCCAGAGTTCTAAGAGGGATGGTGATGGTTGCATGCACACAGTCACAAGCACAGAAGAAAAAGGTTTTCTTTCTTTTCTTTTGCTGCAAGAATAAATTGCATTAATATTTGACAGTTTGTGACAAACATGACACGAACCAGAAATATATATGCAGACAAGAGAAAAAAAAAAAAAAAAAAAGGAATCATTTTCCAGGACAATACATGATTTTCCAGGACATTTTACTTTTGCTCATATTTTCCAGGTGTTTTCCAGTACTGGAAAACTGGTCAACTGTTTTCCAGGTTTTCCAGGTTTTCCAGGACATGTGGGAACCCCGCAAGACCCAGACGCGAAGGTTTTGCTAACTGAAACTAGCGTTTTAGCCACATTGTTTCGATGCGAACGGAAGCTAAGAGTTTTACCACACGCTACGGTCTATGGTGTCAACAAGCAGAAGCTGAATGTGCCAGAACTCTTTTCTGCAGATTGATTTGACATGACGTGTGATCAGTTTGCCTCTGTCGTTGCTCCTATTAGTGAAAGTTAATAACCATTGTCAAGGGGTTTTGACCAATCAGAATCAAGCATCTTACATACTGGGAGATCAGTTAGAAAGCCGGGGAATAAACATAGATACATTGTTGTACATATTCAGGCTTGTTCATAATGCTCTGTTACATTATTCCCAACAGATCCCATCTTCTTCATGGACGCGAAGAAGACACCTTTCTTTCATCTGCTACTAACTGAGACTTTGTTACTCCCAGATAGGTATGCCAGCTATGAACGTCTGTTTGGTGTTTAGAAGTAGCAAGAAGATCCATAAGCAGAGAACACACACATGCAAACACACTTGTTTCTCTCACATTCAAGTACAAACTGGACATTAGTGGCAACATCACACATACACCCACATTAAAAACAAGCCAGAACGCTGATACTCAAATCCACAAGTCCTTCATATATCTTTATTTGCATATTGAAGGGAAAGAGGTAACAGGTTTGTACTTGTCAATTAATGTGTGATAATGTATATTTTGTCACATGGCTGGGTTCATGAGTGGAGCAGGCATAGTGGATAGGAAAGGTTAAATGCTCCTCTTTCCCTCAAGGGAATCTGTCCACTCCTATATCACACCCACCCTCCCCTGGGACCCCAGTTGTTATGGTTACCATCGCTAAACCCTGCATATAGCCACACAGGCACACACAGGCACACACAGGCACACACAGGCACACACAGGCACACACAGGCACACACAGGCACACACAGGCACACACAGGCACACACAGGCACACACAGGCACACACAGGCACACACATGCACAGTCTCCAGGACCACAAACAGCATGTGGTAATGTACACACGACACATTCATCAGTTTCATTTTCCCTTATTGCCAAGCGGCAGCCTCCGGGCTCAAAATATGAAGCCCATGCAGAAGTGTTCTCAACTGCAATTCATGGAGTATCCGCTTGAGGCTGGCTGCAGAAACACAGGAAACCACATACACACCCATTCAAAGAAGACGATCTTTGCAGCAGAAATAAACATGTTTACAGCCTGGTAAAAAAAAACGGCTTGGCTCTACATAGCTAATTTCTCTATCGGCACACACCGTACAAGGGTGAATTTTTTTAGAATGCGACGGTTAAGAAGATATTAATGGTCGTCTATCAATCAGAAGGTTGGCAGTTCGATCCCAGCTACGGCAGTCACATGTCGAAGTGTCCTTGAGCAAGACACTGAACCCCAAATTGCTCCCGCTGTTGTTCAAAGGTGTGTGAATGTGTACGAATGAGATTAGCTAACACTGATGGTCCCTTACTGTAGCAGCCTCTACCATCAGTGAGTGAATGGGTATGAATGGGTGAATGTGACGAGTAGTGTGTAAAAGCACTTTGAGTGGTCAGACAGACTGGAAAAGCGCTATACAAGTACAAGTCCATTTACCATGTCAGTTGATTTCAATTATTATCACGATAAATATTAAATTATTCTTTCATTTAAATGTAAAGGCAGATTTTTGGTCCTGAGTGAAAGTTGAAGAAACCAGAAAGTTTGTTATCTTGTATCTGGATTTAGTTTTCTGATCAGCTTCTTGAATCCATCATTTCTGACGGTGCTAACAGGAAGCAGGTCTTTAATGTAAGATGAGATTTTTGTGAAGTTTTAGTTTGTAGATTCTTATTTTTCTCATCTTGAGATAATTTGCATGATTCAGTTTAAATTTACAACAAAAACATGTCAAATTGTGTACTGTGTATCAGTTTAGTAGAGTATTGATTAGAGTAGTGCAACTTAAGATTATGAAGGGTTAATGGGGAGTGATGTTGTTTCCCACAGTGCAGTGAATGCATCATGGTTATTCAGTGTTCAGTTGTACTACTGTACAGTCGTGGTGGATTTTAAGCGTGTTAGAAATGCACAGCAGAAGTCGTCTCTGTGCTCTTCCTTTACCCACATCCTGAAAGTATATTTAATGAAGTGTATGAAGTTAATAGTTAACACAGAGTCGATTCAGTGTCAGACTAACGACTCTGCTTTGAGCTGCTAGGTTTTAAGTTTTCTTCAGTGTTGCTGTCCCTCACTTCAGCTGTGTTTATATTCCGCTCCAAATGTCTTTAAGCCCCGCCTACTTCTAACCCTGCGACATGATTGGCTGTTCAATGCCTTTTCTTCTTCTTCTTCTTCTTCTTCTTCTTCTTCTTCTTCTTCTTCTTCTTCTTCTTCTTCTTCTTCTTCTTCTGTCTAATCATTGGAAACAACTAGTGTTTAAGGCACATTAGCGCCCCCTCTCTTTCCAGCCATTGGGGGATGTAATTACAGGATTTAATATATTACATTTTTATCGCCCCTTAGCTATATTCATATTAAGAAAAATTACACCAAGATAACTATCGTTATGGAATTGTCACCCAGCCCTAATGTAATGTGACGAAACAACTTGGAGCAAAAAGGGACAGTTATTAACAAGACAATTAATTTTAGTGTTGATATGCTCTGTTTCAGCACTTAACAGCAAATATAGAAGTAATTACATTTGGACTAATGTGCAACTTGCTGTGAATAATAATGCAAAAATCCCTAAGCACCATATGCAAATCATCATCTGTATTGATGAACAAAGAAATTAGACTGTCTCTGTCTTGCTGAAGATGCTACCCTCCTCTCTCGCCCGCGTACACACACACACACACACACACACACACACACACACACACACACACACACAAAACACTGAGAAAAACGAACTTCCCCTCACAGAGTCCAACTCTCAGGTCCCATTTGGTTTGTTGGTATGGCTCTCTGGTTTATAGATTATGATATAATTAGTCTCCATCTAATAAAATAAAGCCTCTAAAATCCCCCCTGTAATTCAATGAGAAATGTGATCTGAGAGCAAATTAAGAAAGAAAACCCCCTCACCTACATGCAGTCTGGCGGCTTAATAAATCTAAAGACAGATGTCTCCTGACAGCATCTTCCAAAGGAAACAAGTATGAGACAAATACCTACAGGTAGAAATGAGTCATGCAAAGATCCAACTTTACTTAGTTGGAGTTACTTTAGCTAAAATGATAGAAAGAAGTGCATGGTTGCTATCAATAAGAATAGAGCTGTTTTCAAGTTCCTGTCTTCAGACTAATCATCACAGTTGCATTGATGTTTGTTTTGAAGCTATATGAAGCCATTACTTTCATATATTACCTGGCTCTCTTACTGATCCTCTGGTTTTGTAAGATGCTTGATTCTGATTGGTCAAAACCCCTTGACAACGGTTATTAAATCTCACTAATATGAGCAACATCAGAGACAAACTGATCACACGTCATGTCAAATCAATCCACGGAAAAGAGTTCCAGCACATTTTGCTTCGGCTTGTTGACACCATAGACCATAAGGTGAGGTAAAACCGTTAGCTACGGTTAGCATGCTACATCGGCAAGCTACGAATATCTTTGTAACGATAGCAACGAGCGGAGCAGGTGAGTGAAACTTTAGGTTACCAGTCACTAAAAAGAAACTTCATCACAACCATAGATTGTATAAATAATGGACGCAGTATCCGTGACGTCACCCATCTGTTCCTGAGCGCTGTTTTGAAGCCAATCGGCGGCGGCAGCCATATTGGAAATGCAAAACTCAACCAGGCAAAGTGTGACGTAAAATTGCGGGGTTTGAGCCTCCTAGCCAACAGCTATGTGTTCCCATCCAGGAGTCAAGTCAGTCATGTCCCAAAACTTGTAATCTTAATATCTTCTGAACCATCATGTTCTCAAAAAATTCACCCCCCATACAGTGTGTGCCCATGGAGAAATTAGCTACATAGAGCCAAGCTGTTATTTGAACCAGGCTGTAAACATGTTTATTAATGCTGCAAAGATCGTCTTTTTTAATGGGTGTGTATGTGGTTTTGGGTGTTTCTGCAGCCAGCCTCAAGTGGACGCTCCATGAACTGCAGTTTATAACACTTCCGCATGGGCTTCATATTTTGAGACTGGAGGTTGCAGCTTGATCACAACCCAGCTGCGGCAAATCCCCGCAATCATGTGACGTAATTTAAAGTTGACCAAGCACCTTATTGGGGCGCACCATAGACTGTAATGGGTCATACCTCTTCTTCTTTTTTTCTCATTTTAATGGTGGATTGCAAACCAAATTGTTATGCTGCATACCACCACCTACTGTACCAGAGTGTATAACATCAGGGTTTGGTACTTCAGGTCACATTCAACATAATGAAAACATGAAAACAAATAACTAAATAATAAAAGAAAATTAAGCTTATAATATAATTATTATAACATAATAATAACAAATAAATAATTAATAATTAAAAAATTAAAAAAAATACAATAAAATAAATGAATGAATGAATGACTGAATGAATAAATAAATAAATAAATAAATAAATAAATAAATAAATAAATAAATAAATAAATAAATAAATAAATGAATGAATGAATGAATGAATGAATGAATGAATAAATAACATGGGGTGTACCACAGGAAAAGGGTTTGTTTTAAAGTGTCGGACAAACCAGTGACACAACTGAACCCAATCCCCATTTCCCACATGCGAACCAGTCAAAATAAACAGAAAAGGAAAGGAAAAAGAGAGGACTAAAGATACCCATCACTCCTAACAGTTGGCATGAATAGACATTAATCAAGTTGCACACCCAATTGACCTTCTATCATTTATGACGATTAAAGTAGAGCAGTAAATAAAGATTGATCAGAAACCTGTGTTGTATTACAACTGCATTAGAGGTGACAGGTCTTAAAAACATCTATATTTGACATAAATAACTTCTCATTTTGTTATCAAGACCCAGAGCCTCTTTAATGATGTATGTAATTCCATGTGTTTTTGTATTTCACTAATTGAAATGAGAAAGAAGCTTTCTAAAGGAAGGCATTACTTACAAGTCAAACCGGAGGTTCTGTCGCTCTTCAAAGAAGTAGTCCAAAATAAATTTCACCACAAAGTCTGGGTTTAGCGTGTTGTCAATCACCTCCGTCCTCCCAAACTAGACAGAAGAAGAGATTTGGATACACTGTTAAGCAAAATACTTTATTATTAGTACATTTCTTGCACTAAAAACAGACAGGTCTACATAAATTGTGTGGATGTCCAAGTTGATGTGAAAAAGATATTGTAGTTTACATTATTTATTCAGCCAAACAGTCTTCTAATTTTGATCTGTATAAGATCACATTTTATTTTAAAGCTCTTTGTTGGGTGACTTATAAGAATAACTGATCACCAGCAACTGTATAATCAAGACATGTCAGTGTAGGAGGAGCTTAAAAAAAGAACATCTTTAGTGTAATGAATGCAAAGTGGTTGAAGTAGCAAATCAATGGAGGTTAAGTAGCTCCCCACTTGGCATTTAACATAGCATTTAAATAATGCATACAGGTGACAGGCTGCTCACAACTATGAGTAATTGTTAGTGACTCAGGCTATGAAACTTGTATTTGCATTCATGAATATTCATTATTGTGAAACACACTGGAGAGAGAAGTAAAGTCATACATGGGTGCACACATGCTCACTGAGAAGCAGTAGCAGCTGGTTTACAAAACGCAAACAAAGCAGGGTTTCTTATCATGATTAGCTCATCATGGTTTTGGATCAGAATTTAAAATCCTTCTTCACACCTACAAAGCTCTTAATGCTCAGACACCTTCATATCTTAAAGAGCTCATACTGTCCTATTACCCCTCTAGAACACTACGCTCCCAACATGCAGGCCTGCTGGGCCTACCTAAAGTCTCTAAAAATAGTATGGGAGGTAGAACCTTCAGTTATCAGGCACCTCTCCTTTGGAATCATCTACCAGTCAGGGTCCAGGAGGCAGACCCCCTCTCTACTTTTAAGAGTAGGCTTCAAACTTTCCTTTTTGATAAAGCTTATAGTTAGAGCTGGATCAGGCTTGGACCAGCTCTTAGTTATGCTGCTCTAGGCTTAAGGCTGATTCATACTTCTGCGTCTCCCCTACGCAGCAGTGGCTGACGTGGACATGAGCACCACATACTTGTGCGTCGGTGTCTCTGTGTTGCGCTGCAATTCTCCTCCTAAACGCTAGAGGGCAGTGTGGTCTCTCTAATAGCCGGTCTCCTCCTTCCGGTCCCGCTACGATCTCTGTTTACTTTTCCACAGAGATTCAGAGCGTGTTCTGTTAATCTACATCTGATACATGTTGCTGTTTATCATACAGACATGATTACATGAAGAATAGAGAGGAGGAGATGAAATACACGGCCGATGTGCGGCCGATGTCCGGGATCCCGGAAGTGCTGTAAATGCGGGAAAGACAAAGCCGCCGAGCCGACCAATCACAGGGCTTGTGGTCCGCGTCGGCCCTACGGGTAGTTACACTTTGGAGGAGGTGCACGTCAGCTACCTGTGTAGGCCTCGGCGTAGCTACGGGAGCTACGCGGACCCCCGGCGTAGGGTACGCCGTCAATTCAACGCAGAAGTATAAATCAGCCTTTAGACTGCTGGGGGAACTGACACACTGGGATCCTATCTATCTTACCCCCCCCCCATCACTCACTTTAACTCTCCCTGTCCCATTAAAGTTACTAACCATAGACCTTTCTGGAGTCCCTGAGCTCCCTTGTCTCGTAGATTCCTCTGAGTCACTGCCGTAGACGTCCTGCTGCTGCGGACGTTCCAGACTCCAGTGGCAATAGCTACTACTACTTCTACTACTATCCATCTATCATCACTATCATCCATCTATCATCACTATCATCCATCTATCATCACTATCATCCATCTATCATCACTATCATCCATCTATCATCACTATCATCCATCTATCATCACTATCATCCATCTATCATCCAACTATCATCACTATCATCCATCTATCATCACTATCATCCATCTATCATCACTATCATCCATCATCCATCTATCATCACTATCATCCATCTATCATCCATCTATCATCACTATCATCCATCTATCATCACTATCATCCATCTATCATCACTATCATCCATCTATCATCACTATCATCACTATCATCTCTCTCTCTCTCTCTCTCTCTATCTCTCTCTCTCTCTCTCTCTCTCTCTCTCTCTCTCTCTCGTTCTCTCTCTCTCTCTCGGTCTCTGTCTCTCTCTCTCGTTCTCTCTCTCTCTCTCTCTCTCTCTCGTTCTCTCTATCTCTCTCGTTCTCTGTCTCTCTCTCTCTCTCTCTCACGTTCCAGACTCCAGTGGCAATAGCTACTACTACTTCTACTACTATCCATCTATCATCACTATCATCCATCTATCATCACTATCATCCATCTATCATCACTATCATCCATCTATCATCACTATCATCCATCTATCATCACTATCATCCATCTATCATCACTATCATCCATCTATCATCCATCTATCATCACTATCATCCATCTATCATCACTATCATCCATCTATCATCACTATCATCCATCTATCATCCATCTATCATCACTATCATCCATCTATCATCACTATCATCCATCTATCATCACTATCATCCATCTATCATCCATCTATCATCACTATCATCCATCTATCATCACTATCATCCATCTATCATCACTATCATCCATCTATCATCACTATCATCCATCTATCATCACTATCATCCATCTATCATCACTATCATCCATCTATCATCCAACTATCATCACTATCATCCATCTATCATCACTATCATCCATCTATCATCACTATCATCCATCTATCATCCATCTATCATCACTATCATCCATCTATCATCACTATCATCCATCTATCATCACTATCATCCATCTATCATCACTATCATCCATCTATCATCACTATCATCACTATCATCTCTCTCTCTCTCTCTCTCTCTCTCTCTCTCTCTCTCTCTCTCTCTCTCTCTCTCTCTCTCTCTCTCTCTATCCCTCTTTACAATCTCAACTTGGTCAAGGCAGATGTGTGTCTAACATGAGTCTGGTTCTGCTGGAGGTTTCTGCCTGTTAAAGGAAGTTTGTCCTCTCCGCTGTAACTAGCTAAATACTGAGAGGTGTAATGCTAATGGTGGATAAGATGAGATAAGATCGAGTCCTGTCAGGAATAGTGGACTGGATCATATCCGGTCTTGGTGTTGGGTCTTTGTTAATAATTGAACATAGAGTGGTCTAGACCTGCTCTGTTTGTAAAAACGTCCTGAGGTAACAGTTGTAGTGATTTAGCACTATACAAATAAAGATTGATTGATTGACTCAGTGATTGATTGATTCACCAAAACTGACAATTTCAAAACAATTCTCAACATTCAATGACTAACATATGACTAACAGTTTCTAAAACTGACTGGAACATTATACTGCATATCTAAATTTGGTTTACTGATAAAAGTTTGTTTTGAGGGGAAATTCTTCTTACCTCTCTCCACTCCTTGTTGCCAAGCCCTTGTGTGTAGAGAACACATACTGTGAAGAACAGAGACACCATTAAACCCAATGTCATTAGGTCTGCATGCTATAAACCACATCTATACTGATTACAGTTGTTCTAGCCTTCCCCTTAAAAAGTAAAACGCCATTGTAAAGTAGGATTCTTCTTCTCTAACATCTGAACTGGCGAATACAAGGATATTTAAGGGAAATTCACTCCCATTCACAAAAAGCAAAGAAGAAAAAAACATCTTGAGTGGTATTTATTTGATCCCAGCAAATATGACAAAAAAAAAAAAAAGTGCCCCAATTAGAGTGAAAACATCAAAGAACGGTTTTATTCATGAAGCCCAAACACAGATGTTCTAGTTCCTGATGGATAACATCATTTCAGACCATTATACAATTTCAATAAACAAAGAAATTCACCAAATGGGAAATTGCCAACCCAAACTCATCATACACTTCATTTCTCAAGTCCTTTGATTTTCTTTCAGATATCTGTGTTATATGACTACTTTGGTTTGTAAATTTTTTTTAGTTCATTCTTAGTGAGCTCTCGGGAGGGAATTAACTATGTCAATTCAAAAGATCATATATCAGGCACTATATTCCAGAATTCATATTTCATACAACCCTAACGTATTCTCCACTACATGTCAGAGAAAACTGAACATGTCAGTCCCTTGCTAAGCTATTATCCAACCAACCCTCAGAACATTTGTTTTTCTACATCTAACCCCACTGATCTACATTGTGAGTTACTCAACTACCTAACTGATACTACAATGTTATTGTGTCTGATAAAGCTTATAGTTAGAGCTGGATCAGGTTGGACTAGCTCCTAGTTTTGCTGCTATAGGCTTAGACTGACAGGGAAACTGGCACACTGGGATCCTAACTCACTCTCCCTCCCACTAAAGTGACTAGACATAGACCTTTCTGGAGTCCCTGAGCTCCCTTGTCTCGTGGATTCCTCTGAGTCGCTGTTGTCGACAGCCTGCTGCTGTGGACGTTCCAGCATCCAGCTGATACGGACGTGCCGGACGCCAACGACAACAGCTACTACTACTCGTCTCATCACTATCATCTCTCTCTCTCTCTTATTCTCCTCTATCCCTCTTTCCAACCCCAACTTGGTCGAGGCAGATGGCTGTCAAACATGAATCTGGTTCTGCTCAAGGTTTCTGTCTGTGAAAAAGGAAGTTTTTCCTTGCTGCTGTAACTAGCTAAATACTGGTGGATTAAGATGAGATCAGACTGAGTCCTGTCAGGAAGAGGGGACTGGATCTTACCCTGTCTTGGTGTTGGGTCTCTGTTTATAATTTAACATAGAGTGGTCTAGACCTGCTCTGTTTGTAAAAGCGTCTTAAGATAACGTTTGTTGTGATTTGGTGCGATACCAATAAAGATTTATTGACTGATATCAAATACATTCACTTTGGGGCCTTGATCAAATACACAACATTGTGGGGTCAGATGAAACAGCCACATAGAACACTGTATCCTTAACTGACCTGCTGCTTATGTCGCCAATGGCATTTGTCATAAAGAGCCGTTCCTCAGAACCTTGGTTTTCCTTCTGAATCACTGCCCTTTTCAGACATTCTCCTTTCTCCTCCTTCATTTATCCCTTTACTATTTTCCCTCATTATTCCAGTTCATATAAGGAGATCAAAGTTGCGTTGCTCAGCATAATCACAAGTGCTACTCAGCACAAGAGCACATCTAAATGTATGGGTTGAGCCGGAGTTCCTTTCTGCTCTTTATCATCATCGTGTTAATCACTGTCATCCTCATCATCCTGCCCATCACTGTCACCATCATCGTCTTGAGTCATTTTTCCCCCCCCTGCTCTAATAAATGTGCTGACATAGTATATTTTGCTAAGTCTTAGTGTGTGTCTGTTTTGTTGGGTCCTTAACCAGAAGGCTTCCTAATATTATATTCAGATATCAAGAAAATCAAATTATTTTTAAACCTGGGAAATAACTTTTAAATGTGCTCATGTGATATTTCTTTCTTTCTTTTTTTTTTTTTCTTGAAGTTATATTTTTGGCACCTCCTTCCCTAATCTCCCAGCAAATAACACAACTGATCATATTCTGTCACTATCCCCACATAGCAAACATCTTATTTCTGCCCTGTATATCAGAACAAATAATTGTGTTCCTCATTCACTTCAAGATACCAAGAGACTTTGGGAAACTGATCTCTGTATAGAAATGACAACTAAACAATGGTAGGCTGTGCTTAAATGAATAAATACCTCCTCCCCCTGTGCTAGACACCGTCTGATACAGCTCAAGGTTGTGCTGAGGGTACACTTGACCAGGGCAAGGCTGGCGACCATATCCCCTAATACAGACCCCTTGTGTCCTCGCTGTCGAGGCCAACCTGCAGACCATACGCACATGTTCTGGTCCTGTCCGAGACTTAGAACATTTTGGTCAGACATTTTTGGTGCATATACCAATATGTTCCAAATTGATATTACTCCAAATCCTATGTGCACTATATTTGGATATAGCCATGAGATCCTTTTACTTAAAGGAAAGGCTCATGAAATAATAGCGTTCACATCCTTAATAGCCCGGCGTCTTATACTTCTTTCCTGGAAAGCACAATCACCACCCAGCTTCACCAGATGGATTACAGATACCATGTATTTTCTTAAACTTGAAAAAATAAAATATACCTTAAATGGTTCCTTACACAATTTTAGTAAGACATGGACCCCCTTTTTAAAATATTATGACAGCCTACAAGTCCCTCTAAATAAGAAATGAACAATAGCAGAGTAGAAGAATGGATGCTACTATTTATTTTTATTTATTTCTTATTTATTTTATTTTCTCTTCCTTTTCCAATTTCTTGACTACTATTATTATTATTTATTTATTATTATTATTTGTGTGTGTGTGTGTGTTTACTTATTCATTATTGTTATTTATATTTTTACTAATGAATTATCTTATTTCCCCTCGTGCTTACTTACACATTATGTAAAATCTGGGATGTGGGGTTGAAGGGAGGGCTTGGGTGGGAAGGGGTGGGATGGTGTGGGATAGGGTGGGATAGGGTGGGGGGGGGGGTTGTATGTGTTTACCAGCAATGTATGCTGCAAGAAAAATGTATCATGATTAAATCTATGGGAAACTCAATAAAAAAAGTTAAAAGAGAAGTTATATTTTTGGGCCTTTGATCCTTTATGATAAGATAGCAAAAGATAGACGGCGACCTCTGCAACAAGGACTATAGTCTCTGTATGTGGGGTGCTTTGACCACCAGGCCACCAGCAACCCTAATATTCATTTCAAAAGCGTCATGCAATTGCTTCTACTCTAACAGTAAAATCCAGAAGTACGTCCATCTTTCTGTACCTTCTGTTGGGTAGCTCAGAAAATTTAATGAACAAAAAATGTTAAAAAATTCAATTTACAAATGTTCTAACAAAACAAACTTGTTCAAATAATCTTACATGGGTCTGATTTGGAGAAAGTGTCCATGTCCAGCAGGTTTCTGAGGAGACACAAAGGTGCAAGTTATTAGAAACATAGTTACCTTGGAATGCAAAATTATTAATGGTGCAAATGTGGATAGGAAACTGTTTTAAGGACACAGTTCTCATAACTATGGTTGGACTGATCTCCAACAACAATGAGTCTTTGTACAGGAAGGAGGTGAAAGACCTTTAGGACTGGTGCAAATTTAACAATCTCTGCATCAATGTGGGGAAGAATACGGAGATGGTGGTGGATTTTAGGAAGAGAGGCAGGAAATTTGTCCTTGCCACTGTAACTAGCTACATACTGAGAGGTGCAATGCTCATGATGGATTAAGATGAGATCAGACTGAGTCCTGTCTGTAAGAGGGGACTGGATCTTATCCTGTCTTGATGTATGTTTTTCTGTTAATAATTAGAGTACTGTCTAGTCCTGCTCTGTTTGTGAAAGCATCCTGTGAAATTGTTGTTGTGATTTGGTGCTGTACAAATAAAGATTGATTGGTTGATTTTTCTGGTCTTGAAACAACTCAAAGTGCTTTCACACTGCATGTCACAGTAACCCATTCACACACACATCAATCCACTGATGCTAGAGGCTTCTACAATGACCACTAGGGCTAATTGATCCAATACACATGCATAAATAAACTGCTGGTTATGCCACTAGGAGCAATTAAGGGTTAGTTTCTTACCCAAGGGTTCTGGTTGAGAGTCAACCAACTCTATCAATGTGCCTCAGCCGCCCCTGATACTGTCAAACATTTTCTAACACCAAATGCCATGAAAAGATCAAAGCCAACAATGTTTCACCCCATTTTAAAATGTTGCCTCAAGTCTGATATGACTGGCACCTCTTCAATCTTGTCAAAAAGAATTAAAAACACATCTAACACTATTGCCATTGGTGACATGGGCCTCCATTGGGATGAACACACTGTGTAGACTTCTGATAGTTGATCCCAAATACACCTCAAATACATCAATCTACACCCCAATATAGTCCCGAACAAATGAGTCATTCACTTTCTGGTGTGTTACATTTACTGAGAATCACTGTGTTCAGCTGTTAAGATAAAGACATAGCTTTCTAAAAAAATTCTCAGATACACTTTTGAAGTTTGACATTTTCAGTAGGATCAAATGGGCTTGATGTTAAGAAGGAAGCAAAAGGTAGATCAAAAGGTGCATTTTGACCAAGAGTTCCGGGGTCTTTTAGCCCCCAGAACTACTTTCTCCTGAACTGAAGGGTTCCTGTGCCCCCCTTGTTGTCTGCGTTTCGACAGCGGGCTGAAGTCAAGGCCAGTGACGTATGGAGAAAAAAAATGATATTAAATAATATTTTGAAATCTTAATAAAAAACTAAACTAGTGTGCATTCCCAGGATCTCCCTCTTAGTTTCAACAACTGTGTTAACTCCACAAAAACCGTTAGGTTCAACCGAATGTCCAAGGACCTTTGAAAAGTACTACCCCCCAAGCAGGGGCTTTTCAGGGGGAGATGATCTACCCCTGAACTAAATTTAGACCCTGGTTCCTCCGGTTGAAACACACGTAGTTCAGGGGTAAAGTCCCTAGTTCTGGGGTAAAGTTCCTGCAGTTGAAAAACGCCTAAAAGATAGAAAATCTGTGGATGACTGAAAAAGATGTTACTGAATTGGTCATTTGTATCAGATCCTGGTTCAGGTCTAAAGGTCCTGGGTCTCTGAGCAACCATTGAGGATTTCATGAGGGGTGAGTGTTTGGTAAAAGTAGGCAGTATCAAGGGTCCACCTCCTTTGGACACCAGCTTCAGTCATCAGCATTTTTATGCTAATTGCTAATATGCTAATTCCCACAATGAGAGAAATGAAATACTCAACCGGCGTGAAAAGAAAGCTGAAGTATGGGTGTGACATAAAATCCACACCCCAAAGCACAGACAACTTCAGAGTTTGAAAAAGGAGTAACAAAATACAAACCCTTGTCAAATATAAACAGCATGAGCCAAAACAAATATGCATCACATAACTAACGACC
Source organism: Notolabrus celidotus (assembly GCF_009762535.1). Classification (NCBI taxonomy): domain Eukaryota; kingdom Metazoa; phylum Chordata; class Actinopteri; order Labriformes; family Labridae; genus Notolabrus; species Notolabrus celidotus. The sequence continues at coordinate 27,307,318 of NC_048292.1, forward strand.
TGCAAGTACTCGCTGCACATACTGACTGCAAGCTTGTGTCCATTTATAGGTCCAGGTTATATTCAGACCCCTTATTTAGGGGTGAGAGATTTCATGGCTCCTCATTTCATGCTTGAAAAACACTAGGTTGAATATGATAGTCGCTGTAACTAGTGATATAGTGTGGGCAAACCAATAAAGTTCAGCCAAAATGGGCATAAATACATTTGTGAAGACTTCATGTTCTAGAAGAGAAGGATCATCACAAGGGAAGATTAAGCGGCCTGATATGAAAGTGGAATGAGGCCTCATCTCGGATTCAGATTCTTGAATAATGACTTAAATTATGGAGACAGTGATAACGACATCTAATGGTCTATGGAGGGTTATCTCTATCTACAGATTCTACATACTAGAATCTTTCCTCAGGGGTCTGCTTAAGCATATATAGTGTTTTGTCTCTGAAGTATGTATGTAGTCTGAGCAGTTGACCAATCGTGTATCAGCAGGCGTTGGTGTAAGCAGGAAAAAACAGTCTGTGTGAAGAGCAAAAGATGGCAGAACACAGCACAGACCCTTTCTTTGTTAATAAATAACGAGAAAACAGGTTTCTATTTTGGGCTCACACTGCTGAAGTAAGCCGGGGTGAAGACTCTGAATAACTCAGAGTCTACTGCTGGACTAACATCGACATGAACTAGACCAATGGGCACTGCTCTGGGTGAGGACCAAAATGATGGTGTTTATGTTTCAGACTAAAAAGGAAAGAGCGACGGGGAAAGAGAAGTCTCGTCTGGAAGTCGCTCAATGCTAATCATAGTGCCCTATTACTCCTCTAGAACACTACGCTCCCAACATGCAGGCCTGCTTGTTTTTCCTAAAGTCTCAAAAAGTAGTATGGGAGGTAGAGCCTTCAGTTATCAGGCCCCTCTCCGTTGGAATCATCTACCAGTCAGGGTCCGGGAGGCAGACACCCTCTCTACTTTTAAGAGTAGGCTTCAAACTTTCCTTTTTGATAAAGCTTATAGTTAGAGCTGGATCAGGCTTGGACCAGCTCTGAGTTATGCTGCTATAGGCTTACACTGCTAAACTGGCACACTGGGATCCTACCTCACTACTTACTTTAAGACTCCCTGTCCCATTAAAGTTACTAACCATAGACATTTCTGGAGTCCCTGAGCTCCCTTGTCTTGTAGGTTCCTCTGGATTTCTGCCGTAGACGTCCTGCTGCTGTGGACGTTCAATACTCCAGCGGCAACAGCTACTACTACTACTACTACTACTACTACTACTACTACTACTACTACTACTACTGCTACTATCCTTCTCATCACTATCATCTCTCTCTTAATCTCCTCAATCCCTCTTTCCAACCCCAACTCGGTGGAGGCAGACGGCTGTCTAACATGAGTCTGGTTCTGCTCGAGGTTTCTGCCTGTTAAAGGAAGTTTTTCCTTGCTGCTGAAATTAGCTAGATTAAGATAAATTAGATTAGATTAAGATGAAATAAGATCGAGTCCTGTCAGTAAGAAGGGACTTGATCATCCTCATCCTGTCTTGATGTTGGGTCTTGGTTAATAACATAGAGTGGTCTAGACCTGCTCTGTTTGTAAAAGCATCTTGAGATATTGTTGTTGTAATTTGGCGCTATACAAATAAAGACTGACTGATTGATTGATTGATTGATTGATTGATTGATTGATTGATTGATTGATTGATTGATTGATTGATTGATTGATTGATTGATTGATTGATTGATTGATTGATTGATTGATGCATCAACCAGTAATTGATTCTTCTGTTTCTGTGTTGGTTTGATGTTTGGTCATGATATATGTATGTGCACCGATACAGCATGTGTGAACAAACTCTGTAGAGATAACAGGATTCTGATCCTTGCTAATCTACCTCAGGCTCTCTCACTGATCAGCAAACCGTCTCTAACTCTAACTAAGCTTCTAGTTAGAGCTGGATCAGGCTTGGACCAGCTCTTAGTTATGCTGCTATAGGGTTAAACTGCCAGAGGAGCTGGCACACTGACACACTGGGATCCTACCTCAACCCCAACCCTGGTTCTGCTCAAGGTTTCTGCCTGTTAAGTACAATGCTCATAGTGGATTAAGATGAGATAATATCAAGTGCTGTCAGTATACAAATAAATATTGATTGATTGATTGATAATGGTGGCCATACTAGTATAATGAAGTTAGTATATAAAGGAATATTGTCTAGACCTGCTCTTTTTATAAAGCGTCTTGATATAAAGTTTGTTGCGCAACATAAATAAAGACTGACTGATTGATGATTGAGTATCATTAAGCAATGTTTGACAATGACTGACGACGGGTTCAGAGGCTGCAGTACAAGCTTCGCTCTCTGCTCTCCCGTTTGAACTCATGTATTCTTACTTTGACATTTTCTGTCTGGCTCAATCTTCCCAATAAAGAATTTGGAAAGCCCCCATAATATCTATCCTTTATTAACAGACACATTTAACTAGCTGTCTAAGCACCTTCAAAGCCACAGAGCTAGGCAGCATTCCAAAGGAGAACAACCTGCACACGCATCTCTCATGAACTTTATCAACTTGGGGTCAACTTAGGACAAGTTATCCACAATGGACTTTGGTTTAACTCAATACACTTTTTACACGCACACACAAACACATCTCTTGCATGTGAGGAAAACAAGACCATACTGGATGACATCATGGACATTAGCACACACATACCAACTTACACACATGAGGAAGGGACAGTGGGTGGGTGCTAACGCCAAATGTAACACCAACATCCTCTGCTTAGAGAGTAAACCTTAACGCTCCTACATTATTCTAGCTTTGTCTTCTGGGTTTTTTTGTGGCTCACTCTTAGTTGTGTGACTGGTGACATATCTGGCTTAGCTTTTGATGGATTTGATTCCGGGAGTATTAGACAGTGTTGTCCTGCTCTGCTTCTGATTGGTCAGGCTTGAGAGCAAGTTGGTTCTAAATCATTCAACACACAATCACCTGTGTGATGAAAGCACTTGTGTTTTGAACCATTTGTCTCATGTTGTGATGTTGACTTGATGATGCCTGAAGAAGATCTGCGAAATCATTAGAGATATATACAGTATGTATATGTATATGTATATACATATACATACACATATAAATATATATACATATATACACATATAGCTACATACAGTATATACACATGCTGTATGTACTAACATATATATACACATATAAATATATGCATATATACATATATACACGTATAGCTACATACAGTATATACACATATGCTGTATACACTAACATATATATACACATATAAATATATACATATATACACATATGCTGTATATACTAACATAAATATATACACATATACTGTATATACTAACATATATATACACATATGCATATATAAACACACATTTATTCATATGTATACATATACATATATATATACATATATACTGTACATATATACACATACATATATAAATACGTTTTTTATGATAACAGTTGTGGGAGGTTTTTTTTTTTTTTTTTTTATTCCTTTCTTCAGTTTGATTTTTGAACTAATGATGAAAAATATTTTTGGGATGTGCATACCTTACAACAAGTTGTTTGGATAATTTCTGAAATAAGGAGACAATTCAATATATAGCTACTATACATAGTACACACTGCAAGCCCTGGTTTAGTAATGAGGCTAAATCTGAGCACCAATCATGCAAATTATGGCCATTTAGAGCTAATAGCCTCCACTGTAGAAATAACTTCAATGACTCTGTTTGTGAATAGATTATTTTAAATCCATGTGAGACATTCTATTTTTCAATGTTGAATTACCCAGTAAAAATAAAATGATTGTCACAATCCTAATTTCACCACCTGGATTTCAATATATGAATAACTACTCAGATTTCAGGTTACAGTTTGGGATTCATGTTTATATACAGTTCTTCTTTGAGAGGGAATTTAAGGATCCAAATTCTATGACGGGCTGCTCCTCAAAGCACATCACACATGGTGGCACTCCAAATGGGCTCTGGGCTCCTGGGCTCCCCCTGTGAGCGTGTTGTGTGTGTGTGTGTGTGTGTGTGTGTGTGTGTGTGTGTGTGTGTGTGTGTGTGTGTGTGTGTGTGTGTGTGTGTGTGTGTGTGTGTGTGTGAGTGTATGTGTTTTGTGTGTGAGTAAGACACGTTTCAGGATTTCCACTTCAGAGGATAATGTGAATGAGTCATGGCTCTCTTTCTTTTCCTCTCACTCCTTCCCTCTTTTCATCCGGAGGCAGGCAGCAGAAAGCTGAAAGCTGCCATCCGAGTCATAGAGAGGGCTGCAGGAATAAAAGTCCTAAAAGACTAAAATAATGGAAGTATTTTTAGAAGAGTTTCCCAAAGATACTATCATGTCATGCTAAATGAACATTTGCAATTTTGATTTTATGCCATTTAGGTAGAACAAATGACTGATCTCTTAAATCTTAGATCTGATAAGTACACCTAGCTAACTGGCTTTCTAAACAGGCAATAGTATCCTCCAGTTAATCAGAAGTGTACAACTCTCTAGTCTCTGAACACTTACATTTCTCCTGTGATAAATCGATAACGATTGTTATTGTGATGTAATTTTTCTCAATATAAATATAACAAAGCTTTGATAAAAATGGGATATTTAGACCTGTAATTACACCCCCCAAAAACTGAAAGGGAGGGGGCGCCAATGTGCCTTGAACTCTAGTTCCCACCAAACATTGGTCAGAAGAAGAAGACGGCAATGAACTATGGAAGCAAATAGTTACCAAAATTGAAATGAAAAAGCAAATTTAAAAACTAAATTGCATTAAAGGTGACATATCACGCTTTTTTCATCAAAATATATTGGTCTTCTTCAGCCCTCCTCAGAACAGTCGGTTTTCTCTCTGACCACGCCCCCTCATGAAGTGGGTGTGGCCTCAGCTGTCCAGCACGTTGATCTAATGTTTACATGTTGGCTGAATATACACAGCTGCTCACAGAATCTGATCCAGAATCTGATCCTGACGGAGAGGCGCCTGCAGCAGGACCTTTCTGAAGGATTGGTCACAGATTTAGTGTTTCTTGTTGTTTTATTTGTCAGTATGTCGACGTGTGTCTTGGTACACAGCTACGAACATGTAGCTATGTGGCTATGCTAACTAGCGCTAGCACTTTTCCATGAAAAATACAAATCATCCACTAGATCTTCAAATCTGCAGACGTGGGGAGTAAAACCGACCTTTGTGTTTATTAAGACAGCCCACAACTAGCATGCCTCCCTCCTAAGCTCTTTGTTAGCACACATGTGTGCAGGGAATGAAAAACGGAGGAGGGATTCAGTATTATTTTATACAGTCTATGGGCTGAACAAGCTCCGAGCTCTGACTCCGTGACAGACCGGATATTGTTGTGACGTATGAAAAACACTGAAAACTGGACGAATGAAGCACCCAAGGTTGAGGACTGGGTTGAGGTAATACACAATATATATGTGAGGAAAAATTAACTTTTTCTTTGAGACTGGAGGCGGATAAATTTAAAAGAATTTGGGAAAACTGGATGGAGTACATAAAACCAATTAGGTCAGATTTTATCTGAGATGTCAATTGTGGAAAATAAACCCTAGTTCATAGCTACAGGAGTTGAAATGTTTTGTTTCTTTTGAATTTATTTATTTATTTCAATAACCTTTTACTATATTCTCTACACTGTTATCATAGTAAAATTCTGTAAGCCGAACTGGCTAAAATACATGGCTGAATGTAAATACCCACTATGTCCTGGGCATAATTTTATTTGTGTACATGGAAAGGTACGGTCATTTTAATTTGATTTAAAGTAAAATACTGAGGAAGTCATGTTTAAGCTAAAGATAATGCATTTGTAAAAGAAGATAGAATAAAAAACACTCAGTCATTGTGTACCAACTGTATGTAGAATATATGGTATAATGTTCAATAAAAGAAAAAAAAAAAAAAAAAAAGAAAAACACTGAAAACTGAAACGGCTGGTTTCAGCACACTACAGAAAAGTGGAGAAATCAGAACAGGGGCAGAATGGATTTTTTTCATTCTCGTGGGGTTTGTAGACATGTCAGGGAAACATATTTCAGGTAGAGAACCATTAAAAAGTCGATTTTGCATGATATGTCACCTTTAACAGAAATGCTTATTCATTTTCCAAATATGGGTGCATTATTTGCATATTTGGAAAATTAACAAGCATTTCTGTTAATACAATTTAGTTTTCAAATTTGCTTTTTTGTTTCAATTTTGGCAACTATTTGCTTCCATATTAAACAGCCAATCATGTTGCAGGGTGAGAGGTGGGTGGGGCTTAAAGACATTTGGAGCGGAATGTAAACAGAGCTGAAACGAGCGACAGCGACTCTGAAGAAAACTCAAAACCTAGCAGCTCAAAGCAGAGTCGTTAGTCTGACACTGAGTCGACTCTGTGTTAACTATTAACTTCATACACTTCATTAAATCTACTTTCAGGATGTGGGTAAAGGAAGAGCACAGAGACAACTTCTGCTGTGAACACGTTTAATGTCCACCGGGACCTTCATGAATAGCCATGATCCATTCACTGCACTATGGGACAAAATATCACTCTGCCCGTAGCCCTTAGTAATCTAAAAGGGGAGAGCACTACTCAAAACAATACTCTTTAAACTGATGCACAGTATACTATTTGATAGATCTTAAACTACCTGTCTAGAGCCTGTTAGCACCGTCAAAAATGATGGATTCAAGAAGCTCATCAGAAAACTAAATCCAGATACAAACTAACAAACTGTCTTCAACTTTCCCTCAGGAGCAAAAATCTGTATTTAAATTTAAATTAATACTTATTTGATATTTATAGTTATATCATTGATATCGACTGATATGATCCGTTTTACCGTGATAACATCTTTTTTAATATTGCCCAGCTCTAGCTATGGTATGCTTAGATTACAGCCACTTTCTCACTTTCACCATTCCTCAAAAAAACACCACCTTTGGCATTTGCTGCTGGCTCTAACCCTTTCATGTTCATTCATATAAACAACACTCACACTCAGTACATCTTCTCTCTTTAAGACACTTTCTGCTTTATCACTTTGATAGTTTTGGCAACATAGTTGCCCTATAAAAAGTTGGCAGTGTGCATGTTTAGTAAAGTGGTGATAAAAATAAAGGTGAGGAAATTGTTTTCAAGGGAATGTTGCAAAAATAAGCACACATGCTGCAAATGACCTTATGGAACGTCAGAAAGAAAACACTGTTTTTGCCAAAGAGCTTAACACATGGCGGCACTTTTTCAAAGCCTTTATTTACAGAGCTTTCAAGCAAAGATCAAAGTCGCCAATTAGATTGCTCTGGGTATTGGAGGTATCATAATTCCAGCTGCTACTGACGCCAGCGGCTACAGCTGCTACTACTACTACTACTACTATCCATCTCATCACTATCATTGCTCTCTCTCTCTCTCTCTCTCTCTCTCTCTCTCTCTCTCTCTCTCTCTCTCTCTCTCTCCCTCTCTCCCTCTCTCCCTCTCTCTCTCTCCCTCTTTCCAACCTCAACTCAGTCAAGGCAGATGGCTGTCTAACATGAGTCTGATTCTGCTCGAGGTTTCTGCCTGTTAAAGGAAGTTTTTCCTTGCTGCTGTAACTAGCTAAATACTGAGAGGTGTAATGCTCATGGTGGATAAGATGAGATAAGATGGAGTCCTGTCAGGAATAGGGGACTGGATCATATCCTGTCTTGGTGTAGGGTCTTTGTTAATAATTGAACATAGAGTGGTCTAGACCTGCTCTGTTTGTAAAAACGTCCTGAGGTAACATTTGTAGTGATTTAGCACTATACAAATAAAGATTGATTGATTGACTCAGTGATTGATTGATTGATTCACCAAAACTGACAATTTCAAAACAATTCTCAACATTCAATGACTAACATATGACTAACAGTTTCTAAAACTGACTGGAACATTATACTGCATATCTAAATTGGTTTAGTGATAAAAGTTTCTCTCTCTCTCTCTCTCTCTCTCTCTCTCTCTCTCTCTCTCTCTCTCTCTCTCTCTCTCTCTCTCTCTCTCTCTCTCTCTCTCTCTCTAGTTCTCCTCTATCCCTCTTTCTAACCCCAACTCGGTCTCAGCAGATGTCTGTCTAACATGAGTCTGGACCTTCTCGTGGTTTCTGCTTGTTAAAGGAAGTTTTTCCTTGCCGCTGTAACTAGCTAACGTTTGTTTTGATTTGGCGCTACACAAATAAAGTTTGATTGATTGATTAATTGATTGATAATTTCCAGTGACCAAGAAGTTGTTAGCATAATCATTGTTCATATTCGTTTGTGATGGCGGGACATCACATGTCCGTGGGGGTAAACTGAATAAAATTAGGGTTGTAGCCAATCACAGCAACTCAAACTGCAGATTGTATAAAACATCTTCATCCATTGCTTTCAGAATGTTTTGAAGACCAACGATGGTGGATGCTATATTAGCGATGCTGAGTACTTTGGATGAGCCTAAAAACAGGCATAGAGGTGAAGCTTAGGCAGGTTTTTAGCCTACACCTCACCCCACCTGATCCAGCAGCCATGCCTCTAATAATGCAAATTTAAGTATACATTTAGCCTTTGTGTTATATAAATGGCTGCACTTTTGCCAATACAAAGTCATACTGTATATAAAAGACACGTCAGTTTATGCACAAAATTCCTGTTCCTGTTTGCACTTGGCGGGGCTAGCTCTCATCATCCCCCCTTATCACTCAACAGTGCTCAGTGTCATTCATTAACTCAATCTGGAAAAATACAAGCAAGCATCCACTGTGATTTTTCTTTATCAGTGCATGTGGGTCAAGGCAATTTTTGACCCAAACAGCAAACACATAGCCATTGTACGGAGTGCTACATAAAAAGGAAAGGACAGCCTCACATCAAGGTGAAGCTGAAACTGTTATGTTAAGATCTGCCTAGTTTCCCTGTTGGAGCCCCAGAGAGCATTTGTTACTATTTCCTTCCGTACATTCACTTTTCATAAGTTCCTCATACAACCCAACTTCAAAAAGTATAGTTATACTGTTATACTAAAAGTGCAGGTCAGGATGTTAATAATCCAGCGTGTTAATCTTGATGCATGTCTGCTCTGTAAGGAATGTTTCTATGCTGTAACTGATGTTGTTAAAAATGATTTACCTCGTGTTTCCTGTAGCAGTGCATTCAGATGTTAGTTTATGATTTGACCTGCATGCAGCTAATCAAAGTGAGTCATGGCTAATTCTACAATGCCATGGACAATAATTCTCATATAATTCACTTAAGCTACAGTAATTTAATGTACGTAATGTATTGCATTTTAGCCTCCAAGGTCAAAAAATGACAAAAACAATACACATTAGTGTTTAAATCTCAGGCGGACAACAAGATAAGAGGTCTGATCTGCACAAAGGCTGGCCATCAACATGGATTAGGAGAGTTCAGAATAGCTGTGAACTGGTTTGCACCTCCTTTGGAATCATCTACCAGTCAGGGTCCGGAAGGCAGACACCCTCTCTACTTTTAAGAGTAGGTTTCAAACGTTCCTTTTTGATAAAGCTTATAGTTAGAGCTGGATCAGGCTTGGACCAGCTCTTAGTTATGCTGCTACTATAGGCTTAGACTGCTGGGGGAACTGGTGCACTGAGATCCACACTGACTCCAGCAACAACAACTGCTACTATCCGTCTCATCACTATCATCTTTCATCTCTCATCTTTCTGTCTCTGTCTCGTTTTACCCCCCAGTGTGTGTCAGTTACAAAGACACAACCGGGGGACGTCTGTTTAATATTTGAGGTTTGCTGTTGTTGCTACTATAACTGTAAAAAGCTCTGCGTCTACAGCTTGATTTGTTCCAGTTTGGTGAAACATCAGACACATTTAGTAAGTTTGGATCAACTCCTTGTTGAAAGATGCAGATGCATTTCAGAGTGGCATGAACTGACTGTCTGGTCCAGTGTGCCTGTCACTGCAGGTACATTCAAGGACCGTTGTAAATGTGCAATACAGTCCTTTCATGGCATTTCTCTGTGAGTCAAGGGATAATACAGACATAGTGGTCACAGAGAGAATGTTTTCTTTTGACTTTTTAGTAGGGACAGGCTGAATTATTTCACTTAAAGCTGGGGTTGGTAATCAGATTTAGATCCACTTTTTGTTATACTGGTTAAAATTATCTTTATGTTCTGATGCTAATCAATACATAATGTGTTCTTAAAAAAGAGGTAAAAAAAAGCTGCTATCTACAGCCGGAGTAAACCTGGGAAAACACCAACCAATCACCGTTTTTTGGTCCCAAAATTTTAAACCAATCAAATCCCGTCCTGACGTGCTGCCCGCCTCCTGCAGAGCGTACATTTCCCCAGCGTGTACTCTGAGTCCCCGTCTCCTGCCTCTGCTTCTCCTGCCTCTACTGACTGCCCCTCTCGCTCGACCTCGGGCCTGTCCCCTCTGACCCATTGAGGTGCTTTGCTCAGGACTGTACTCCGGATCAGAGTCTAAAAAGCTCTCACCACGGGGGCTCTGACAAGCAAAAGAATTAATGACATTTACTTAGTCCTACAGAAATGTAGATGTACTGTAGCGTCTGTCCGGACGCTGTAGTGATGACGAGCCGATTCATGAACACGTTGATCTTTAATAACCGGTCACTGTCGGCCGTGATCACGCCAACCAACAAAACAACAATCAATGTTTGAATGAATGAAGAACTTCTCCTTTTGTCTCTCCTCTCTCCTGCTCACACACTCTACACCTCTCCTGATGCCTTCACTGACTGTCAACACTGTAGGAATTAAGAGTATCTACACTGAACACGTTTAACAAACAGTAGAGCTGTTACAGTGTTATATATGTGTTATAGCTTTTCTCCTGATCTCATGTCACCGGTACAACTGGATAATACTAGCATGACAGTTGTGAGTGCTAATAGCAGCCATGTTTGTTTGTGTTTTTAACTTTCACTATGAGAATGTTTTGGTGAGGACCGGTTTTGAATCAGTCACCATCATATGGTAATGAATCAGCGGCGCTCGTGCATGTGAGCGGGGGGCGTCGTTTTGGAGGAGCTCTGAGGGAGGAGGGGAGGGGTTAGACGGAGTCCTGAGGACATGCTACATTCAAATTCATGCTAGTTTTCAGAGACTACCAACCCCAGCTTTAAGATATTACACAAAAGTGTTAAAAGAGTGAAATGTTGCCGATTTTAACACTTGGTATAACCCTGATACCGATATCTGATCAAATACGTGAACTACTCAAAGAGTGAAAATGTTTTGGTAAAAATCAATGACTAAAATGTTTTGAGTTTCCGTCGACTAAAACTAGACTATAACCAGGCTGTTAACATGTTTATTTCTGCAGTAAAGATTGTCTTCTTTGAATGAGTGTGTATGTGGTTTCCTGTGTTTCTACAGCCAGCCTCTAGTGGATTCTCAATGTATTGCAGTCTATAACACTTCCGCATGGGCTTCATATTTTGAGACCGGAGGTTTCCGCTTGGACATTCCTCATCTCACATCTAATCAGTGTTCACATTGCTGTCATAGTCTATTTCTCCACCCAGAGGAAAATTAGCCAGTACAGTTCACTGCTATTCTGCCAAAGCCTGTGCCGCATCACCTCTGACAGCTGTCAGTTGTAGCACCAGGAAGTGAAATCTGACACCAGATGGACAGCAAACATTCCCTCAGACACATACACACTTGTTCATTCTAAATGACTTCCCAGAATTCCATTGGAGAGATTTACTTCAAAGCGAAAGAAGGAACAAAAAGCTGACAAACGGGGACAAAAGACGGAGAAGAAGCGCTGCATGAAGAGACGAGCAGAGAGCTGGAGAGGCAGCATCATCAGCTGAAATGACATCTCTCTAATTATGTTAAATGAATGTATGAGTGTCAGCGAGGGGTCAGGGAGGGGGAGATCTCTCCTTTAATTCTAATGACACAAGAACTGAAAGCATACCTCTGTGCTCAACAGGGAGAGCTACACAATAACAGCAGTATGGGAAGGGTAACTATGGCAACTGCTGACAGCCAATTGGGGCCACTTGACTGACTGTAGACTGATGTGTGTTGTTTTTCCACCTAGACAGCCAGGGATGCCATCAGTCCGTAAGTATTTGTGTATGTCCCCACCTTTTCCCCTACTTCCTCCGTCCCTTTCACTCTCCTTTCATGTTCTATCAAGCCGTTCCCCTCATCTCTCCTCTTTTTCTTTCTTCTCGTCTCTGGATAACACATCTCTTTCCCTTATTTTTCTCTCCTCTCCTGTCCTCTCCTCCTCCCCTTTCTATTTTTGAATAATGAATAACTTTACTGTGCCTTTTGGACTGGCTCCAGGGGGCATGTCCCTGACAGTGTGTAACCTTAATGAGACATCAGCAACACTCTCCTGGGACCCCTGGTAGCACCACTACAGAAATTATTTGGCTTTTTAGCCCACTAGAAGAAGAGTGGAGGAGGGAGGAGAGTGAGGAAAGTAAATGTTTACAAAAAAGAGAGGGAAAACTAAAGAGAAGTGTACTAAAAACAGAACAGAGTTAACAGCACAAAGCGGCAAAGGTGTTAAGTTAAAAAGTTGTAGAGGACGTGAGGCAGGACGTCAAATTAGCCCCCCTAAAATCTGTGATGGAGCAGCAAGAGGAAGCTTTGGAGGGAGTGTGTGTATTAGACCGCATCTTAGGCTGCTCTACTTCTGTCACAATGGACTCCATTTGGGGTCAAGCAAAACCATGGGCACAGGGAAGGAGAGAAAAGTCAGGAGAGTATGAAATGTAAGGAGTTTGAAGCTTTCTAGCTGATCTTCTGTGTAAGATGCTGATTCTGATTGGTCAAAGCCCCTTGACGACGGTTATTAACTTTCACTCGCATTAGCAACACCAGAGGCAAAATCCGTCCTATCTCCAATCTACCCTTCATCTCCAAAATCCTGGAAAAAACAGTTGCCTGCCAACTCCACTCTCACCTAACCCACAATAACCTATACGAACAGTTCCAGTCCAGTTTCCGCCCACTCCATAGCACTGAAACAGCACTCCTTAAAATCATCGACGACCTCCTTGTGGCAGCTGATTCTGGACTCCTCACCATCCTCATCCTCCTCGACCTAAGTGCAGCCTTCGATACCATCTGTCACACCACCCTCCTCACTCGGCTATCCTCCATTGGTATCACCCACACTCCGTTAGACTGGTTCACATCTTACCTCTCTGACCGCACACAGTTCATTCAACTCAAGTCCTTTCAATCCACTCCCTCCTCCGTCACTACAGATGTCCCCCAGGGCTCTGTCCTGGGGCCCCTCCTCTTCATCATCTACCTCCTTCCCCTCTGTAATATCTTATGCAAATTCAACACTCACTTCCACTGTTACGCTGATGACACCCAGCTCTACCTCACCACTAACCCCTCGTCCACTCTCCCGCCCACCTCCCTCACTGATTGCATCTCTGAAATAAAAACCTGGTTCACCCTAAATTTCCTTACATTAAACAGTAATAAAACCGAGGTTCTCCTCATTGGCACCAAATCCTCTCTATCCAAATCCAATAGTTTCTCACTCACCATTGATAACTCCTCCGTCTCACCCTCCCCCCAGGTTAAGAGTCTGGGTGTCATCCTTGACAGCACACTATCCTTTCAATCACACATCAATAACATCACCCGGACTGCCTACTTCCACCTTTGAAACATCAATCGTCTCCGCCCCTCCCTCACCCCCCACACTGCCGCCATCCTTGTCCACAGCCTTGTCACTTCCCATCTGGACTACTACAATTCTCTCCTCCCTCACAAATCCCTCCATAAACTCCAACTGGTCCAGAATTCAGCTGCCCGTATCATTACCCGAACCCCCTCCATCCACCACATCACTCCTGTCCTCCAACAGCTCCACTGGCTCCCTGTTCAGTTTCGTATTCAGTTCAAAGTCCTCCTGTTAACACTCAAGTCCATCCACAACCTCGCCCCCCCATATCTGTCCTACCTCCTCCATGTTCCCACTCCCTCCCGCTCCCTCAGATCCTCTTCCTCCATACACCTGTCTGTCCCCTCCGCCCGTCTCACCACTATGGGGAGCCGAGCATTCAGCCGCTCTGCTCCCCGTCTCTGGAACTCATTACCACCTCAACTCAGAAACACAGATTCTTTCCCCCATTTCAAATCACAACTCAAAACATATCTGTTCAAAACCACCTACTCCGTCTGACTCCAATTGCTCTGTCATTTTGTTATTGTTTCTATTTTTTTCTTACCACTTTGTTAGTTTATATTGTTTTCATTTTGACTTTGATTTTGTTTATTTTAATGTAAATTTGTGTATGTATATATATATCTGTGCGGTGTCCTTGAGTGCCGAGAAAGGCGCCTTTAAATCAAATGTATTATTATTATTATTATTATTATTATTAAAATGATCTCACATCATGTCAAATCAATCCAGGGAAAAGAGTTCAGACACATTTAGCTTCTGCGTGTTGATACCGTAGACCGTAATGTGAGGTAAAACCGTTAGCTTCCGTTAGCATCAATACAATGTGGCTGAAACGCTAGTTTTGGTTAGCATGCTAATACGGCTGGCTAAACAACATGGATATTTACATCTTGGATCCTGTCCAGCATTCCTAGCAACAAGCTGATATGTATCAAGGTCTTTTCCACCCTGAAGGGGTTCTACAGTTTTTCACTTAACTACATGCTAACAATACATTATCCCTTACAAAGTCAAAAGTCAAGTTCAAATGATAGATCAGGCACTTCATTACAGAACTCGTATTTCCAGTGTCACCTCTACGACTTACCTTTTTAATCTAGTTTAATATTATTTTAATCATTGCTTTAACAAATATTATTTTGATTCCCTGTATTCATCTGATCTTGTCAACGCTACCTTATTTTAACTTTTCTTTCCACTCTTTCTTATTTTATTAATTTTACTTTATTTATTTTATTTCATTTTATTTTTAAGTAATTTCTTTATAATCATGCCTTTTTTTAATTTGACCATTGCTGTTGTTTTCTGTTTTCTGTTATTGTATGAAGCACTTTGGGCTGCATGTTTATATGTCTGAAAGGTTATATATAAATAGAGTTGAGTTGAGTTGAGTATGACTTTTTAGCTGATTCATAACCATTAAAAAAAGGGTTTGGTTCTTTAAGATCTGATTCATTATGCTAAAACAAAAGTAGCTGTGACCTTAAGTTACCTGAAATGACTCATAGCCATATACCTTGTAATTATATTAATAGTAATAATAATAATAGTCTTAATTTATAAAGTTCTATGTTACAAAGTGCTTTACAATGCCTCAAAGGACATCCAAAATAAAGAACATTTCAAAAGACCAAACAATTAGTGCTGGCAACATTACTATTAAAAGAACATGAAATCATAATAAAATAAAACATGAAAACATGACCCTGTGCAAGACACTTTGATCAAATAAAATCAGGAAATGCTCTCCGATAAAAGTGTGTTTTGAGCAATGAAATAGAAGAGAGCAGAGAGAGTCTGCCAATTATCATAGACCAGGACTGAGTTTATCAGATTTTTCTTCATTCCTGTTGCTTCTGATTGTGTGCTTAGCTGAATTAAACAGTTTTCCTGCTCACTTGGATTGAGTCAGAAGAAGTGTATAAACTGATCTGTTTCACCAGCTGACCTAAATGTTACAGTCTATATTTAATGACTCATACTGTTTGGTATTTCTGCTCATCTGCCAACAATCCAGGTGCACTTTGTGTGGCTGGTTTCAACCTGAAACTTCCTGGTCTAAAGGTTGGCAAACCCTAAACCAGGGGTGTCAAACATGCGGCCAAAACCGGCCCGCCAGAGGTTGCAATCCGGCCCACAGAACGACTTTGCAAAGTGAAAAAATTACAGATTAGACATTAACTGCAAATTTTCAATAAAAGTAACTACTATTTTAAATTTGTCCTCTGAGGGTCGCATACAATCATAGTGCTGATGGAGCGCACCTGAACAGCACTTTTTCCCAGGACTTTTTTCTCAAAGTGAGAAAATAGATTACTTGCTGTTTGCATAATCCGGTTGAGATTCATTAAGTCTTTTTAGAGCACTATAAGATGATCCACTAACTACTAACACTAGCACAACACCCCTGCATACAACACTGTCCAGCAAGCAAACAGTTCCTTTCGGAGCTGAGGGGTCCAGGATAGCCAACTTTACCTTCTTCATTATTATAATCTCTCTGTTCTTTTGCAGTAAAAATGACACTCTGTGTCAGGTGAATTGATAACTTGTTTGGTGTGTTTGCAGCAGGTTTCAGTGCTTAAAGAGTAAAATGTTCTGCCCCACTATGAGACTCATCATGGAGAACTGTTTTTGTAGAAAGATAGTTGATTACATTTTCAGCACATACTTGTACTTTTTGCACTAAAACAAAGGGAAAAATGTAAAGTTGTCGTTATTTATAGGTTATTATGTTATTATTTTACTGGTCCAGCCCACTTCAGATCAACTTGGGCTGTGTGTGGCCCCTTAACTGAAATTAGTTTGACACCCCTGCCCTAAACCAAACAGTTAAACACACACATTTGACATGAAGCAAAGCAGGCTTTCCCTTTATACAAGAAGTGTTTTGTAAGCCAAGTATAAGTTGTAGTTGTGTCATCGGCTTGGTCTCAGTTTACAACTTGACGTCACTGTGTGGAACCGCTCTGGTAAAGTCACCACATAACTCATCCATTCAAAACAGCCAATCAGCTCAGAGTCAAGTCATCCGAGCGAGTCATTTGCAAACCATTAGTTGGTTGAAATGACTCACAAAACACAGGAATGCAAAACCAAGACCAAATGTTAGAGCAGAGCATTACTATATCAAGAGTCATGAGCCAGAAGAACAGAAGCATGATTTACTTCTTCTGACTGTAATGACATTTTAAGAAATGGTAGTTAATAATAGCACAACATCATATCATTTGGTTAATTTTCATGAATCTCATTATACAGGACATACATTGAAATACTTTGCTGTTGAAATAGTAATAATCTTCATGTTAAGACTCTCTTCCAGAATTGCATCTACTGTAAGAAAGTTATTCAGTCCCTCCAAGAAGTTGCGATATTGCGCAACTATCAACGTAAATTCAGCCAATCAGCGCGATTTCTGTGTTTGACCAATCACCTTAACTTCGGCCCCTGTACGTCATCGGTTTCCTCATCAATTTCACTTCCTGGTTAGCGGTTGACAACATGAAGACATGTCCGACGCGAAAAAAGAACATTTACCAACTAATATTTCCTCCAAAGTTCGTTCAAGTCAGTTTCCGTTTTTTTACATGAAAGCGGGGGTGAACTGTTTTATCGTGATGGAACATAAACATGAGTCTTCACTTGATCGGCACTTTTCAACAAGCACCTTAAAACACGCATGGAGAACGGGTGCAAAGAGGGGACAGCAGGCAGGACAAGTGACAATGTCAACATTGTTATTTATACACCGTGTTCCAAATTATTATGCAAGTTGCAATTTTGTGAATATTTTAAAAACTATGTTAACAGTCGTTTTCAAATTTGTCAAGAAGTCAGATAGTGAATATATTTCTTCAACTGTGTGGTTAAAATGATGCTTTTCGGCTGCATTGTTAAATAAATGCAGAATCTGCAGAAAGGAGCGTGCCAAATTATTATGCAAGTTGGTGATAAGAGCATATAACTTGTAAAAATTAAAAACTAGGCACCATTTTAAACGTTCTATTGATTGAAAATAATAATATTTACTACAACTGTATTCAAACTTCAACAAAAACAACAGTTTTCTTTACATTTATATACAAAATAAAACTGTTAATGTCTTTAAAACATTTCAAATCTTCAGTGTTTCTCTAATGTCCAATATAACCTCCTTTTCTTTCAGTGAGGGTCAGAGGTCACTGTAAACTGATTTAGTTTCTGATGACTTCTCTGCTGACTCTGTGAGCTGTACCTTGTATGTCTTTCCAAAGAGGCTCTTTGAGCTGTATTTCTCACCATCACTGTAAATCATCTTCTTTATTATTGACCACAAGTTCTCAGCCAGTTGGGATAGGGTGAGCAGGCAGGTCAGTTCATGAGGCGATCCTCTTTTGTATTTTCCTGCATGGAGGTAAAGACATTCAGCTAAAGTGAAAAAGATGCTAGTGTTCATGCATGAGCACAATGCACCATCACATGCCTTACGTTATTCCTAGGACTGGATGACATCTCAGGCTTTAAAGAGGATCGCCTCATGAACTGGCCTGCCTGCTCACCTGATCTCAACCCGACTGAGAACTTGTGGTCAATAATAAAGAAGGTAATTTACAGTGATGGTGAGAAATACAGCTCAAAGAGCCTCTTTGGAAAGCCATACAAGGTGCAGCTCACAGAGTCAGCAGAGAAGTCATCAGAAACTAAATCAGTTTACAGTGACCTCTGACCCTCACTGAAAGAAAAGGAGGTTATGTTGGACATTAGAGAAACACTGAAGATTTGAAATGTTTTAAAGACATTAACAGTTTTATTTTGTAACAAATGTAAAGAAAACTGTTGTTCTTGTTGAAGTTTGAACACAGTTGTAGTAAATATTATTATTTTCAATCAATAGAACATTAAAAATGGTGCCTAGTTTTTAATTTTCACAAGTTATATGCTTTTATCACCAGCTTGCATAATCTGCAGATTCTGCATTTATTTAACAATGCAGCCGAAAAGCATCATTTTAACCACACAGTTGAAGAAATATATTCACTATCTGACTTCTTGACAAATTTGAAAACGACTGTTAACATAGTTTTTAAAATATTCACAAAAATCCAACTTGCATAATAATTTGGAACACGGTGTAGATACTCAAATACCCTTTCAGTATTAATAAGCTATGGTTGTATTTATTTACAACAGTGTTTACAAAGTAGGGGGGAATATAAATACAAACACTGAACAAACATTTGAAAATAGCACAAATACAACACAGCATCTGTTGAAAACACAATCTTTTGTTTGTTTTAGGAAAATGATTTGCCAAATTTGAATTTAATGCCAGAAATTCATTCCAAAAAAGTTGGGAGAGGGTTGTGTTTACTGCTCAGTTTGAAGTTAAAGCTGGGGTTGGTAATCAGATTTAGATCCACTTTTTGTTAAACTGGTTAAAATGATCTTTATGTCCTGATGGTAATCAATACATAATGTGTTCTTAAAAAAGAGCGAAGAAAAGCTGCTATCTACAGCCGGAGTAAACCTGAGAAAACACCAACCAATCACCGTTTTTTGGGTGCCAAAATTTTAAACCATTCAAATCCTGTTCTGCCGTTCTGCCCACCTCCTGCGCGTACATTTCCCCGTCCCCCTCTGCTTCCCCTGCCTCTACTGACTGCCCCTCTCGCTCGACCTCGGGCCTGTCCCCTCTGACCCGATGAGGTGCTTTGCTCAGGACTGTAGTCCAGATCAGAGTCTAAAAAGCTCTCACCACGGGGCTCTGACAAGCAGAAGAATGAATGACATTTACTAAGTCCTACAGAAAATGTAGATGTACTGTAGCGTCCGTCCGGACGCTGTAGTGATGACGAGCCGATTCGTGAACACGTTGATCTTTAATAACCGGTCACTGTCGGCCGTGATCACGCCAACAAACAAAACAACAATCAATGTTTGAATGAATGAAGAACTTCTCCTCTTGTCTCTCCTCTCTCCAGCTTACACACTCTACACCTCTCCTGATGCCTTCACTGACCGTCAACACTGTAGGAATTAAGAGCATCTACACTGAACACGTTTAACAAACAGTAGAGCTGTTACAGTATTACACATGTGTTATAACTTTTCTCCTGATATCGTGTCACCAGTACAACTGTTGTGAGTACTAACAGCAGCCATGTTTGTTTGTGTTTTTAACTTTCACTATGAGAATGTTTTGGTGAGGACCAGTTTTGAATCAGTCACCATCATATGGTCGCAAGTCAGCGGCGCTCGTGCATGTGATCGGGGGGGGGGGGGCGTCGTTTTGGAGGAGCTCTGAGGGAGGAGGGGAGGGGTTAGACAGAGTCCTGAGGACATGCTACATTCAAATTCATGCTAGTTTTCCGAGACTGCCAACCCTAGCTTTAAATAATATTGTTTTTAATTGTTTCACTGTATGCCAGTGCAGTATTTCACAAAGTCTGGAAGATTAAGATGGAGACTCTCTGTGATGTTACCTGTGCCCAAATAAAGTATATTTTGTTCTAATAGTTCAAATCTCAAGCATTTTTGAGTAAAGCTACCAACAACTCTAAAAACAACTGCCAATCATTTAACATATTTACTTGTCCCTGAGATGTTATTGGGGAAAAAAGGAGGGCTTGTAAAACAGATTGAGTAATGCTAGCTGGACTGCGTTAAATGGAATAAACCTAAGAAATTGTTTATTTTTTTTATTTTTTTAATTACTTATTTTTGTTAAAGCTCCTGTGAGGAACTTTCTGTTTGTGTTGACTTTGGCGCCCCCCTGTGGACTAAGTGATCTTGCTTATTTTGTCCGGTACACGTGTAAATTATGTTATCTCCTCCCTCTTTCAACAAACAGTCAACTATTTCACTCATTAAGAATATTTGCTGCAGAAGAAGGGTTTTTCTTTGATGTCAATCACCTCATCTGACACCTACCCCCTCACAGCGATTTCAGGCTTTAAAATAACAAAACAGAAATGATCAATTCCTTTTCTAACAATCGTGTTTGCTTTTCTAGGTCATAAAAAGGCATCACTGTTAATTTCAGTCCATTTCATGACCACTTAAAAACTCCTCACAGGAGCTTTAAAAGAAAAAAAAAAACAGTGTGCAGCTCAACGCTCTTACGTCTTGTGCAGCTATTACCCAGCAAATACAAGTATCAGATTGTGACTCAGAATCTGCAATTACTTAATGTAAAAAAAATCGGATCGGGATCAGGGGCCAAAAAAGCTAATCGGGACATACCTAAACATAAAAGCACCGAACCTGGGGGGACAGGGCCTTCTCTGTCGCTGCCCCCACCCTCTGGAACTCTCTCCCCCAACACCTCAGATTCTCTCCCTCACTCACCAAATTCAAATCCGGACTCAAAACACACCTATTTAGAAAGGCTTTTAAACTATAATTGATTGATTTTTTTCTTGTTTTGTTTTATTTTGCTGCCTTGCTTTTCTTTGCTTTTTTGCACTGTTTTCCTTTTGCTTTCCTATTGTATAATTGTATTTTACTGTAAAGCGCTTGGAGAACCTTTTAAAGCGCTTTTATAAATAAAATGTATTATTATTAATATTATTATTATTATTATAAAAGGATCTAGAATAAAATATATTAGATCATTTGACAGGGCCATAATTACTACATTATTTTTTGCTTTAGTCAATTGGTCTCCTGTCTTGTCACCTCTTCTGTCCTCGGCTGAAGGAAGGGGTTTTTCCCATTGAGAGCCTTGAGCATCAGTTCTTCCTTCCGGTTGACTTTTTCTTTCCTCCTTACTCTCCCTCTCCTTCTCTCTCTCTCTCTCTATCACAATCTAGCTCTCTCAGTTTGACCATGACCTGAATATGCTCTACAGAGATTACACCATTACACTGAACTACACACACATTTACACATGTAGATGCATGCAGAACAACCTGTTTATGGTCTAATGCTTTTCCAGTTCAGCTACCCTGTTGTGCGCCGTATTACACACACATACACACAACAACACCAAAAAGTTGATATTGTCTCCATGGTACCTGCAGGGCAAAACTGCAGATCTAATAAGCTTAGATTACATCTACTAATAAACAACCCACACAAAGACAAACTGGCAACGCTCAAGATAACACTTGGCAAAACAAAGATAGTATTTTTTCGCAGGATGACAAATCTGTATTTTAAGTCCAAGTGTGACAAAAACAAAGAAGCAGATGATGCATTCCACTCTTGTAAGTCCTTACACTTTGAAATGGAAAACTTAGTATTGTTACTCAATTCCAATTCATGCTCTGAGACCCAAAGTGACCCCTCCTCCAACATAGACCTTTTGGGAGTCACCTGAACTCCCTTGTCTCGTAGGTTCCTCTGAGTCGCTGCCATAGACGGCCTGCTGCTACAGACATGCTGGACTCCAGCAGCAACAACTACAATTAAAGCCGCAAGCGGCGATGAACGGGCCCTCGCACACCCGCGGTCGCCGCCTACGCGAGCCGCTGCCACATGTAAACCGCCGCCTGATATTTGCCACCACATGATGCGAAAGCAAGATCTGAGAGTATATACTGCCTCAGGTGGTGCAAATGTTCCAAGTTTTTGGCAGATTGCCAAGAAAACCTCAAAACTTGACAGTGTGCCACGCCCACAATTTTAGTCTGAACAGAATTCCTTTAACAATAATTTAATCGTCAATCTGTCTGCTATAGAATGTGCCTTGTTTGGACTGAATCAGAGAAAAACTCTAGGAGGAGCTCTCAAAAGTATGCACCCTTATTTGGGCTTCATTCTTCACATTCAAAGCTGTATGTGCGTTTGATGCCCCGCCTCAATGCCTGCCACGCCCACATTTTTTGTCTGATCAAAATTTGTTCTGATAATTTTTTTCTCGTCAAGGTGTCTACTATAGGTTGCCCTTGGTTTGGAGTGAGTCGGAGAAAAGCTCTAGAAGTTAATAGCGAAAGTATGCACCCTTATTTTGGCCCCGTTTTTCATGTTCAAAGCTAGGTGGCGCTCTTCCTGTTGAGTTTTGAATATAGGTGCAAGAGGCTTTTTTGTGCGTCCTGATGCCATGAATATGTGTAGGACTTTTCATGCATGTAGCTCAAAAAAACTCTATGCGTAGCATGTTATTTTTACCTCTAGGGGGCGCTACTGACTTTTATAATAACTTGCAATTTTCACCAGACCCGATGACTGTGCAAAAATATCCGCACTTTCATTCACGTTCAGGGGTCCAAAAATGCGTTTTAAGTGGCGGAAGAAAGAACAATCCTTAGGGTTACAATAGGGCCTTCGCCACCAGCGGTGCTCGGGCCCTAACTATCCGTCTCATAATGATCATCTCTCTCTCTCTCTCTCTTATTCTCCTCTATCCCTCTTTCTAACCCCAACTCAGTCTCAGCAGATGATTGTCTAACATGAGTCTGGTCCTGCTCGAGGTTTCTGCCTGTTAAAGGAAGTTTGTCCTTGCCGCTGTAACTAGCTAAATACTGGGAGGTGTAATGCTCATTTTGGATTAAGATGAGATCAGACTGAGTCCTGTCTGTCAGATGGGACTGGATCTTATCCTGTCTTGGTGTTGGGTCTTTGTTCATAATTTGACATAGAGTGTTCTAGACCTGCTCTGTTTGTAAAAGCGTCTTGAGATAATGTTTGTTGTGATGTGGCGCTATACAAATAAAGATTGATTGATTGATTGACTGCTGAGTACTAGGGATGTCCTTAGCAACTAATTTCCTTAATGCTTAATTGAAACTTAAAATTCATTCTATTCAACTAGTCTAAAGATTAATACTCAGAAATGTCAAAATTGAGCAAAATTTATTCAGCACAGCTTTTAAAGTTCATTTCACTGCAGGTGGCCTCACACTGCATCTCAGTGTCGCCTCTTCAAAAGATGCAACAGCACAGTTACTTCCCAGAATACACCTTCAGGTTCAGCTGGTGGGCGTAGCAAGTGAACAAATGGGGCATGTGGGTTTGTCTCTTTCATTAGCCTCTGTACACCACGGGTGTCCCCACTCATTACAGCTGCACTGTCATACTATGTCTGAGCGATCAGCTTATCTCAGCTTCACTGGTTCCAGCACACCTTTGATGCTATTAGTGGAGGGGCCAACTGTAGTTTTAACTTTGACCTCAACACATTAAAGACCCTCTCTGTCACTGTAATGTAAACACTGCTGCTTGAGTACTGACTAGAACTAGGAAAAGAGAGCATATCTCCCCGATGCTATCTTCTCTACACTGGCTCCCCAGAAAATCTAGACAAGAACTCAAAATTCTTCTTCTAACCTACAAAGCTGTGTAAAACAAAAACACACACCCGCCAGTGGCCGATGGAAAATCTTGTATTGCATGTGAGGTTTTGTTTTCATACTTTCGCCCATTTCTGCCGACTGTCGGGCTAATTTGACCCTCGCGGCGCGCTGCACTTGTGTTGTGATTTGGTACGTTGGGAACGGCGTGACGTCAGCTACTGGAGTTCTAGTCTTTCCCTTTGCTTGATGAAGCATGGCAGGAAGAGCGTTTCAAGGAAGATGTAGCGACACATTTCTGGCGTGAAGCCACCACAAACAAAAAGGATAAACAAAGACAGCTAAAGACCCAGCTCCTTAGGAAGCACTATGCACTTAGCTAGACTGTTCTCCACTGTTGTCCCCAGTGGCAGATCATGTCTTCCAGCTACAGTTGACTCACACTGTCCTTCTCTACTCTGGGAATCTGTGTTCAGCTCTTGAGGGACCCAGCACTTGGTCCTTTGGTCATTATTGTGGTGATGTTAATTGTTGATGAAGATAATGGAAGGTCTTAAATGGTTTGGTTGCTTCATTGTAGATGTTCCTTATTTTATTTAAAAAATTAATTAATTAATTAAAGGTGACATATCACGCTTTTTTCATCAATATATATTGGTCTAAGAGGTCCCCAAAACATGTCTTTAAAGTTTATGCTCAAAAAAACACTTTGAAATCAGATTTTGGTCTGCCTGTAAAGCCCTCTTTTTCAGCCCTGCTCAGAACAGTCTCTTTTCTCTCTGACCACGCCCCCTCAGGAAGTGGGTGTGGCCTCGGCTCTCCAGCACGTTGATCTAATGTTTACATGTTGGCTGAATATACACGGCTGCTCACAGACCCGCGTTACTTCAACCCTCTGAATCTGATCCAGAATCTGATCCTGACGGAGAGGCGCCTGTAGCAGGACCTTTCTGAAGGATTGGTCACAGATTTAGTGTTTCTTGTTGTTTTATTTGTCAGTATGTCGACGTGTGTCTTGGTACACAGCTACGAACATGTAGCTATGTAGCTATGCTAACTAGCGCTAGCACTTATCCATGATAAATAAAAATCATCCACTAGATCTTCAAATCTGCAGACGTGGGGAGTAAAACCGACCTTTGTGTTTATTAAGACAGCCTACAACTAGCATGCCTCCCTCCTAAGCTCCTTGTTAGCACACGTGTGCAGGGAATGAAAAACAGAGGAGGGGTTGAGTTGTATTTTATACAGTCTATGGGCTGAACAAGCTCCGAGCTGACTCCGTGACAGACCGGATATTGTTGTTACGTAACAAAAACACTGAAGTCTGAAACGGCTGGTTTCACACACATTTACAGAAAGGTGGAGAAATCAAAACAGGGGCAGAATGGATTCTTTTCATTTTCGGGGGGTTTGTAGACATGCCAGGGACACATATTTCAGGTAGAGAACCATTCAAAAGTCGATTTTGCATGATATGTCACCTTTAATACCGCTGCACTAGATGCATAGTTGTTTCTGCGAGGCAGCGACTGGGCAGAGTCAAACGTAGGACTCTGAAATTTCTTGGGGGTGTTGTGCCAGTGCTATGCCTTTTACATGAGTAGCTTGAGCACACCCAAGCCCCTCCCTGGCACTACCTATGACTGTCTTCTGTATAGTCTGATAATCAACCCATTAATTACCGTTAATTTTTTTTAAATGAAAACGATTTTTCATTTTCGGGGGGTTTGTAGACATGCCAGGGAAACATATTTCAGGTAGAGATCCATTCAAAAGTCGATTTTGAATGATATGTCACCTTTAAAAAAAACAAAAACAATATTTACTTTTGTGCATTGCCTTTACACTGCTTGGCAGTACCTGCACCCAAATGGACTTGAAGCACTTTGTTACTCTTACTGATCTTGTTTCCTCTTGTCTAGATCTTTGCTTGTGTTGTTCTTGTTCTCGTATGTATGTTGCTTTGGATGAAAGTGTCTACTAAATGACATTGTAACATTGTAACATTGTAACATTGTAACAAAGAGGCATGAGACGATCAAGAAGAAGAACAGACAGCTAAATGGAATAATGTCACTATACCACGTTTCAAAGAAAACTGGAACACTGACCAGGCTGGCCATCCTCGGTCCTGGCTGACTTATGAAAATGAACACACAAGAATAAAACCCAAGCACAAACACACAGGAGGGGACTTTTTTATTTGGCCAGTGAAAAATATTTTTGGCGGTCACTACCTTCGATTTAGGGGAAAAAACGCATTTGGCATTGTTTTTGGCATGAAAACGTCAACAATTTTTTATGATTAATCGATAATTGATCGTTAACATTTCCAGATTACTTATAATTGACATCCCTTATCCGAAATATTGAATTGAATTGTAACTTATGCCTGGGAAGCGACCACAACAAGACACCTCACTAAACGCCCGCTAATTCAATCAATTCTGTAACATGCTTAGATGGAGATTTCCACACTTGTTACAGAGCTTGAACCAAGGGAGAGGTTCCAGTGGCTGGTGGTGAGGCTTCCAGCAGGGTGACTGCCCCCTGGTGGCTGGCTGCAGTATAGGTAAAAAAATCCGTCTCCCCCATTCATTTGAATGGGGGAGCAGTCAAACTTTAAAAAATAAATACACGTCGTACGAATGTTTCTCACATCGGTATGCTGTGGTGATATGTAGTTATTATTTGACTGTTTTGTGTCCAAGGCCTCTTTTTCCTGAAAAGTTTCTTTTTCGTTAGTTATTAGAGTTTAAAAAACGGGGTTTTACTTCCTGGTTTCCTTTGATTCACAGCCGCCGTGGAGTGAAACTTCAAAGGACACACAGCGTCTTGTGACGTCACGCTGTAGGGCGGAGCTTATTACAGTGGCTTCACAGGCTCTGGCTGCACAATGGCGGCGCCCAGGAGTGGGATTTTTTGGCTTCAGAACCGTACAACGGGGAAGAGGCAGAGCAATGCTGTCCATTTTTATTTACAGTCTATGGCTTGAACCCACCTAATGTATTATGCAGAAGTTGCAAGAGCAACATTACAGACTTCTAGTAGTACATCTAGAAAAGAGGTAATTGTTTTGGTCTTTTCTCTTGAATGTCTCTTAAATCAATGATATATTTAAGATACATTTTGAAAATTCATACATTTTCCATACTATGACTCAGATCAGGTGTTTTCCTGGGGTAAAAAGATGCTGTTTTAAAGAATTGTTGTGCATTCCCATTTCAATACAGGTCCTTGTTTTTCAGCCTTTAATGCACTTCTCGATATCAAATCATCCACTGCGGGATTCTTCACTGTGTGTGAGTGTGTGTGTTTGTTGCCATGCTTAGCAACAGACCAGGAATATTCCTGGTAACATGTGGAGCGCGAAGAGACAACTGGGCATGCTCAGATGTTCTCAGCAGGTCGCTAAGCACAAGACTACAGGTACCTACATCTCCTTTTTTGTTCCTCTTTTGAGTTCAAACTTATTTTCAACCACTTCTTCCCCTATGCAAATTCACTGATCCATCCAGTTTGATAATAAACATGTAGTATACTACCAAGGAGAGCACGTGCTTGCACGATCTCTCTCTTCACACAAACACACACGCATTAAAGGGGGAGTATCAGCAGCTTGTACTCTGTTTCTGCTCCTCTAAAAGAGCTGCCCTAATTCTTCTTGACAAGGGCTGCAAGAGCCAAGAGAACATCTCGGCGTGACGACACACACACACACACACAAACACACACACTCATACGCACACTTGGAAATATGCCACGCCACAATCTATTAACGCAGAGATGTGCAACGAAATACACATCAGTCACTGACATCACAGAGCCACACATCTGTGCTAGTGGCACTTCACCTTGATTGCCTTTTTCACCACTTTCATGTCATTTTGATCTTTACCCTAAATGCTCAATATGGACAAAAAAAACGGATGTTATCACAATTAGGGCTGGGCGATAAATCCATCATGATAATTATCATTATATAATTATGATATAATCAATTTATCTAAACCTGTAATTACACACCTCAACCACCAGAAAGGGAGGGGGCGACAATGTGCCTTGAACGCTAGTTGCCACCAAACATTGGACAGAGGAAGAAGACGACATTGAACAGCCAATGATGTCGCCGGATAAAGGCTGACTTATACTTCTGCGTCGCCCCTACGCAGCAGGGGCTGACGCAGACATGAGCACCACATACTTGTGCGTCGGTGTGTCCGTGTCGCGCAGCAATTCTCCGCCGAAACGCCTGATGGCAGTGCGGTCTCTCTGATAGCCGGCCGCCTGCTTCCGGTCCCGCTACAATCTCTGTTTCCTTTTCCACAGAGATTCAGAGCGTGTTATGTTAATCTACAGCTGATACATGTTGCTGTTTATCATACAGACATGATTACATGAAGAATAGAGAGGAGGAGATGAAATACATGGCCGATGTCCGGCCGATGTCCGGGATCCCGGAAGTGCTGTAAATGCGGGAAAGACAAAGCCGCCGAGCGGACCAATCACAGAGCTTGCGGTCCGCGTCGGCTCTACGCGTAGTTACATTTTGGAGGAGGTGCACGTCAGCTACGTGCGTAGGCCTCGGTGTAGGTACGGGAGCTACGCGGACCCCCGGCGTAGGCTATTATTATTATCAAGTTATCGCCCAGCCCTAATTTCAAGTTTTTTTTTTATGTCAGAATGTACTAAATTCAATATGCTCAGGTGGTCAAGCAGCTTAATTGTTTTTGTTCTTCAGCAGTGCATGAGTGTGTGTCTGGTTTGTCATTGTGTCCACAATGCTTGTGCTACAGAATGTCAGACAGTGTGTGTAAGCTCTTGCACGTTTAAGCTGTTTTGATGAGACAACTGAGAGCTGCCAACTAACCAAGAGCAAAAGAGAGGGAGGAGGATTGATGTATTTTTTTCTCTGCGCTCCTTTTACAGTTTTAACCCCCGTATCTTTCATTATTGGCCATTACATGTTTGTTGGCCTTCGTAAAATGTTATCAGCAGGACATTAAGTGTGAATTTGTGCTTGTGAGTGAAAAACACACGCATGCTTGGCATGCAGTGTGTCTTGGTACACAGCTACTAACATGTAGCTATGTGGCTATGCTAACTAGCACTAGCACTTATCCATGATAAATTAAAATCCTCCACTAGATCTTCAAATCTGCAGACGTGGGGAGTAAAACCGACCTTTGTGTTTATTAAGACAGCCTACAACTAGCATGCCTCCCTCCTAAGCTCCTTGTTAGCACACGTGTGTGCAGGGAATGAAAAACAGAGGAGGGGTTGAGTTGTATTTTATACAGTCTATGGGCTACATCTTTAAGCCCCACCTACTTCTAACCCTGCAACATGATTGGCTGTTCAATGCCGACTTCTTCTTCAGTCTAATGTTGAATGGGGGTTGTAGTTACAGGTTTAAATATAATTTTTATCGCCCATTTGTTATATTTATATTGAGAAAAATTATATTGCGACTATTATTATTATTATCAAGTTATCGCCCAGTCCTAATATCAAGTATTTTTCTTAATGTCAGAATGTACTAAATTCAATATGCTCAGGTGGTCAAGCAGCTTAATTTGTTTTTGGTTCTTCAGCAGTGCATGAGTGTGTGTCTGGTTTGTCATTGTGTCCACAATGCTTGTGCTACAGAATGTCAGACAGTGTGTGTAAGCTCTTGCACGTTTATGCTGTTTTGATGAGACAACTGAGAGCTGCCAACTAACCAAGAGCAAAAGGGAGGGAGGAGGATTGATGTATTTTTTTCTCCAAGCTCCTTTTACAGTTTTAACCCCCGTATCTTTCATTATTGGCCATTACATGTTTGTTGGCCTTCGTAAAATGTTATCAGCAGGACATTAAGTGTGAATTTGTGCTTGTGAGTGAAAAACACACGCATGCTTGGCGTGCAGTGTGTCTTGGTACACAGCTACTAACATGTAGCTATGTGGCTATGCTAACTAGCACTAGCACTTATCCATGATAAATTAAAATCCTCCACTAGATCTTCAAATCTGCAGACGTGGGGAGTAAAACTGACCTTTGTGTTTATTAAGACAGCCTACAACTAGCATGCCTCCCTCCAAAGCTCCTTGTTAGCACACATGTGTGCAGGGAATGAAAAACAGAGGAGGGGTTGAGTTGTATTTTATACAGTCTATGGGCTACATCTTTAAGCCCCGCCTACTTCTAACCCTGCGACATGATTGGCTGTTCAATGCCGACTTCTTCTTCTGTCTAATGTTGAATGGGGGTTGTACAGCTTTAAATATAATTTGTATTGCCCATTTGTTATATTTATATTGAGAAAAATTATATTGCAATTATTATTATTATCAAGTTATCGCCCAGCCCTAATCTCAAGTATTGTTTTTACTTCAGAATGTACTAAATTCAATATGCTCAGGTGGTCAAGCAGCTTAATTGTTTTTGTTCTTCAGCAGTGCATGAGTGTGTGTCTGGTTTGTCATTGTGTCCACAATGCTTGTGCTACAGAATGTAGCACAAGCACGTTTATGCTGTTTTGATGAGACAACTGAGAGCTGCCAACTAACCAAGAGCAAAAGGGAGGGAGGAGGATTGATGTATTTTTTTCTCCAAGCTCCTTTTACAGTTTTAACCCCCGTATCTTTCATTATTGGCCATTACATGTTTGTTGGCCTTCGTAAAATGTTATCAGCAGGACATTAAGTGTGAATTTGTGCTTGTGAGTGAAAAACACACGCATGCTTGGCTGTGCAGGCTGAGGCCATCAGAGAGAGAGAGAGAGAGAGAGGGAGACAGAGAGGGAGGCTGCATCCCTGGAGGAATTCAAACAGCCTCTGCGCTATGTGACCGGGATGGAGATGACTTCATTAGGCCAGCCAGATTCTCTCTCCCCTCCTCCTGTCTGTGTCTCTCTTGGCTGTAAAGAGGGCTGTGAGGGTGATTTACTGTACGTCAAGTGATCTTACTTGTCAAACAGTTTCAATCTGCACTTCACTGAATATCCGAAAGCTGGGTTTTACGCAGAAACATTCTACTCAGATGTAGTCAATTTCTTGCAAGGTATCACACCCTCGAAAAGGTCACACAAT
The DNA here is from genome assembly GCF_009762535.1 of Notolabrus celidotus. Lineage (NCBI taxonomy): Eukaryota > Metazoa > Chordata > Actinopteri > Labriformes > Labridae > Notolabrus > Notolabrus celidotus. The sequence goes on from NC_048292.1 coordinate 27,338,346, forward strand.
CTAATCCTGTTTGCAAAATGATTTGATATCATTTATTCTGAATTTATTTACCATGGGAGGCATCCTACATTACAGCGGGAAAATAAAATGTCATGGTATTTTGTGTGAGTGTTTGCATGTCACTCGGGCTGAAAATGTCATCCGCTGTCAGAGTGATGGAAGGCACAGCAGGAAAAACATCTGAAAGTAAGAGTCCGTGCATGAGCGTTTGAATGCTTTAATTGCATACACACTATTGCATACGAGTGTCTGCACTTATGCAGTCCTTGACCTGAATTGCCCTCTCAGTCTTCCAGCGGATAATCTTGGAAGTTATTGTGACTGCATTTACTATAAGGACCTTGGCTTGTCCCCGTATGGCTTATTGAGCAGAGCTTGTATACCTTGTTTGCAAACTGGTCTCTATGCTCCTTTATCTTACAGAAATACTCTTAAAATATGGTAAATGGACTTGTACTTATATAGCGCTTTTCTAGTGTTTCTGACCACTCAAAGCGCTACACTACTCGTCACATCCACCCATTTACACAACATTCACTCACTGATTGTCAATCAATCTTTATTTGTATCGCACCAAATCACAACAAACATTACCTCAAGAAGCTTTTCCAAACAGAGCAGGTCTAGACCGTACTCTGTGTTAAATATTAACAAAGACCCAACATCAAGACGGGATAAGATCCAGTCCTATCTTACAGACAGGACTCAGTCTGATCTCATCTTAATCCACCATGAGCATTGCACCTCACAGTATTTAGCTAGTTACAGTGGCGAGGACAAACTTCCTTTAACAGGCAGAAACTTCGAGCAGGACCAGACTCATGTTAGACAGCCATCTGCTGAGACCGAGTTGGGGTTGGAAAGAGGGATAGAGGAGAATAAGAGAGAGAGAGAGAGATGATCGTTATGAGACGGATAGTAGTAACTGTTGCTGCTGGAGTCCAGCACGTCTGTAGCAGCAGGCCGTCTACGGCAGCGACTCAGAGGAACCTACGAGACAAGGGAGTTCAGGTGGCTCCCGAAAGGTCTCAGCACCAGACTCATGACAGACAGACATCTGCCTCGACCCAGTTGGGGTTGGAAAGAGGGATAGAGGAGAATAAGAGAGAGAGGGAGCAATAATAGTGATGAGACAGGTAGTAGTAGTAGCTGTTGTCGCTGGAGTCTGGAATGTCCACAGCAGCAGGTCGTCCATGGTCAGTAACTTTATGGGCTGGTAGAGTTAAAGAGGCTGGTAGAGGCTGTTATATACTGTACCACCAATATCAGCTAATCTCATTCATACACATTCACACACCCCTGAACCACAGCAGAAGCAATTTGGGGTTCAGTGTCTTGCCAAAGGACACTTCAGCATGTGATTGAAGGAGCTGGGATCAAACCGGCAACCTTCCGATTGATGGATGACCGACTCTACCCACTGAGCCACCCCCAAATATGAAAGGATACCTGCCAAAAATCTCATAATTCACTTTGAATTCAATTAAAAGGCCTCATGATGTACACAACACAAGAAATAATCCACCAGGTCATTTGTAGTTTTTGAGGGGGTTCTTTTGCGTGTTTTGACCATAGACTGTAAAATGGACGTAGATACACCAGTCACGAGTGGACACTGGAGGAACTGCAGTTTTAAGCACTTCCGCATGGGCTTCCATATTTTAAGAGCTGAGGTTGCCGCTTGGTTTTGACTCAGGATTGATGGCTAGCCTTTAGGTTGTAAAAGGTGTGTATGTGCATGTGTGTGAGTGTGTGTGGGTGTCCTTGACTCCAGGTTTTATCCCCTCAATTTTAAAATAACATCACAGCTGTGTAACCTTGACAGCAAAGTCAATGTGCACATCTATTACTGTTCTACTTATTACCTCTGCATGTAGTAGAAGAGGGGAACACAACTAATGCATGTGTTTGTGTGTGTGTGTGTGTGTGTGTGTGTGTAGCCCCTGACCTTTGGCAATGACCCTTTCTCCATCTGGTCTTATGAATTCATATATTTATTGTTTCTATATAGGGGTGTAATGATTCCTCCACTACATCGATGTATTGATTAATATTCCTATGATCCGACTACATGGATCTGTGCTCGGCAAGTTGGCCTTCCAGACGACATATATGGATCTAACATCGTTTTAAAAGGTAATAAATCGATTGTATCCATACTAGGAAATAACACATTGGATTTAAGCACGGCAGACTTTATATGGATGAGATTTTTGCTGGACAGCCGAGGCACATCCACTTCCTGAGGGGGCGTGGTCAGAGAGAAAACAGAGTGTTCTGAGGAGGACTGAAGAAGAGGGCTTTTCAGGCATGCCAAAATCTGATTTCAAAGTGTTTTTTTGAGCATAAACTTTAAAGACATGTTTTGGGGACCTCTTAGACCAATATATATTGATGAAAAAAGCGTGATATGTCACCTTAAACGTTACTCAATTCAGGCTGCCTGTCTGTGACGTCATCGTCACACGCCAGCATGAAACAAAATAGCATGGTGGACGGTAGAGGAGAAGCCGGCGAGCGAGAAACGATCAAGCCACCATTGTGGTCCAGCGTGTGGAAACACTTTGGCTTTTGCAAAGATGTAGATGTTCTAAATAAGTCGCTCACTGTTTGTAGGATATGTAAAGGTCAAGTTAAGTTACCACGGCAACACCACAAATCTATCCAACCACCTACTAAGGCATCATGGGATTTCACACAGGGGTGCATCTCGCTCGGCTGGAAGTGAAGCTTCCAGCAAAGTGTCTGCCCCCTGGTGGCTGGCTGCAGTAGTGGTCAAAAACTCTGTCTCCATCATTCCTTTGAATTTGGCTGCAGTCAAACTTTAAAAAAGAAATACATGTAGTACGAATGTTTCTCACATCCGTATGCTGTGGTGATATGTAGTTAGTATTTGAGTGTTTTGTGTTCAAGGCCTCTTTTTCCGGAAAAGTTTCTTTTTCGTTAGTTATTAGAGTTTAAAAAACAGGGTTTTACATCCGGGTTTGCTTTGATTGACAGCTGCCTTAGAGGGAAACTCCACAGGATCTTGTGCACTACGCTGTAGGGCTAAGCTCGTTACCGTGGCAACACAGAAATTACCATGGCAACACAGAAATTCTGTGTGTTTGCACTCTGGCTGCACAATGGCCACGGCTACATGATTTTTTTTAATTCTGAATTAATTATTCAGAATTAAATAATTCAGAATTAAAGTATTCTCCTTCGTGTTTACAGGGAAATAGTAATTCTGAATTGAGGTTTACATGGAAAACACGTTTAATCGTCTTTATTTAATTCCGCTTAAGGTCTGGGGGTTGGGAAGCGTTCTGATTGGACAGGGGCGGGCGTGACGTATTTACATCTACCGGAAGAAAACAGACTCCAGTTCCTGCTTCTTTCATTTTCAGTTACAACATGGAAGACCACACAATAAGTACAATTTTCACTTTGATTTTGATTCTAGTTTTGAATAAGCAGCTCCACACAAACATACTGCTTCACTTTCGTCAGCTGAGGAGGAGAAGAGAGATAGAGGACCGCAGAAGGGAGGCGGAAGACCGGACTTTGGCGAATCAAAGCCCGTTAGTGCAACAGCTGCTCTACCTCAGCCTGGAATATGTGTCCGCCAGCGTGGAATATGTGCGTCATCGCAACAGGACAAGGGAACGAGCATGAGCAGAACGACCGGAATTAATTTAAAGCGGAATGAACCTTTACATGATCGAGGAATTATTCAATTCGGATTTAAAATCAGAATAAACCAGACATTTACTTTGGATTTAAGTTTAATTCAGAATGGTCATTTTCATTCTGAATTAGGTGTTTACAAGGTCATTTTTAAACTTTTTAAAGAGGATTTAATTTTAATTCTAAATTAAAGAGGAATTAAAAGTCTCATGTAAACATAGACAATGGTTGCGACCTGGAGCGGGGCTTCAGAACCGTACAACGGGAAAAGGCGGAGCAACGCTGTCCATTTTTATTTACAGTCTATGATTTCACACAACGTCGACCGTCCAGGCACCTCTTGCAGCGTTCCCGCTGCAGCAGCAGTACAAGCTAACATCAGCTCTGTAGAAGCCTCAGGCCTCTCCAGCATGTTTATCAGAGACTAGGACAAAACCCAGCTCAGGACAAAAACATCACGGCAACAACAGGAATCTAGGACTGTCCAGTATCAAGGTGTTTATCTCACGGTCACACTGGTTGAATGTTTGGCTAAAAAGTTACTGAATCAATTTCAAGTCACTGAATCGTTTCAGATCGTATCGTTCTAAATGAACCAATATCGTCCTTTAATCGTATTGACAACCACGAATCAAACCATGGGGGTGCTCAATGTCTAATTTTACATTATTTTCCTGTTTCCCTTAAAAATAGTGTCTCATATATCCTGTTTTGATATAAATATAGACTTATTTAATGTAATTCTGAGAACAGCTCTTGAAGTGTTAAATCTCCTTAAAGTGGTAATTAAATCTCCCCTGGTAATTAAAGGTGGACTCTCACATTTAGCGGGACCTGTGGAGCAGACGTACCTCAGCTGGCCTTTAAATCTTTCTACGTTCATGGTAGCTCAAAATGTCAGAAAATAAAACTTCAGTTGTTTCTAAAAACTAGTGATGAAGATGAGGAGCAGCTTCATGAAGAGGGCTGCGAGATCAAGGATTACCGGACCACACAAAAACTGTACGGGGCCAAAAGAACCAGGAGGGATACCCAAAGCTGTCCGAAGCTTCAAAAACAATTCACAGCATCCCATCCACCTCCACGCCATCAGAGAGGATATTCTCAAAGACAGGATTTACAGTCAACAAAGCAAGGAGCGCACTTCTGCCCGTACACACGATGGTTTTCCTCACGTACAATTTGAAAAGACTCAAGCGGACAAAGACGTGATGAAAGACTGTTTTAAAAGGTTCTGATAAGAGATTTAAAAACCCTTTAGCTGGTTCAGGTTTGATTTTTGAACATTATACAAATGTTTAGTCTTAAGTTGGACAGACTACCCTCCACAGTGCTGCTCTCCTCTGTGTGAACACTGTTTAAATATCTCCTGATTCCTTATTCTATAGTGGAGCGTTGTTCCATGTTTAACGGATGGTGGTCTTATTTGAGTTTTCTCTCCTTCATCACCTCGTTGTTTTTGCAATATAGATTAAAAAATCTAAGTTTTATACTTATAATATTCTGTTGTCCCTTTTACTTTAAGCTACGAGTCTCTTAATTGTAAAGGGTTATGGGTAATATTGTCATGAGGTCACCATCATGCAGACTTTGGGTCAATAAGGAAAAACAACAAACATTCCACTATTCATCGACTATTGGCAAAATCTGATGGATCAGATTCGACTAAGCAAATCCTTAGCTCACCCCTAGAGTGTAGTTTCTCAATCTGTAGAGTGCAAAGAAATACACATGTGACACTGTGCATACAGTCAGGTGACCTATGTAGAAAACCATCCACAGTTGGAGAATAACAGATGGAAGGGGGTCGATAGTAATTCCCTGCAAGTGCATAAATCTTTACTGACCTGACTAGACAAAGCCCAAACCTGATTACAGAAGAGGACTTTGGCCTCAAAGACACAAAAACTCACACAGATGCACACAAACACAGTCAGATAGACACACTGCCTCACACAGAAACAGGGGAAGTGTAAGGGGGAAAAGACAATGGCATCAATTCATGGCAGCTCAGAGAGGGTTTCTTCAATATGGCTTTGTCTCACTGATTGCCTCACTGTGTTTGTCTCACTCTGTTCTCATCCAAAATCATTTGCGCTCCCTGCTGTTCAGAACCACATGTAAACAGACAGGAAAAGTTGTCATTTCTCGCTCATCCTTTTGTGCTTCTTTCTGTCATTGAACTGGCACTCAGCAGGCAACCCCTTCTTCCCTTCAAAGTGATGGTTGTCAGTGGCATCTTCAATAAGAGAGCTATTATGTGAGCTCTATGGGGCCAAGAAGGTCAACTCAATCACTTCCCATAGACGGGGAGTGGGAGTGAGCAACCTGAAAATAGCAGGTCAGGCATGGCTGCTGTTGTTGAAGCGCTGGGTTGCAGGCTAAGTGTTTCACGCCTAACACTGAAAGTAAAATTAAAGGATGTTCAGAAGGATTTTTTAAAAGAGAAATAGATGTGGCAGGTTTTGAACTGTGAATCCACACAGTCAATGAGGGGAAGTCCACAGGGGTACTGGATAAAATCAAGAGCATGTGACTCTTACAAACCTCCTGTTAGCCTGACTTTATCTCTTGGAAAAGTACTTTGACAACACATACTGTGGCTAGCAGCGCCTCGGGCAGTTGGAGAATGATTATTTAGAGACACACCCGACTTAAAAACTCAATATTAACAATCTTGGAAATCAAAATCTTGATCCAAAACCAAATAAATGGATTTTCTGGAGCTGCTTTACAAGAGAAATTGCTGTTGCAAGTCGAACATCAACCAAGTCCAGATGGCTTTGAGATCAAAATTGAGATTACCATGACCTCACTAGATACTGATATAGGTAAAGATATAGGGTCGGGGGGGCGGGTTTTATACGGGGGGGGGGGGGGGGGGGGGGGGGGCGGCGGATTGTGATGCAGTAGTGCACTACGGCTCTCCCCCCTCTCTCCCGCCTCCCTTCCTGCCCCCCCTATTTTAATCCACTTCACTAGCAAACATACATGCAACAAAAAAACAAACAAAACAAAATTCAAATCATATCACACACACACAGATCAGGTTTGGCGGGGCCTTAATGTTTGGCTCGGCCCTACTCGTTGGGGGTCCATCGGGGCTGGGTGGGTGGCTGGTGTCCCTGTCACCCTCCGTCCACCTGCTGCCCCCTCCCCTGTGGGGGCCTGGTCCGCGGCTGCCCTCGGGGCCGGGTTTCCCGGGGTTCCCTCTCGGTCCTCTTGGGGGGGTGGGGTGGTGCGCAGCTGGGGGGGTGTTACTACGGCAGCCATTGGGGTGTCCCTCCATGCCCCCGCGGCCTGGTCCATCAGTCGCAGGGCGTGGGTGGGGGGCGTGGCTGGGGGGAGTGGTCAGGCCGTCTGGGGGGGGCAGGGGGGATTGGCCCTGCCGCCTCCGCCCTCCCCCCGCTCTGGCGCGCCGGTTGGTGGGCTCTGGTCCTGGTCCTGCCCGTCTGCCTGGCTGTCTGCTCCTGGTGCCGGGCCCCCTCGGCCCTGGTGGCTCCTTTGGCTCTGTCTTGGGGGGCTGTGGGGGCGGTGTTGTGGGGGTGTCCCTTGGGGGGGCTGCGGGATCTCTCCCCCCTCGCCCCCCTTTCCTCCTACTGGGTGACCTGGGGGTCGCCCTGGGTGCTGATAATTATCATGATATCATTTTTCTCATTATGACATACAGTACAGGCCAAAAGTTTGGACACACCTTCTCATTCAATGTGTTTTCTTTATTTTCATGACTATTTACATTTAACAGTCCCTCCAGGATTTCGCAGGATTTTTTTGTGATTGTTGCGTCCCAAAAAGCCTGAATTTGCGACAGCTTTTTGAAAAAATTGCGGTGAAAGTTGCGATTATTTTTTTTTGCTTTTGTCCCCCAATAACATCTCAGGGGCAAGTAAATATGCTAAATTACAGTTGTTTTTAGAAAACATTCTTGATGTGGCCACTGACTGTATTTTGATTCTCTTGATTCACAGAAAAATGCACATTTACGACGGTCCCTGAATGCACCTCGCAGTGACTGATGCACAGTCAGTCCAAGGCACTCTGAAATGAATCTGCATCTTTGATGACAAGGAGTTGATCAAAACTTACTGAATGTGTCTGATGTTTCACCAAACTGGATTAAATCAAGCTGTAGATGCAGAGCTTTTTACAGTAACCACGGCAACAACGTCAAACATCAAATAGTAAACAGACGCCCCCCGGTTGTGTCTTTGTCACTAACGCACACCGGGGGTAAAAATCCTCAATGAAGATGAGACAGATGCATGGAGGTGAGGAGAGCTGGTTCATAAAGCACACCTGCTGCAGGTAGAGACCAAGCTAACACTGAGCCCCTCAATCTATAAATAACAACGTTGTCATGGTCACTTGTCCTGCCTGCTGTCCCCTCTCTTTTCACCCGTTCTCTGTGCGTGTTTTGTTGTTGAAAAGTGCCGATCAAGTGAGGACTTATGTTTATGTTCCAAGGAAGTCAAATTGATGACAAAACCGATGACGTACAGGGGTTGAGATTGAGGTAATTGGTCAAATTTGCGGGAAAGTTGCGGTGATTGTAAAAAATTGCAAGGCCGCGAAAAAATCGCGCTGATTGGTTGAATTTGCGTTGATAGTTGCGATCGCGAAATCGCAACTTCCTGGAGGGACTGATTGTAGATTCTCACTGAAGGCATCAAAACTATAAATGAACACGTGGAGTTATGTACTTAACAAAAAAAAGTGAAATAACTGAAAACATGTTTTATATTCTAGTTTCTTCAGCCACCCTTTGCTCTGATTACTGCTTTGCACACTCTTGATTCTCTCGATGAGCTTCAAGAGGTAGTCACCTGAAATGGTTTCCACTTCACAGGTGTGCCTTATCAGGGTTGATTAGTGGAATGTCTTGCTTTATCAATGGGGTTGGGACCATCAGTTGTGTTGTGCAGAAGTCAGGTTAATACACAGCCGACAGCCCTATTGTACAACTGTTAAAATTCATATTATGGCAAGAACCAATCAGCTAACTAAAGAAAAACGAGTGGCCATCATTACTTTAAGAAATGAAGGTCAGTCAGTCAGGAAAATTGCAAAAACTTTAAATGTGTCCCCAAGTGGAGTCGCAAAAACCATCAAGCGCTACAACGAAACTGGCACACATGAGGACCGACCCAGGAAAGGAAGACCAAGAGTCACCTCTGCTTCTGAGGATAAGTTCATCCGAGTCACCAGCCTCAGAAATCACAAGTTAACAGCAGCTCAGATCAGAGACCAGATGAATGCCACACAGAGTTCTAGCAGCAGACCCATCTCTAGAACAACTGTTAAGAGGAGACTGCGCGAATCAGGCCTTCATGGTCAAATAGCTGCTGCTAGGAAACCACTGCTAAGGAGAGGCAACAAGCAGAAGAGATTTGTTTGGGCCAAGAAACACAAGGAATGGACATTAGACCAGTGGAAATCTGTGCTTTGGTCTGATGAGTCCAAATTTGAGATCTGTGGTTCCAGCCGCCGTGTCTTTGTGAGACGCAGAAAAGGTGAACGGATGGATTCCACATGCCTGGTTCCCGCTGTGAAGCATGGAGGAGGAGGTGTGATGGTGTGGGGGGGTTTTGCTGGTGACACTGTTGGGGATTTATTCAAAATTGAAGGCACACTGAACCAGCATGGCTACCACAGCATCCTGCAGCGACATGCCATCCCATCCGGTTTGCGTTTAGTTGGAAGGTCATTTATTTTTCAACAGGACAATGACCCCAAACACACCTCCAGGCTGTGTAAGGGCTATTTGACCAAGAAGGAGAGTGATGGAGTGCTGCGGCAGATGACCTGGCCTCCACAGTCACCGGACCTGAACCCAATCGAGATGGTTTGGGGTGAGCTGGACCGCAGAGTGAAGGCAAAGGGGCCAACAAGTGCTAAACACCTCTGGGAACTCCTTCAAGACTGTTGGAAAACCATTTCAGGTGACTACCTCTTGAAGCTCATCGAGAGCATGCCAAAAGTGTGCAAAGCAGTAATCAGAGCAAAGGGTGGCTATTTTGAAGAAACTAGAATATAAAACATGTTTTCAGTTATTTCACCTTTTTTTGTGAAGTACATAACTCCACATGTGTTCATTCATAGTTTTGATGCCTTCAGTGAGAATCTACAATGGAAATAGACATAGAAAACGCATTGAATGAGAAGGCGTGTCCAAACTTTTGGCCTGTACTGTATGTGTGATAAAAATGCAATATATTTTAACCTGTAACTACACATCCCAACCACTGGAAAGGGAGGGGGCGCTAATGTGCCTTAAACACTTGTTGCCACACAACATTAAGCGCTGTCTCAGGAGAGCTGGGAACATCACAAAAGACTCATGTCACCCAGCTCACGGCCTGTTTACCCTCCTGCCCTCTGGGAGGCGCTACAGGAGCCTCAGGACCACAACCTCCAGGTTCAGGAACAGCTTCTTCCCCACAGCTGTCTCTTTGTTGAACACTGTCCCCCGACGCCCCACCCCCCCTTCACTCACATAAACATGCTTATGAACTACCACAGGACTGAACCACCACTGCACCATTAACTTCACTTTCCATCCTGTACATTCATTCATTCATTCATTCATTCATTCCGCACAAAATGTAAAATGTAAATCTCTTTTAATCCCTATTACACTACTGTACATATATAGTCTAGTCATTCATGTAGATACATATTATATCATATTTATTCATCAGTCATATTTGTATATTCTGTATTATTCATGTTATTTCACTTACTGCTAAGCACTTCTGGTATTATCAATCAATCAAGAAGAGGGATAGAGGAGAACAGGAATAATCACAATTCTCTAAACGCATAAACAACATGATTCCATAAGATAGCTGCCCAACACACAAAATATAAACTGTCGGTGTGTTCCTACCTGACAATCATGCTCTAAAATAAATCTGTTCAAAATCAGACAATAGCCAGGTTTTAGCTTACAAGAAGATTACAAGCTGCCTTCTTGGTCAACAATATGAGTGTATGATTACCCTGTCCACCTGCTGGCAACTGAGTCTAACAGTGGGCTCAATGCATCATTTTCACTCCACAGTGAACCAGCATGTGCAATTTTAGATCTGCTCTGTTCTCACGAGCTATTTCTTGACACAGCGCTCAAGTCATCAATACATCCAATATATAAACACGGTTTGAATGTGAATCAACTTGAAATGACGGTACTTAAGGCCTCATCTTTAAAGAAGAACATTCTAAGTTATTTATATACTCAAATGTTTGTTAAAATTCCTAATATAAAGAGTAAAACAAGTTGGAGCGAAGATTTCGGGTCCCACTTAGATGATGTAATGTGGAAAAATATTCTGTTAAATGCAAAGAAAATTACATGTTCTAACAAATCCTATGAAACGCAATACAAAATTATTCATAGACCGCATGTTACCCCAGCTATTCGAAGTAAATATGATTCCATGTGCTCATCATTTTGTTGTAAATGTAAAACTAACTGTGGTACTTATAGTCATCTGATGTGGTCCTGTCCTAAAGTTCAACGTTTTTGGCAATCTGTCCAAATGGAAATTAAGAAGATATTTAAAATTGATGTTCCTTTAAACCCATTTAGTTTTGTATTGGGATTAGATTCAACCTATCAACGAAAACACAGATACATTCTTAGAATTGCTCTTTATGCGGCACGGCTCACTATTCTCCAGAAGTGGCTGGATGAAGAGCCTCCTGACATTAAAATGTGGTATGAAAAACTCATGTCTATTTTACCATTAGAGAGATTATCTCATGTTCTCAGAGGCACTCTTGAAGTTTTTATAACAGACTGGTCACCAATAGCAACTTATCTGAAAGAAGAATGGGTAAGAGTAATAAGTATAGGGGTATCAAATGTATCACATTAAAATGTTAAATGTATACAGTACATGTTTCAGGTTGTGTTTGCTGCATGTACTAACACTGTGAAAGAAAAATTTGTCTTTTATTTTATTTTTTTGTCTTGTTTTGCTTTGTTTTGATAATGTTTTCTGTGAGCATTATGGGTTTATTTTCTTTGTGGGGTTTTTGTGTATTGTGAAATCTTTATTTAAGAATAAATATATTGAAAGAGAAGTCATCAATACGTGATTTAAAATCAGTGTGGAGATTCAGGATTGACCAAAATAGACACTGACTTTAAGTCGCTTATCTCTTGTACTATGATTCAGTACCATCAATGAGAAAAGCATGAAGCTGTCCCGAGAGAGAGAGGCTTAAATGACTCACTGTGTGATGGGTATTTTAAATCATGTTAGGCATAAGGAATACTTGAGGTCACAGGACCAATTCTGGCTTGGATCTGTTGGGATGACACATTTTTTTGAGTGAATCCATTAGGATCACAGCAGTGGCATGTCCCAGCCTTCAGGCCTGCACAAATATGACCCCGTTTTAAATTTGGCCTCATTTCATGTCAGCAACCCAGCTAATTAAAACAAGAAACAGGATATATACTAATGGAAACTTGTAAAAAAAACAACTATATTTGCCTCATATTTCTGATCTATGTGACTTTACAAAAGGGGAAGTTGTGCTGAAAACCTCTAGTCTGTTACAAAAAGAAAAAAAAGCAAGCATAACTTTTCAGTAACACGGCATCTAATGTGTCATGGCAACGCTGAAAACTATCCATCACCTTTCGATGGAAAAGACGAAGAAATGTGGAGGAAGTAGAAGAAGAGGGGATGGGAGAATTTGCGTGTTATTACTGTCAACAGTTACAATTCTTTCTGACAGAGCCGGGATGCATGAGAGAAGCAGAGAGAGGAAGTGTGTTGGAGAAGGGGGGCTGAGAAAGGCAGAGTAAGATGCCTCAAGCAGTCTGAAAGACATTGGAGGAGAAAGAAAGGGTTTCAATCAATTGGAAAAGCCGGTTTCTTTTTCTTCTCTCTCTGGGAAACTTTTGGGGCGGCAAGCTTAATTGTGTGTAAGAGTTGTTTCCAACTTTTTTGTCATGTTGCTAGGAAAATAACTTTTCTGGCAAAATATTACAATTGAAAGTTAAATAACTATAAATATTGATCCTGAACCTATGAAGAACCTAATTAATCAATCAACCAATCTTAGTTTGTATAGCGCCAAATCACAACAATTGTTATCTCAAGACGCTATTTATAACACGAAGACTGTCCCTGCAGCCAATCACACTGAGACACCATCGTGACTGTGCGGAGACTCCAGAGGGTCTATAGTTATTCACTTTAATGGGACAGGGAGAGTTATTAAGTGATGGGGGGTGAGATAGGATCCCAGTGTGTCAGTGTGCCAGTTCCACAGGCAGTCTAAGCCTATAGCAGCATAACTAAGAGCTGGTCCAAGCCTGATCCAGCTCTAACTATAAGCTTTATCAAAAAGGAAAGTTTGAAGCCTACTCTTAAAAGTAGAGAGGGGGTCTGCCTCCCGGACCCTGACTGGTAGATGATTCCATAAGACCACAAAGGAGAGGGGCCTGATAACTGAAGGTTCTACCTCCCATACTACTTTTAGAGACTTTAGGTACGACCAGCAGGCCTGCATGTTGGCACTATGAGCTCTTTACGATATGAAGGTTTCTGATCATTAAGGGCTTTGTATGTCAGTGACCAGAAAGAACTATGGTTAGTAACTTAAATGGGACAGGGAGAGTTAAAGGTGACATATCACGCTTTTTTCATCAATATATATTGGTCTAAGAGGTCCCCAAGACATTTCTTTAAAGTTTATGCTCAAGAAAACACTTTGAAATCAGATTTTGGCATGCCTGAAAAGCCCTCTTCTTCAGTCCTCCTCAGAACACTCTGTTTTCTCTCTGACCACGCCCCCTCAGGAAGTGGATGTGCCTCGGCTCTCCAGCACGTTGATCTAATGTTTACATGTTGGCTGAATATACACGGCTGCTCAGAGATCACGTTACTTCAACCCTCTGAATCTGATCCAGAATCTGATCCTGACGAAGAGGCGCCTGTAGCAGGACCTTTCTGAAGGATTGGTCACAGATTTAGTGTTTCTTGTTGTTTTATTTGTCAGTATGTCGACGTGTGTCTTGGTACACAGCTACGAACATGTAGCTATGTGGCTATGCTAACTAGCGCTAGCACTTATCCATGATAAATAAAAATCATCCACTAGATCTTCAAATCTGCAGACGTGGAGAGTAAAACCGACCTTTGTGTTTATTAAGACAGCCTACAACTAGCATGCCTCCCTCCTAAGCTCCTTGTTAGCACACATTTGTGCAGGTAATGAAAAACGGAGGAGGGATTCAGTATTATTTTATACAGTCTATGGGCTGAACAAGCTCCGAGCTCTGACTCCGTGACAGACCGGATATTGTTGTTACGTAACAAAAACACTGAAGTCTGAAACGGCTCGTTTCACACACATTTACAGAAAGGTGGAGAAATCAGAACAGAGGCAGAATGGATTGTTTTCATTCTTGGGGGGTTTGTAGACATGCCAGGGAAACATATTACAGGTAGAGAACCATTCAAAAGTCCATTTTGCATGATATGTCACCTTTAAAGTAACCAAAGTGATCAGACCTCAAGATCTTAACTTTGACTTCGGCTAAACACACACTAGGCAACTTTCAGATCTTAACCAATAAATCCTGAACATTAGAATCCACTGATCCCACTCTAGACGATTCCGTAAGACCACTAGTCCACACACTTAACATTTGTGATGACGATTTCACAGAGGCAATTGATTCCACAGACGCACAATCTCAGAGAAACCCACATGATCAACCATGACTTCAGAAAATGAAGAAACATGGAGGATGATAGACGTTGTCAGTTGGCTGCCTTGGCATCAGTTCTGATTGCAGCGAAAAGCAAAAAAGGAGGAAAAGAACATGGGTGAATAATTCCACAAGCTGCTCTTGTTTTTCAATGTTCCACTTGGCCTGTGGAACATTTGTTTGTTAGCTATGAAAGTATGCGACATTCAATTAGTGATGCTTCCCAGTGTGCTCCTCTCCTCTTATTAGTTATTGCAGGTTCCATCAGAGGCAGCGTGACCTGGATTTACCATCCATGGTCGGGCAGGCTCTGATAGTCGTATTGTCACCACACATTTGAGCGTTATTTGGACCAATAATTGGTTACAACAAGCCCAGAATCAGGTCAGGACACCGCAATCATTGAGGGTGGCAAATTTGGCCTTCAATGAGGCCTAAACTCATCTAGTATGTGGACAGTCTTATCAGAGGAACAGGCTGTGCCAAGTCTTTGTTTTCTCAAGTGTTTTACTGGATTTGGGTTGGCTTGATTTATTTGGCAGAAAGTCACCTCTGCTGATAAATTGGTTGCCAACACAAACCCTGTAAAATATGAACACTGGAGAAATCCTAGCCTCAAAACAGACTGCCTTTGAAGAAGCCGAGCAGATGTTTCTGGCAGCTCTACTCACAACTGCTGTATACACAGGATAGCACTTCATGAACACTGATGTTCAACTCCAAGCTTTTGAAGTTAGTGTTATATTTGCAAAGCATTGCTTTGTGTATTTGAATCTAGAAAAACAAACTGGCAGCAGCATGTGTGCCAGCCCAATCAATCTTCAGAATGGAATATTTGGACTTCTAGCCATTCACTACAGAGTGCTGTGGCTACAGCGAGTAGGTGGTAAAAGTAAAAAAAAACTCATAATAAAGCTTATAGTTAGAGCTGGCTCAGACTGTCGTACCTAAAGTCTCTAAAAGTAGTATGGGAGGTAGAGCCTTCAGTTATCAGGACCCTCTCCGTTGGGATCATCTACCAGTCAGGGTCCGGGAGGCAGACACCCTCTCTACTTTTAAGAGTAGGCTTCAAACTTTCCTTTTTGATAAAGCTTATAGTTAGAGCTAGATCAGGCTTGGACCAGCTCTGAGTTATGCTGCTATAGGCTTACACTGCTAAACTGGCACACTGGGATCCTATCTCACTACTTACTTTAAGACTCCCTGTCCCATTAAAGTTACTAACCATAGACATTTCTGGAGTCCCTGAGCTCCCTTGTCTTGTAGGTTCCTCTGGATTTCTGCCGTAGACGGCCTGCTGCTGTGGACGTTCCAGACTCCAGCGGCAACAGCTACTACTACTACTATTACTACTGTTACTATCCCTCTCATCGCTATCATCTCTCTCTTAATCTCCTCAATCCCTCTTTCCAACCCCAACTTGGTCGAGGCAGATGGCTGTCTAACATGAGTCTGGTTCTGCTGGAGGTTTCTGCCTGTTAAAGGAAGTTTTTTCTTGCTGCTGAAACTAGCTAGATTAAGATAAATTGGATTAGATTAAGATGAAATAAGATCGAGTCCTGTCAGTAAGAAGGGACTTGATCTCATCCTGTCTTGATGTTGGGTCTTGGTTAACCCTCAAAGACAGAGACACACAAATAGCTCTTATTCTTAAATGTTTAATAACTTTTGAACCGCTGATCCTATCAACAAGCTTACTCAGTTACAGCGGACATTCTCAGCTTTCCATCGATACCATATCCAGCGGCTGCGTGGTGACCGTGATGACGCCATCAAATTTAGCAGCAATGATTCGTCAGGGAAACCCACGTAGTTTTTTCCTCTGAGCCAATTGGCAATGGGTGTAGATCAGGGGTGTCAAACTCATTTCAGTTCAGGGGCCACACACAGCCCAAGTTGATCTGAAGTGGGCCGGACCAGTAAAATCATAACATAATAACCTATAAATAACGACAACTTTACATTTTTCCCTTTGTTTTAGTGCAAAATAGTACAAGTATGTGCTGAAAATGTAATCAACTATCTTTCTACAAAAACAGTTCTCCATGATGAGTCTCATAGTGGGGCAGAACATTTTACTCTTTAAGCACTGAAACCTGCTGCAAACACACCAAACAAGTTCTCAATTCACCTGACACAGAGTGTCATTTTTACTGCAAAAGAACAGAGAGATTCTAATAATGAAGAAGGTAAAGTTGGCTATCCTGGACCCCTCAGCTCCGAAAGGAACTGTTTGCTTGCTGGACAGTGTTGTATGCAGGGGTGTTGTGCTAGTGTTAGTAGTTAGTGGATCATCTTATAGTGCTCTAAAAAGACTTAATGAATCTCAACCGGATTATGCAAACAGCAAGTCATCTATTTTCTCACTTTGAGAAAAAAGTCCCGGGAAAAAGTGCTGTTCAGGTGCGCTCCATCAGCACTATGATTGTATGCGACCCTCAGAGGACAAATTTAAAATAGTAGTTACTTTTATTGAAAATTTGCAGTTAATGTCTAATCTGTAATTTTTTCACTTTGCAAAGTCGTTCTGTGGGCCGGATTGCAACATCTGGCGGGCCGGTTTTGGCCCGCGGGCCGCATGTTTGACACCCCTGGTGTAGATGCTTAGTCCCACCCCTGTGTATCGATTGGTTCAAAATGTAAATGTCCAGGATGTGTTTCACCATGACAACCATCTACTCCACCAATAAACGTGTTTTTGGGGGGAAATTTGAATGTAAAGAACGGAAAACAAGACGGAGAATCCGTATACAAAACCGGCCAGCAAAGTCAAACAGATTTGCACGTTATTTGAACTCAACACAAAATAAAAATGACAACACGAAGGTACACAACAGAAGAGGCACTGTGTCTAATTTTATCAAATGATCAGCTTGGTGATTTTGCCGAGGAGTCATCTGATTCTGACGCAGACACAGCTGGGGCAGAGAGGAGTGCAGCAGCTGCATCGATCCTGTCCAGGACATATATATATAGTATATATGTTTCTGTAATTTATGTGTATAGTTGGTGAAGATCGTCTGAACTTTTTGCTCATTTTTACCAAAAAAATCACATCTCTCATTTTGTTCAGAGTTAGTGAAAATAATTTGCAATTTGATTATTTGCACTAAGTGTATTTCAATTCATTTATGAACACAGTTTCCTGTATTTGTGACCATGTTTGCATGTGTTCATGATCAAAATGTATTTATCTGAAAAGTCACTTTTACCTCTGTGTCCTAATTTATGATATAACAACATCTCTATTTACTCTCAGACCTTTTTTACACACATCCACAGGGTCAGTAAATCAAACATAAGAATACACCTGCTTTTTCCACTAAAAAACGCCTTTGAAAATACTATAACAAATGGCTGTAACTTGCTCAGTAAAGGTTTGATAGTGACAAAAAATTCATTTGGAAGTCTAAAACACCTAAGTACAACTTTCTAACAAAACAAAACAAAACTCCCTGATGTTTTGTCTGAGTTCACAGTAAAAAATGACCTAAATTTCCAGACGATTTTTAAAAAACTTCAGTGTTTTCATCCATTATCAGACAAAACTAAAGTAAAACTGGTACTTTAAATGCAGCACAGTGAAAGATAAGGTTCTCCTGAATAAAACGATGTATGGCACTTGATGCTGAGTGCTTCAATAGGTTAGAAAAACAAGATAAATACAAGAGAGTCTGGCGCCCCCCAAAATGGTATAGGTCTTTAAGGGTTAATAACATAGAGTGGTCTAGACCTGCTCTGTTTGTAAAAGCATCTTGAGATATTGTTGTTGTAATTTGGCGCTATACAAATAAAGATTGATTGATTGATTGATTGATTGATTGATTGATTGATTGATTGATTGATTGATTGATTGATTGATTGATGCATCAACCAGTAATTGATTCTTCTGTTTCTGTGTTTGTTTGATGTTTGGTCATGATATATGTATGTGCACCGATACAGCATGTGTGAACAAACTCTGTAGAGTTAACAGGATTCTGATCCTTGCTAATCTACCTCAGGCTCTCTCACTGATCAGCAAACCGTCTCTAGCTCTAAACTAAGGCTGAGCCAAGCTCTTACCTCATAGCCCCACAGCATTAAGGCATTATCTGAATTAGTTGGAGATGCAGGCTAATAAGATCCATCAATATTTCTGCAAGGGTTGTGTCTGTGCTGACACAATTACATGAGGAGGGCTGCCAAATAAGAGCTGCTGAAAGCCTCTTTTGTTTTTGTTTTTTCCTGCTATCCTTCCTTCTTCTTCTTTCCCATACTGGAACACAAATAAGCCATTAGGTGACTTAAAACGGCTCAATTAGAATGAATTTCAAATTAAAAGAGGACTGATTATGTCACTCCCTGGCTAACTGTCTGGGTCAGGTTTTCACAAAACGGGTGACAACATTTCCAAACCACGATGTTTTAACATGTTTCAGATGAGAACCGTCAGTGATGGATACATTGTGAATAAAACTGCAGAACTGTAGCTATCATTGTATCCACATTAATTATTATAACCCAAAGTGTTATTGAGATTGTCATCCAATCATTCACATTGTTCTCTCTTGAGATATAGTCTCTTCTGTGAAATGTCTCACTGTTAAGCCCCCCTACACACACACAGAGGGAAACTTTTAAAAAGTAGTAACCATGGCAATGTTTTGCACTGCCATTTGTGCCAAAACAAGAACATAAAGAATCGCATAGAAAGGGATTTCTAAGATCTTTAAGATCACATGTGCACGTTAGCATGCACAAACATGTGCATTCACCTGGCTGTAACCATGGCATTCTGCTCTGGTTTGAGGTGGGAGGACAACTATTAGTCCTCCCCCTTTGGGTGCTGAGAAGCCGGGTGACTCAGACATTAACAAGCACTACCTTACATGTTCATATACTGTGCTGGAAGATGACATGATCTTTTGGTTTCTAAGGAGATGGGGGGGAAAAAAACTAAGGAGATACAGTACCATAGAGAGAGAGAGATAGAGACCGTCTGTCCACTCTTCCAAGAACATGGAGCCACAGAAACCAAATAAAGTTTGATGCATATTTTACAGTTACACCAGTGCAATACTCAAAAGTGCACACTGTTGAAATCTGTCATGTGTGTCTACATCATCCCTACCTCACTCTCCCCTGTGAAAAGGATGGAGTAAATACACCTTGACACCAGTGGGCCCATACTGAAGGGTCACATGGTGAAGTAAGGAATTTGGGATCTGTCTAAATCAGATTATAAGAGTCTGAACGTTCATTTCTGATGAAATCTTATGCTATGACTAAGGATGCACACAATTAATCGATTATCGAATAATTGATTGTTAAGAAATTACTCAAAACACAAATTTTTGTTTTCAATTTTCCATCACGTGGAACAAACATCATGTGGTCTCATATTACATTAATCTATCAGGGAGGTGTTTTAAGTTTAAAGCATGTTTGGATGTGAATCAGCTGTTAAAGGTGTTGCACACAGCAGAGACGCTCAGCTGGCGGCTGCAGCTGCACGTCAGGTCTCCATGCGCGCTTTTTAAAGAGGATCAATACAAAACTGCTGCCAACAACAACAAGGACACAAAGGTTGACAACTTTAAGCAGGATATTTCCCAACTTTAGATAAGCTAACAGACTGGTGGGAATCACTAGTACGCAATGTTTGCAGAGCAGCAACATCAGATCCGTCTGAGCTTTTCTGCAGCTGGACTGATTATGACCCAGTTACTCTCCCGGCTGACACCTGACTGAATACACATGTTTATTTTTCTCAATAAGAACGAGTAGACAGAAAACTGGACACTGTGAGTCTGAAGTACTTTTCTGTTATTAGTCTGAGCCTTCACTTTATAAGATTATGTCCGCAGAGAATATTTTCATGAGCCTGATCGTTGATAATCAATGTTAAACATGTTGTACCCGTATTGAGTAACATCAGTTCTATGCATTTTGTTGCTGTGGAAAATATAATTTTGGTGGAAAAAACGTATTTGGCCTTGTTTTTCCCATAAGAATAATATATATATATTTTAATTGATTAATCGATAATTGATTGATCATGAAGTCGATCATGGAAAATACTTAAAATGTACATCCCTAGCTATGACATTTGCTTTTATGCATAGATTATTATGCAGCTCATACAGAATGCTGCTGCTCGAGTCCTAACAAGGACCAAAAAAGTAGACCACATTACTCCAGTTCTTAGATCTCTACACTGGCTTCCTGTCTGTCAGAGAATAGACTTTAAAATCCTGCTGATGGTTTATAAAGCACTGAATGGTTTAGGCCCAAAATACATTGATGATCTGCTACTACTTTATGAACCACCTCGACCTCTGAGGTCATCAGGTACTGGTCTGCTTTCAGTCCCTAGAGTCAGAAGGAAACATGGTGAAGCAGCGTTTAGTCATTATGCACCATATATCTGGAACACACTCCCTGAAAGCTGTAGGTCTGCTCCAACTCTCACCTCTTTTAAATCAAAGACTAAGACTTTTTTATTTGACACTGCCTTCCTATCTTAGATTATTTTAACCCACTTTAAATTAAAATTTTAATGTAATTTTTAATATATTTCTAATTTTCCTTTTCTTTTCTGTTTTATGTGTTATTTTATGCCTGTCTGAATGTCTCCAATGCTTTTAATGTTTTAATGTAAAGCACATTGAATTGCCCTCGTGTATGAAATGCGCTATACAAATAAAGCTGCCTTGCCTTGCCTAGATATAAAAAGTCCTATAACATAAATGTAGAGAAATTAAAGCCCCTGTGAGGACCTTAATCAATCTTTATTTGTATAACGCCAAATCACAACAAACATTATCTCAAGATGCTTTTACAAACAGAGCAGGTCTAGATCACTCTATGTTAAATTATGAACAGAGACCCAACATCAAGACAGGATCAAATCAAGTCCCCTCTTAAGGCTGATTTATACTTCTGCGTTGAATCAAAGGCGTAACCTACGCCGGGGGTCCGCGTAGCTCCCGTTCCTACGCCAAGGCCTACACACGTAGCTGACGTGCACCTCCTCCAAAATGTAACTCCCCGTAGAGCCGACGCGGACAGCAAGCCCTGTGATTGGTCCACTCGGCGGCTTTGTCTTTCCCGCATTTACAGCACTTCCGGGATCCCGGACATCGGCCGCATATCGTCTGTGTATTTCATCTCCTCCTCTCTATTCTTCATGTAATCATGTCTGTATGATAAACAGCAACATGTATCAGCTGTAGATTAACATAACACGCTCTGAATCTCTGTGGAAAAGGAAACAGAGGTCGTAGCGGGACCGGAAGCAGGCGGCCGGCTATCAGAGAGACCGCACTGCCCTCAGGCGTTTCGGCGGAGAATTGCTGCGTGACACGGACACACCGACGCACAAGTATGTGGTGCTCATGTCTGCGTCAGCCCCTGCTGCGTAGGGGAGACACAGAAGTATAAATCAGCCTTTACTGACAGGACTCGATCTGATCTCATCTTAATCCACCATGAGCATTGCACCTCACAGTATTTAGCTAGTTACATCAGCGTGGACAAACTTCTTTTAACAGGCAGAAACCTCGAGCAGAACCAGACTCATGTTAGACAGACATCTGCCTCGACCGAGTTGGGGTTGGAAAGAGGGATAGAGGAAATGTATCGAGAGAGAGAGAGAGAGAGAGAGAGAGAGAGAGAGAGAGAGAGAGAGATGATAGAGATAAGATGGATTGTAGTAGGAGTAGCTGTTGCCGCTGGAGTCCGGCACGTCCGTAGCAGCTGGAGCCTGATACATGGCAAGGAAAAACTTCCTTTAACAGGCAGAAACCTCGAGCAGAACCAGACTCATGTTAGACAGACATCTGCCTTGACTGAATTGGGGTTGGATTGATGGATAGAGGAGAATAAGAGAGAGAGAGATATATAATGTACTGTATGAGTATATGTGCTTTGGCATTAACATCTCGTTGTTCATGCCAATAAAGCAATTTTGAATTGAATTGAATTGAGAGAGAGAGAGAGAGAGAGATGATAGTGATCAGACGGATAGTAATAGTAGTAGCTGTTGCCGCTGGACTCCGGCACATCCATAGCAGCTGGAGTCTGGAACATCCACAGCAGCAGGACATGTACAGCAGCGACTGTAGGGTTGTAATTAACTTTTTTTAATCTTGGACAATTTTTTTGAAACATCAGACCATAGCTTAAACATACACTGTATAATACATGGACACAGTCTCTGTGACATAACCCATTTGTTTCTGAAGCTAAGTTTTGAAGCCTATCATCGGTGGATGCCGGGTCAACCTAGTATGAAGCAAAGAGTTATCTTTAGCTTCTTTGCTAACAGCTACAGTATGCCCGCCTGTCAGTCCGGTCAGCCCTGACCTTAATCAGGCATAACTTGTCGGTTAATAACTTCAAAAATACTTCCACAGGTTGCTGCTTGACTTTAATAGTCAAGATCTTTCAATTACAAAAACAAATGGGAATATTGCAGAACATTGCAAGCTATGTCAAACAAACCACAAGAAACCACTTCCTTCTTCAGTTTCCATGCTATCAAACCCAGCACAGTTCCCGTCAGACTGGAACCAATTAATACGAAGGGAACTGCCAGCTAGCTGTGGCTTCTTCTGAGGGGGCAAAAGGTGTGAATGCATGGCTCATGTATGCAGAGCTCCATCTGGCACGTCAAACTTTCTCAGTCTGAGTGACCATGCATACTGTAGTGTGCACATTTGCATTTCAGGCAGTCTTTTGTTATATACATTGCACATGTATAGAGCTTACCAAATGTGTAATGGGATTTCACATGTCTGTGTTAGGTTTACTAGCAAGACTTGGCTTCAAACTTTCCTTTTTGATAAAGCTTATAGTTAGAGCTGGCTCAGGTTTTAGACCAGCTCTTAGTTATGCTGCTATAGGCTTAGACTGCCGGGGGAACTGGCACACTGTCACTGGGATCCTATCTCACCCCCCCATACCGTACCTTAACTCTCCCTGTCCCTTTAATTTTACTAACCATAGACCTTTCTGGAGTCCCTGAGCTCCCACTATAACAAGTTTTTACACTGTTTCAAAACTGTATTTTACTATTCTTATTAGCCTACTCTTTTTAATTTTAGCTTATCTTTTTCTAGCTATTTCCTATGTTTATCTGTTGTTGTCGTTGCTTGGTCTGAGAAACGTAATATCAAATCCTCTGTATGTCTGGTGCTACAAATAATGATACTAATGTAGCTCTAGTGAAAGTTCAGACAGGAAGACTATAAAAGCAATCACAGCAGTTGTTTAACTCTCTTCAATAGCTCACCCGCTTCCAGTTGCAGGCTCCAGAGCTGTCATTGGCTGATCAGCAGCGGCGTCATCCAATAGCTCAGTGGCGCGCACTTATCATCAGCCTATCAACTCTCTGCTGTCTTTTTAAATGTGTCTCTCTCTCCTGCTAGTTCCTTCTTGCATTGATGGTGCGCACCCCTCCAACTCCTCATCTCCACCTGGTCTCTGCAAGCCTTCATTTCCTTGGATCGTCAACCACCACCACCAGAATCTGGACTCTAGGAGGATTTCTTCTGCTGCCAAATTCACACATCCTACGCTCACAACATTATCCCCACAGAGTCCTTACACCAAAGATTTCTGTCAAATTCCATCATTCATTCAGTTTTAATAAATAACCTTGATATTCAAATTGTGTCTCTCCTGATTGAACTGCAATTCATCAAGAATCCACTAGAGGCTGGCTGCAGAAACACCAGAAACCACATACACACCCATTCAAAGAAGACGCTCTTTACAGCATTAATAAACATGTACAGTCTGATACAAAAAACGGCTTGGCTCAACGTAGCTCATTTCTCTATCAGCACACACTGTACGGGGGTGGAATTTTTTTCTAACACAAAGGTTGAGAAGATATTAGGATTACGAGTGTTTGCCCAAACAAGGACATGACTGACTTGAATCCCGGACAGGAACACATAGCTGTTGGCTAAGAGGCTCAAACCCCGCCTCTTTATGTCACACTCTGCCTGGTTGAGTTTCGCATTTCAAATATGGCTGCCGCCGCCGATTGGCTTCAAATCAGCGCTCAGGAACAGATGGGTGACGTCATGTCCATTATTTAAACAGTCTATGGTTATATTACATTTTTATTGTCTACTACAATTTACGTTCATATTATATACCCATATTTATTATGTATTATATTGCTTAATCTGTCGTTACCAACCATAATCACACCATGTCAACCTGTCACTACTGAAACATTTTCAATACTGCCTGTAATTATTACTATTTACACCATTTGTAACATTTTTATATATCTTAATTCCATTTGTAACATTGTAGGCTATATATCTAAACTGTATTCTATCTTATTCTATCTTTATTTATCTGTTTTTATTTTTACTTATTTTATTTTACTAGTTGGAACTTTTTCTTGATTGTACTTATGTCTGGGTTGCTGCAACAACCCAGACGTGGATCAATAAAGGAATATCTTATCTTATTACTCTACTACACGTTTAGCCTGATGCGTTCAGGGTCATGCTACCGCTGTTGGGTCACTGTAAACCAGGGGTGTCAAACTCATTTCAGTTCAGGGGCCACACACAGCCCAAGTTGATCTGAAGTGGGCCGGACCAGTAAAATCATAACATAATAACCTATAAATAATGACAACTTTACATTTTTCCCTTTGTTTTAGTGCAAAATAGTACAAGTATGTGCTGAAAATGTAATCAACTATCTTTCTACAAAAACAGTTCTCCATGATGAGTCTCATAGTGGGGCAGAACATTTTACTCTTTAAGCACTGAAACCTGCTGCAAACACACCAAACAAGTTATCAATTCACCTGACACAGAGTGTCATTTTTACTGCAAAAGAACAGAGAGATTATAATAATGAAGAAGGTAAAGTTGGCTATCCTGGACCCCTCAGCTCCAAAAGGAACTGTTTGCTTGCTGGACAGTGTTGTATGCAGGGTAGTTGTGCTAGTGTTAGTAGTTAGTGGATCATCTTATAGTGCTCTAAAAAGACTTAATGAATCTCAACCGGATTATGCAAACAGCAAGTCATCTATTTTCTCACTTTGAGAAAAAAGTCCCGGGAAAAAGTGCTGTTCAGGTGCGCTCCATCAGCACTATGATTGTATGCGACCCTCAGAGGACAAATTTAAAATAGTAGTTACTTTTATTGAAAATTTGCAGTTAATGTCTAATCTGTAATTTTTTTCACTTTGCAAAGTCGTTCCGTGGGCCGGATTGCAACATCTGGCGGGCCGGTTTTGGCCCGCGGACCGCATGTTTGACACCCCTGCTGTAAACAGTGTTATAAAGAATATGCTCATATGTAAGTGTCATTTGATTTAAAAAAACACATGGTTAGGTTGACATATTGATAAGTGTGATTGTAGAGTATGTTTCAATAGCATTAAAACCCACACCACGGTAACCCGTGACACGTAGCCTGCATCTAATTAAAAGTTACGTCGCGGACTCAGGACGTGAAGTCTACAATGTTCCACTTCTTACAGTAGCCAAAGTATCATGTAGGGTAATATTAAGTAGGTGTGTCTATACTTTAAGGTTTTAAATGGAATTGTTCTTCTTGTAAACAAAGCAAGCAGAGGTGGTACCTGTCATGTTGTTCTGTCTCTGGGAGCTACGAGCGAACACACAAGCCAGCGAAGTGACAATTTTCAGTTCTCGGTTACAAAAATGTTCCACTGAAACTTAACCGAAACTTCCTCACAGTACAACCAAAGGTAAACAGTTTAGTCCACAACCACAGTCCACAGTTCCCGTAACTCTGACACAACACAGCATGTTAAAGAGACATTCTCTCACCTGCAGGACACTGTGATTTCAACTTTAGTGGCAGGAATGGACGCGTTGAGAGGGTCGAAATCTCCTATCGTCGCCATGTTTAGGTTTGGATAAGTGTGGCTCATCCTGTCAAATGAATGTTTTCCTTTCCCTTTCCCCGTGTCCTGAAGTCCAGCCTCTTTTTATGGCCGAGGGAAGAGCACAGAGAGAAGCTGTGTGCACGCCTCCTCCTCAGTGAGAAGTGGAGCAAAGGTGCTGGAGAGAGGGAGGAAGAAGGCTGGGAGATGTGATGTCACTCTCTTTCTCCTCCTCTGAGCGTGTGTGAGGATTTCCATTTTCTTCTCGCTTCTCTCTTTCTTTTTGCCTCTCAGCATCTCTCTCTCCATTTCTTTCTGTCTCCTAATTCAGTTCCGTTGAATTGTGTTCCAGTCATTTCGAATGCAGTCCCCAGGAAGTCCCCGGAAGTGATAACAATGATCAAATCAACAAGAAAACAGCAGAAATGTCATTCATTCAATCCTGTCATTCACATAATTACATTTCAGTTTAATTCGGGTCAATGCAGTGCAGGCTGTTGGCCTTAAACAGCTCTCACTACCTCTAGCATGGCAGAATTAAAAGCGTGAGGAGGACTGGGGTTATTGAACCTCTGGAGACTCCTTTATTTGAAGCAAATCCAGTGATGCACTCAGGGGGGAGCAGGTGGTGCTATTGCCCCAGCCTGGTGCCCTCATGTCTGAAAGAAATCACCCTAAAGTGCCCTCTCTGATTAGTTAAAACATTACAAATTGCCTTCTCTGGTACCCTTTTGTTAGAAAATGCAAGAAAAAGTGCCCTCTGGATGCCCTTAAAATATATAAGACATAAAAAAGTGCGCTCTGGATGCCCCTCAAATATATGACTTAAAAATGTGCCCTCTGGATGCCCCTCAAATGCATATGACGTAAAAAAAAAGTACCCTCTGGATGCCCCTCAAATGTATATGACATCAAAAAGTGCCCTCTGGATGCCCCTCAAATGTATATGAATTCAAAAAAAGTACCCTCTGGATGCCCCTCAAATGTATATGAATTCAAAAAAAGTACCCTCTGGATGCCCCTCAAATATATAAGACGTAAAAAAAAAAGGGCCCTCTGGATGCCCCTCAAATATATGACATAAAAAGTGCCCTCTGGATGCCCCTCAAATGTATATGAATTAAAAAAGTGCCCTCTGGATGCCCCTCAAATGTATAAAATGTTTTTTTTAAAAGTGCCCTCTGGATGCCCCTCAAATGTATAAAATGTTTTTTAAAAATGTGCCTACTGGATGCCCCTCAAATATATGACATTAAAAAGTGCCCTCTGGATGCCCCTCAAATGTATAAGACGTAAAAAAAAAGTGCCCTCTGGATGCCCCTCAAATATATTTAATAAAAAGTGCCCTCTGGATGCCCCTCAAATATATGTAATAAAAAGTGCCCTCTGGATGCCCCTCAAATGTATATGAATTAAAAAAGTGCTCTCTGGATGCCCCTGAAATATATAAGATGTAAAAAAGGGTGCCCTCTGGATGCCCCTCAAATGTATAAGACGTAAAAAGAAGTGCCCTCTGGATGCCCCTGAAATATATAAGACGTAAAAAAAAGTGTCCCTGAGCTCCATTGTCTCGTGAGTCCCTTGCCGTAGATGGCTTGCTGCTGTAGACGTTTCAGACTCCAGAGGCAACAGCCTCTTCTATTGCTATCCGTCTCATCACTTTCATCTCTCTCTTATTCTCCTCTATCCCTCTTTCCAACCTCAACCCGGCTGAGGCAGGTTGCTGTCTAACATGAGTCTGGTTCTGCTCGAGGTTTTCGCCTGTTAAAAGGAAGTTTGTCCTTGCCGCTGTAACTAGCTAAATACTGCAAGGTGCACTGCTCATGGTGGATTAAGATGAGATCAGACTGAGTCCTGTCTATAAGAGGGGACTGGAGCTCATCCTGTCTTGATGTTAGGTCTTGGTTAACAATTTTACATACAGTACAGTGTACAGTCTTGACCTGTTTGTAAAAGCATCTTGACATAACGTTTGTTGTGATTTGGCGCTTCACAAATAAAGATTGATTGATTGACAAGTTCTATATATTCAGTTAAAGGGGAAATCAATATAAACATCACAGTGATATATGACAACAATGTAATACAATCCACCTTGCACATATCCTATAAGGTTTAAATATCTTGTAATTTGATTTGCACAGGATCCAAAGGCAGGCTGTTCTGTAGTTGCTCTATGTTACACACTGTACATTTAAACCATGTGTTTAATACATACAGAATGTGTGGCTCTTTCTAACACTTGCACACCTCCCTGTGTGTTTTTAGCTATCATCAAATTTAATAATCATTAGACCAAATATAAACAGTATATATTTGCAGAAAAGACAATAATGACTATTCAATTTACTTGAAGTTTTACTGAAGATATAATATAAAATGTTCACCTACCAAGGTGATGATACTATGGTACCTCAACTTAGAACAGAGACAGCCTTCATGAGAGAGGGCTAGTTATAAGTCTGGCATAGCTTAGTCTGCTGTTAGTTGTGCATTAGCCAAATTTCTCCAAAGTGAAGGGCACTTTGGTTGTACAATGTCAAGCCATTTTTAGAATCCTTTTTAAGTGTCAGAGGCTTGTTGTTTTATGGTTTGCACTCAGCACTAAAGTCTGCTAGACTAACATGGATTTGATGAGGAGTTTGCTTATAAATTATGCATATTTTTCATTGATCTTGTGAGAGTTTTCAATTAGTCAAAGCCATGAGAAAAGATTTACCTTTAATAGTTTTTTGTTTTTTTTAAAGTACTCAATTAAAGCAACAAACAATACAACTGCATCTTCTAACTGTATTAACAGTCTTTGAGGTGACATATTGTAATGATCACCTTCTGTACTGTCTCTTTAAGTGACATTTGCTGTATGTTAGTTACCTTGGTAACCTAAGGTCAAGACTGGGGCCAGAGCAGTCATCTTCCTGGGGCGCATGCTGCTGGACTGAAAGCAGGGAGAGCGTTTTATGTTTATTTCTTTTCTTTCTGAAACGTCATATCTGAGTTATGCTGACACTTCACCTGCATAAAATAAACGTGCAGTGACGGTAAAGAATTGTTTTGAGTTTTATTTGCATCTTTACCGACCCGTGGAGACCCCCCTGATCTCTACAATATGCATTTCACCACAGTACACATAGGCCAAACCACTTTGCAGGTAAAAGTGGAAGTGTCAACTGACCACTGCTGTGTAATGCACAACTGTCTTTGTGTAATCATCATGAGGTAGTCAGAGGATCTCAAAATGACGCATCTCAGTATTACTCAGTGTGCTTACTGGAAACTATAGCTTCCAAACCATGTACCTAGAAATAGCCTTATTTCACACACACACACACGCACACACACACACACACATACACGCACGCACGCACACAGACATACAGGATGTGTGCAATGGTGGCAAAAACCATTAGGGCACCTGTGGGCAAACATCATACCAACATCCTGCGTCCACATGGTTGGGCAGGGTTGATGGGTTGATGATCACACGCACATAGAGTAAACGGAAACATGCTGATCTGATACAAACAGAGATGGGGTGCTGTAAAGTTTTACACACTGTAAAAAAACAGCAACAGTACTCCACATTTAGCTCTTACATGTCTTAAAAATGTAGTGGGAGTTTTTTAAGTCACTTGTTTATCACATTTAGAGCAATATTTGTGATCTTATTCACATTTCATTTTGATGTGACAAATTAAAATCACTGTTATAGATATAAATATTATATGTTAAATCTAAATGTTAAATCCAAATGTTAAGTGTTATATTTAAATGTTAAATGTTGCTCTGCAATCCTAAATATTTAGCTAATATGCAAATTCACACTGCCGCCAAGCGTCCATCCATCCATCCATTTACTTCCGCTTATCCGGGGTCGGGTCGCGGGGGTAGTAGTCCAAGCAAATAGACCCAGACATCCTTCTCCCCAGCAACACTTTCCAGCTCCTCCTGGGGAATCCCAAGGCGATCCCGGACCAAGCGGGAGATATAATCCCTCCACCGCGTTCTGGGTCTACCCCGGGGCCTTCTCCCAGTTGGACCTGCCCGGAACACCTCTAAAGGGAGGCGTCCGGGAGGCGTCCTTATCAGATGCCCAATTCGGATGTCCGAGCTCCTGACCCTCTCTTTAAGGCTGAGCCCAGACACCCTTCAGAGGAAACTTATTTCAGCCGCTTGTATCCTTTCAGTCATGACCCACAGCTCATGGCCATAGGTGAGGGTTGGAATGTAGACTGACTGGTAAAGTGAAAGCTTTACCTTCAAACTGCTGACTGCTGAATTTAAGTTATATTTTTGGGGGCTTTTTCGCCTTTATTCAATAGGACATCTAAAGAGAGACAGGAAATGTGGGGAGTAGAGAGCAGGGGAAGACATGCAGGAGATGGTCTCGGCCGGGGATCGAACTGGCGATCACTGCGACGAGGGCTGTAGCCTCTGTATGTGGGGCGCTCAGACCGCTAGGCCGCCAGCGCCCCCTTTCCAACATTTTTACTCTGGGCAGTCCAGCTAGTGTCGTGGCAAATTATGATAAAATCCCAGAAATGTGCGGGAGAACGGGGTTTCCCAGTAACTAGATTTTCCCTCTATTTGTCCTTAAAGGGGTTCATTGGTTCACCTTCTCACAGGTAGGTACTTAAGTCAACATGATATGAGGGGAAAGTTGACAACACAAGACTTATGAAACAGTTACAAAAACAAACTCTCTGTAAGTCTGCTTTTGTGAAGTTAAAGCTGCTGTTGGTAGTCACAGAGTAAACATCTGTCCAGAGAGGGGGACTTCCAATGTCAACACTATCCCTCCCAACAGATTTCCTCTTAGCCCCCTCAACACAGATTGCCGTGTGCAGCCATGATAGTGCCAGACTCATAACAAATCAGAGGACATAGTAGGGGCTGCCCCTTAACCAATCAGGACAGAGGATTGGAGATTAGCTCTGATTGGTCCATCATAACGGGAACGAGGGGAATAATAACATTGCTTGACACTAAGGCATTGGAAAACACAGAGATTTCACAATAGTCTCAAATTACTCCACTTAGCGATGAGTACTGATGGGTATTATGACCTTTACTCCAAACCCAGCAGAAAAAAAGGAACGTTTTTTACACCATTCCTACCAACAGCTTTAAGATAGACTTTTTGCAATATGTAAACAAGCTGGAAAAATGATTGAGCTGTCTTTAAAGGTTCAGAAAGGTCCTGCTGCAGGCGCCTCTCCGTCAGGATCAGATTCTGGATCAGATTCAGAGGGTTGAAGTAACACGGGTCTGTGAGCAGCCGTGTATATTCAGCCAAAATGTAAATATTAGATCAACGTGCTGGAGAGCCGAGGCCACATCCACTTCCTGAGGGGGCGTGGTCTGAGAGCTCATTCTCATTTAAAGGCACAGACACAGAAAACAGCCTGTTCTGAGCAGGGCTGAAAAAGAGGGTTTTTCAGGCAGACCAAAAGTGTTTTTTTGAGCAATAAACTTTAAATACATGTTTTGGGGACCTCTTGGACCAATATATTTTGATGAAAAAAGCGTGACATGTCACCTTTAAATATCATTTAAAGCCGGGGTTGGTAGTCAGATTTAGATACACTTTTTGTTATAATGGTTAAAATGATCTTTCTGTCCCGACAACAATCAATACATAATGTGTTCTTAACCCTCCTGTTACCCTCAAATTTACTCACATCTTTTATCCTTGGGGTAAAATAGACCCCAGCAATTTAAACCTCCAAAAACTGATTGTTACCCAGGTTTATGTGTCAGGTACTTTATGTTTCTTTGTTGACTACCTAAATAACCCTTTGAATAAAATATATTTCAAGCATAAACACAATTTAAAGCATTCAGAAGGACTTTATTTGTACAACAGAACATCAAACTGCTGTGAGTTTGTCATGCTCTCGTCGGCCCTGCCTTCTTTCTATGTTATCAAAACGTATGACACAGGACTCATCATTGAATGTCTTTAGAGACATGGTGGCTGGAAATATTATATCTCAATCTAAAGGTTTAGGGAGACTGTTTTGTTAATGTATGTTATAGTGACCTCAATATCATCCAAAACAACCAAAAGAAATGTGTGTAAAATGTTGATATTTCTTATGTTTTATACAGCTAAAACAGCCTGGGGTCAAATTGACCCCAAGGAACATCAATGCATCATTTTTTTTTCACAGGAAATTTGAACTTATAAACATTTTAATTTTACGTTTTCACAGTTGTCCCAATTAAATTAGGAAAAGTCATGAAATATGAAGCAGAAAAAAAAATGTTGTTAATCATTATGGGGTCCAATTGACCACAAGTGTAATAGGAGGGTTAAAAAGAAGAGGTAAAAAAAAGCTGCTATCTACAGCTGGAGTAAACCTGGGAAAACACCAACCAATCCCTGCCATCAGGAGTCAAATGATGAAACCAATCAAATCCCGTCCTGCCGTTCTGCCCGCCTCCTGCAAAGCGTACATTTCATGTTTGTTTGTGTTTTTAACTTTCACTATGAGAATGTTTTGGTGTTTTCTTACTGCTGAGTGAGACATGAGTTGACGTGGTGCTGAGGACCGGTTTTGAATCAGTCACCATCATATGGCCGCCAATCAGTGGTTCTCGTGCATGTGAGTGGGGGCGTCATTTTGGAAGAGCTCCGAGGGGAGGGGGGGAGGGGTTAGACGGAGTCCTGAGGAAATGCTACATTCAAATTCATGCTAGTTTTCCATGACTACCAACCCTAGCTTTAACATGCTTCTCTGTGAGGATGTTCTTATGCTGTAGGCTAAATGCTTGAATCAGCATGTCAATAGGGTGTGGTACAGAGCATGCTCCTCATTGGGGTGGAGTTCCCTTGACCTCAAACATTCTAATAATAGTGACATCAATTCATAATCGGCCATATAAATGAGCAGGTTAAAGCTCTTGTGAGGAAGGTTGTGGATACCTCGTAGTAAGGGGAACCTCTATCTGGTTGCTGATCTGATCTGAGTCTTTAAAAAAGGCAAAGTCAGCAGTGTTCATGAACCACTTTTGTTTGACACTAACTGTTAGAGCCATAGAGTTATTTGAGTGTGTGCGTGCCTTTAATTGTCATGCTGCATGTAAGTGGTGCTGCCAAGTGGGAGCTACTGAGCATGTGCGAGGCAATGTGTGCTTTCATTTGAGCAGGTCAAGGAGCACCATATTTTTCTAAACGTAGCTTTGTTTGGTTTGTATAGTTTTGTCGCTTTTGTAAAAATATAAGTTAATAGCGAAGAGAGAAGTGATTTTGTTTGTCTATAATTTTAATAAATTCTCGGTTTGTTTAATTTTATACGGCATTCATTTCCTTTTTTAGTAAACCTATTTTACAACGCACGAGTCGGAAAGATCACGTCCTGCAGAAGTGGCAAAGAAGGTTTTTTTCTAAAAGTTGCCACTACACTAACCCCATACAGTAGTTTTAGACATTATATATATATACAGAAATTCTCAGTCTTTCCACTGATTGTCTCTTTGCTTATGCCGATCATAAAGAGCCATCAATATTCATTTCAGCCTGTTTCATCTCATCTACAAAACCCTCAGGGAAGGATCTGTGAGGATCTGATTAGTGTGTCCTTTAAACAAGTACAGCAAAGACAAGGTTACAGGCCCACAGCAATGTCTTAATTTTACAGGTATCATGCATTTATGTATTATAGTTTTTTTGATGGCTTAAACACGATTTTGAAAACAGGGCCCATTTTGTCAAAACACTACACACCGTTCCAGCAACCACACACACAAGTAGCAGAACACCTCAGATCCTTTGCAAAATGAAACACTCTTCAAACTACACAAGACCAACGCTGCAGACTGATGAAAATATCATTTATTTCTCTCTATATACTAAAAATCAGTCAACATGTCAACATGGAGAATTACAACAAAACATGTCCCAGTTTTCATGCTACTACAGTAATGTGCATAACACTGTAAGCTCAGCAAATATCAGACAAACATCAAATATAGTATCCAGCTGCAGGTGAACTCATCTGCTGCATTGTTATGGTGCTAAAACCTGATTGGTGTGTCTACACCTGCTGGCTGTGTTTAACCAGTTGGCTCATGGGTGTGGTCATGTGACAGTCAGTGCTTTGGAGTTGAAGAAGTGACATCATGATATACTTCTGTGTCTATTGTATACAAGTGTGTTTAGTGTTTTGTAAATCACTGTGTGTATTGTTTTGTAAAAAGTGTGAGGCTGACATTGTGCTTATAGTGGTGCAGATCTGGGCTGATGTTTTGCTCCCTGAGTGTAAGGTTTTGATAATTGTGTAATACTTTTGATTTTAGAGTTTATTCAGTCTTAAAAAACTCTAGGACAATGCCTCTTATTACTGAGTTCCACGGGAATTCATTCATATCCGTGATGACACCACCCATCTGTTCCTGAGAGCAGTTTTGAAGCCAATCGAGGGCGGCAGCCATGTTGGAAATGCAGAACTCAACCAGGCAGTGTGACGTAAAGGGGCGGAGTTTGAGCCTCCTTGCCAACAACAATGGGTGCATCTCAAAGCTCTAAACGTCCATCCTCGCGTCTCTTCCTCGCGTCTTAGTCCCGCCCACCAGAGATGCGAGGAAATGAAACCAGAGGAGAGAGGAAAGGGAGATTTGTATTTAGAGAAATGAGACGCCCTCTCCTCCGGAGCGTCACGTGAAGTGACGTCGGTTTGTGATGACGGCTTTAACAGCTGTTTGTGTCTGCACACATGTTCACTGTAATAACTCTGATCAATATAAACAGTAACAGAGCTCTGTCTCTGTGTTTACATGTTTAACACACACCTGTTTAACACACACCTGTTTAACACACATGTTCACTGTAATAACTCTGATCAATATAAACAGTAACAGAGCTCTGTCTCTGTGTTTACCTGTTTAACACACACCTGTTTAACACACATGTTCACTGTAATAACTCTGATCAATATAAACAGTAACAGAGCTCTGTCTCTGTGTTTACATGTTTAACACACACCTGCACATGAAGAGAATCAGCTCTCTGTTTATTCTGTCCTGAAGCATCACGGATCGATTCACCGGTAAAATGCCTCATTATTAAATGATTTATTACTTTAAGGGAAAATAGAAACCATGCAACTCTTTTCAAACCCTGTGCTCATTAATGATCAGCCTCGTATGAAACTGTATTAACCTGACAGGAAATATAACAAGTGTTTTTACTAACAGACAAACTTTACTGTCAGACTTCTCTTCATGAAGAAAACGAGAACAAACGGGGAAACTAACAGGAGGAATAACTGATCATTGATATATATTCTATCAATGATGTTAGACTCTATTACTCTATTTCATTAGACAGTGAATCTGACAAAAACAATCAGATATAACATAATCCATCCTCTGTTATATTGAATTTATGATTTTGCGATCAGTATTTTGTTTTTAAAATTCACATCAAACACTTTTCAATCTCATCTCATCACACTCAGACTGTTTAGAAACCGACGGATGTTTATGATCTGTTTCAGGGCACCCTTAGTGACTGTTTTAAGGTCCATCTTTTCTCTGTTATTAAACTCAGCTGATGTTAAGTTTCGGTTAAGTCCGAGCCGCTGCAGCGTCCAATCGGTGAGTGATATTCGATAAGGGGGCGTGTCTGTCAGAGAAAAGACTTCCACAAAGGCTGCTCTTGTGTTTCCTCGATTATCCCTCCTCGGATCAGTCTCCTCGCTCCTCGCTCCTCTCTCCTCCAGCAGCGTTTAGAGCTTTGGGACCAAGCGGCAAACTCCGGTCTCAAACGATGAAGCCAATGCGGAAGTGATATAAACTGCAATACATCGAAAATCTGCTTGAGGCTGACTGCAGAAACACCGGAAACCACATAGACATGAATGGGAAAAAGAGGATCTTTGCAGCATTAATAAACATGTTTACAGCCTGGTTCAAAAAACGGCTTGGCCCTACAACGCTAATCTCTCTAATGGCACACACTGTACGGGGGGTGAATTTTTTTCTAACGTGACGGTTAAGAAGATATTAAGATTATGAGTTTTGCCCAAATAAGGACATGACTGACGTGACTCCCGGTCGGGAACACACAGCCATTGGCTAAGAGACTCACACTACGTCACACTCTGCCTAGTTGAGTTCCGCATTACCAATATGGCTGCTGCCGTCGATTTGCTTCAAAACAGCTCTCAGGAACAGATGGGTGACGTCACGGATACTACGTCCATATTTTTTACAGTCTATGTTTGGGACGCAAGTTAAAATGGCGCGTCAGTAACTACTTCCGGTTCAACCGAGGAGCGAGGAGGGAGGAGACTGCAGTTTAGAGCTTTGAGATGCACCCTATGTGTTCCCTTTCGGGAGGTTTCCACTTGTTCCCGTTGTTCCAAATCACAACACAAGTACAGCGCGCCGCTAAGGTCAAAATGGCCTAACAGTCTGCAGAAATGGGCGATAGTATGAAAACAAAACCTCACATGCAATACAAGATTTTCCATCGGCCACTGGCAGGTGTTTGTTTTTGTTTTACATGCCAAACACATTTTTTACCCACCATCTGTTCCACTAACACTGCTGAAAATAACAACAAGACCAACTGTTTTCAAACAAGTGAGGCAGGTCTGACTTGGTACAGTCATCTTGGCAATTTTCCGATCTCCACTCATGTAGCCTATAAAAGCCTTGGTACTTGTCACACCATTGATAATGCATTTAAATGGAGAGACCTTCCTTTTTTCGGGTATACACTTGACCTGCACTTTATTGTTGGTAACCACCATTCAAATACACACTGCTTCTGCTTAGTGTTTATCTCCATTCATGAAAAATATTGAGCTGAATCATGACATTTTCAAAGGCACTGCACTCTAATTCAATGCTAAATCGCTTTGGCGGCATATTAAACATGTCCTCTCCAATCTGTTTTGCTAGATAACTGAGATAGTGTGAGAGCAGGTTGATTTCTGTAGCTGCATAGAGAGAGCAGGCAGCAGCATCACGGCTCATCAGTTCTGGTCATAAAGCAGTAGCGTTGGTATTTTTAGCCTGAGGATTCACTCAGAGATGGGAGCTGGGGTGGTGAATATTGACCCTGTCCTCCTGAGCCTCATTGCTGCTCAGATAAACGTCTCTAACTACCACTTGGCTGGCATTGCCTTTTTCCTCCCCAGGTTATCTCTTCCTTTTCTTCTATTAACATTTTTATCCAAACCGCATCTTTCTCACATTTTTGTTTTTGTTTTGTATGTCTGTCAAAAAAAAAAATGCAATGAAGGTGTATTTTTATAACATAGGTTGAGGCAATGGCATGCTGAACTTTCAAAACCTACAAACAGGCAATGGCAATGATGCATTATTTCCATGGGGAGACCAAATTTTTCTTTCAGATGAGTTTTAATTTCTCTGTGCTCTCTCACAAAATTAACCTTAATCCTTAATCATTACGGGTGTAGCGATTCCTTTTAACAATATTTCTATTCGTATCAAAGTTCAAAAGTTCAAGTCTTCTTTCTTGTCAAATAAACTGCAGTATGCACTAGACATACAGAGGATTTGATATTGCGTTTCTCTCTCAGACCGGGGGGGGGGGGGGGTCAGTGACTGGGTTAAGTCTGTGAAGGGGGCACTATGGGAAGAGGGGGCAAAACAGGAAGAGAGTGCAGCATCCTGACTGCCTGCTGGATAAAACTGCCCCTCAGTCTGCTGATTCTGGCCCAGAGACTGCATAGTCTCCTTCTTGATGGCAACAGGCTGAAGAGGCTGTGAGACGTGTGGGAGGGGTCACATGCTATGCGCAGGGCTTTTCGGGTGAGGCGGGAAGAGTAAATGTCATGGAGGGAGGGGAGAGAGGCACCAACAATCTTCTATCATGATTCGTGGTTGCCCATACGATTAAAGGACGATATTGGTTCATTTAGAACAGGGGTGTCAAACTCATTTCAGTTCAGGGGCCACATTCAGCCCAATTTGATCTCAAGAGGGCCGGACCTGTAAAATCACAACATAATAACCTATAAATAACAAAAACTCTAAATGTTTCCCTTTGTTTGCAAAAAAAAAGTACTAGTACATTCTGAAAATTTTTACATTTCATGAACTATCTTTTTACAAAAACAGTTGTTGTATTTCTCGTATAGTCTCATATAGGGCCATATATTATATTCTTTAAGCCCTGAAACCTGCTGTAAACACACCAAACACACAGGTTACCCATTCACCTGACACAGAGTGTAATGTTTACTGCAAAATAACAGATAGATTATACTAGACCTTTATGGACCCCCCAGCCGGTCCAAAAAGTCTATGATTTTCCACCTGATTATGCAAACTGCAAATATTCTTTTTCCTCACTTTGAGAAAAAAAAGTCCCGGAGTGCCATTCAGGTGCCCCCCCTGTAGGACAAATTTGAAATACAAGTTACATTTATTAAAAAATTGCAGTCAATGTCTTCTCTGTAATTTCAAAAGTCATTCTGTGGGCCGGATTGGAACCTCTGGCGGGCCGGTTTTGGCCCGCGGGCCGTATGTTTGACACCCCTGATTTAGAACGATACGATCTGAAACGATTCAGTGACTTGAAATCAATTCAGTAACTTTGTAGCCAAAACTTCAACCAGTGTGACTGTGAAATAAATACCTTGATACTGGACAGTCCTAGATCACCAGCTTCTTTAGCATGATCTTTTGTGGCTTACCCTCCTTGTGGAGAGTGTCAGTGACTGTCTTCTGCACATCTGTCAAGTCAGCAGTCTTCTCCATGATAGTGTCCCTACTGAACCAGACTGAGAGACCCTTTAGAGTCTCAGGAAACCTTTGCAGGTGTTTTGAGTTCATTAGCTGATTCAGGTGTGACACCATGAGTTTCCAATATTGAACTTTGTCACAATATTCAAATTTTCTGAGACACTGAATTTTGGGTTTTCATTATCTGTAAATCATAATCTTTAAAATTACAAGAATGAAGGCTTGAAATATGTCACTCTGTGTGTAATGAATCAATATAATATATGGGTTTCACTTTCTGACTTGAGTGACAAAAATTATTGAACTTTTTCACAATATTTTAATTTTTTGAGCTGCACCTGTATGCTTAATCGTGTGTGGTTAAATATCAGATGCTTCACTTTCTTTCTTTCTTTCTTTCGTTCTTTCTTTCTCTTTCTTTCTTTCTTTCTTTCTTTCTTTCTTTCTTTCTTTCTAACTTTCTTTCTTTCTTTCTTTCTTTCTTTCTTTCTTTCTTTCTTTCTTTCTTTCTAGATATTGAACTATAACTCTAAAGCTACTGGAGGGAATTTTGATTTGATGTTGATCTTGATAACTCCTTTGGTCAAGAGGTACATGTAAACTCTTTGCTGATCTTGTCATGAACTTGCATAAGTTGTGACATATAAAAAACCTTATCTCTCTCTATTTAGAATGTCTGTCGGTCAATGACAGCTTTAATCTTGTGTCTACTTGTTTTGTTTATTTTGAAGATCATTAAGAGGAATCCATGCTTACTGACTGATATGTATGTATGACTGTATAAAATATGGACGTAGTATCCGTGATGTCACCCATCTCTTTCTGAAGCGCTGTCTAGAGGCCAATCAGCGGTGGCAGCCATATTGCTGCTGTTGAGTGATTGTGAGGTAAAGAGGCGGGCTTTGAGCCTCCTAGCCAACAGCTACAGTGTTCCCGCCTATCAATCAAGTCAGCTGTGGCTCTAATTGGAAGGTTAAGAATCTAAATATCTTCCCCCCCCCCCCCCGTACAGTGTGTGCCAATCGAGAAATGATCTATCCAGACTACACTCGTCTTTTGAACCAGGCTGTAAACATGTTTATTTCTGCTGTAAAGATCAGCTTCTTTGAATTGGTGTGTATGTGGTTTGGGTTACTTCCGGAGCCAGCCTCAAGTGGATCCTCCATGAACTGCAGTTTTAGCACTTCTGCACTGGACCCATATTTTTAGACCAGAGATTGCCGCTTGATGGTAATATATTTCCTTGCATTTATTTGCATCCCTGTAGCCTGTCTGCAGTCACATGAATTCTGCTAAAGAAGTAACTTCCTGGAAAACACCTGCATGCCTTCATAACGTGTTTTTCATGTCTGACCATTTAATTCCCAGCATTGTAGAGCCAGATCAAGTTTAACTAGAAATCAGTCCTGACTTCTCAGATGGGGTGTGGGGCCTTGAGACTTTCACTTTCAGTTTAATTGTAGCCCAGTGTTTGATGAGTGTGAATGAATATTCAATATTAGAAATGAGGGACTTATTTAGAACATCTCAGTATTTGCAAAAGCCAAAGTGCTTCCACACGCTGGACCGCAATGGTGGCTTGATCATTTCTTGCTCGCCGACTTCTCCTCTGCCATCAGCCATGCTATGTTTTGTTGTCTGCTGGCGTGTGGCGATGACGTCACAGACAGGCAGCCTGAATTGGGTGACCTTTAATGACTTGTAGTCAGATCATAGGATCATAGGAATATAAATCAATACATGGATGTAGTAGATGAATCGTTACACCCCTATTGATGGTATAATTTCACAGTGCATTTTGGAGCACCTATTTCCTTCTTTCTTTTGTCGTATCTTAACAGCCTGTGATGTGTAGAGGCAGAATGAACCTGGTGACACTGGCCAGCTTGGATAGTAATTAGATGTATTACAATCAAACAGCACAAGTATCAAACAAGCATCGCGACTGCTAGGAGGACGACCGGGTCAGATGAAGTCGCCTCTCCTCTGTCTCCAAAGTCCGTCTTATAAAGGGTGTAGGTGTCGTCACAACACACACACATGTGGACATCTCAATACCAGTACAACATTAGCTGCTATTTGACACCATTTCTGAAAACCTTGTTTTGAACATGCTAGAGATGTCAACTGTCACTGTCAATCACATTTATGGCGTGATGCTCTTCTCTTAGAAATGTCTGAAGCCTCCTGGAGCCTTTCTACAGATTCTTAAAACCTGCTGAAGTTATTTCAAACAACACAGACTAACAACGTACAGGTGCAGCTCAAAAAAACTAGAATATCGTGGAAAAACTTCAATATTTTTTTACTTTCAAGTCAGAAAGTTAAACTCATATATTATATTGATTCATTACACATAGAGTGACATATTTCAAGCCTTTATTTCTTGTTATTTTGAAGATTAGAACTTACAGACAATGAAAACCAAAATTCAGTGTCTTAGAAAATTAGAATATTACATACGATCAATAAAAAAAAAGGGATTTTAAACAGAAACGTCAGCCTTCTGAAAAGTATTTTCATTTCAATGCACTCAATACTTGATTGGTCTTCCTTTTGCATGAATTACTGTATTAATGTGGCGTGGCATGGAGGCCTGGCCTTCTTCACCAGTTAGTTCAGTCTTGCTCTCCTGTATCCTGTCCGCCCACAGCAGGTGAAATCCTTCCAATGTGGCGTTCGTGTCCGGTGTTAGCTCTGTTAGCATGATGCTACTCTGCCAGTATTCCCCCTGGTGCTGGGTTAGCTCGTCCACCTTATCATAGATAGATCTTACATTCCCCATAACGGTGGGTGGAAGGACAGGTCCATGTCGTCTTTTCTTAGCTTGCACCTAAGTACCAGCACGTCATCCTCGCCTCCTTCTCCTCAGCTCGCAGGGACCATCGGGCCTAGTATCGTTTAGCATCGACATGCTACAGGCAGCTAACAGCTGATGTCATATGTAGAATGTAGAAGTAACTTCCTGGAAAACACCTGCATGCCTTCATAAGGTGTTTTTCATGTCTGACCAGTTAATTCCCAGCATTGTAGAGCCAGATCAAGTTTAACTAGAAATCAGTCCTGACTTCTCAGATGGGGTGCGTGGCCTTGAGACTTTCACTTTCAGTTTAATTGTAGCCCAGTGTTTGATGAGCTCAGTGAAGACAAAGATTAATGATGTGTTCTGCTCTCTTAGGATTATCTTGTTTTACAGTTTAAATCAATACAGGTTAATAACCAAGCCTTTTTGTGTGTACATTTATGAGCTCTATGCTTTTGGTTGTGTGTAGCCACATGCTTCAATAAGCTCGACCAGAATGGTTGACAGAGAGAGAGAGAGAGAGAGAGAGAGAGAGAGAGAGAGAGAGAGAGACCCAAAACAGTGATGGATAAAACTGACTGTTTTGTGTTCAAGTCCTCTTTTTCCTGAAAAGTTTCTTTTTCGTTAGTTATTAGAGTTTAAAAAACGGGGTTTTACTTCCCGTTTCCTTTGATTCACAGCCGCCGTAGAGAGAAACTTCAAAGGACACACAGCGTCTTGTGACGTTACGCTGTCGGGTGGAGCTTATTACAGTGGCTTCACAGGCTCTGGCTGCACAATGGCGGCGCCCAGGAGCGGGATTTTTTGGCTTCAGAACCGTACAACAGG
Organism: Notolabrus celidotus; assembly: GCF_009762535.1. NCBI lineage: Eukaryota > Metazoa > Chordata > Actinopteri > Labriformes > Labridae > Notolabrus > Notolabrus celidotus. The sequence goes on from NC_048292.1 coordinate 27,380,973, forward strand.
AAGAGGCGGAGCAATGCTGTCCGTTTTTATTTACAGTCTATGGATAAAACAAAGACTAATAGACAGTGAGAGACAAAGGCAACATCAGATCAACAGCAGGTAGCTGAAATTGCAATGGTGATAACAACAAATGAAACAAGTATTTCTCTTGTGCACATGAAGTTGTGACGTGTGAATGCAGCAGTTAGCACTTTGAGATTTCCTGAAATGAAAAGTGCGTTACAAATAAAATGTGTTGTTATTATTATTAGTTCTAACAATCAACTTTCCATCTTTGGCCATCATTTATTAATAAATGCCATTTTAGTTGCTAACTTGCTATTTACATTGTGTGAATACTGTTCATAATGTACTGTTATTAGCTTTACACTAGGACCTGTACCTTGTGTGTGACATAAGTGGCCTTGGACGAACTTTGGGGTGCACCCCATATTGTGTTGATACGTAATAAGCTTTGCAAAAAACATGTTGAATTATTTTGTTTTGCTTGTAGAAAGAGCTATTTAACCATGAAGTATGTTTAAGAGATCCACCAAATACGTTTTCTTGTATGCACAAATCATTCAATTATTGCCATAAGTTATTTGTCTTGAGCCCACAAGGTAACAACTTATTTACTTGTTGACCTGAGATCTCCAAAAAATATTAGTTAATGGGAGGCAGGGCCTCCAGGAAGGAAATGTATAAGCCAGTGGATCTGGATGAGGAGAAATATTATCGATTGGTGCTGCTGCTTTGGACCAAAGGAGTTATCAAGATCAACATCAAATCAAAATTCCCTCCAGTAGCTTCAGAGTTATAGTTCAATATTTAGCACAACACTCGTTTAATTCCTTGCAATGGGTAAAGTATAAAGGTAAATATGACTCTTGTCGATCTATGAAGCTACAGCCAGGAATGCTTGTGATAGCAAATGAAGCCCTCGGATCAGTAACTTCTGCTCAGAAAATTAAATGTTGGGACTACGAAATGCTTCCCTGAAATATATTTCTTATTTTTTCTGTTTCTGTTTCTGCTTGTTGAAATGGAAGAACAAGAATACATATGCTTGCTTTTATATGTAGGTGTTAATTAGTGCTTTTAAAATGGTGCTTATATGAAAACTGCATTCGTGGGCTGTTATATCATCCACAAGCACTCATTACTTCTCATTGCCTCTGAGTCGCTGTCGTAGACGTCCTGCTGCTGTGGATGCACTGGACTCCAGCGGTAACAGCTTCTACTACTACTAACCGTCTCACCACTATCATCTCTCACTCTTTCCCTTAAGCTCTTCTATCCCTCTTTCCAACCCCAACTCGGTCAGGGCAGATGGCTCTATAATAAGAGTCTGGTGCTGCTTGAGGTTTCTGCCGGTTAAAGGAAGTTTTTCCTTGCAACGTTCCAGACTCCAGTGGCAACAGCTACTACTACTACTACTACTACTACTATAACTACTACTATTACTATCTGTTCCATCGCTTTCATCTCTCTCTCTCTTCTCTATCACTCTTTCCATCCAAGTTCAAAATAGCACACAGGGGGGAGCATGAGGCAGCTTACAGCACAAGTCAGTGCTCTGCTCCTGCAAAGCCAATTAACACTCTCCAGCCCTCAGTAGAGCTGAACATTAAATATTGATTATTTCATCAGTGTTCACATTAATTTGTGTCTTTAGGGGGAGTTTCTTACCCTTTTCCACCAGTCTGTCTCAGTCAGTACTACCCTGGAGTAAATCATGGGAAACAATATTACTGCCTAGTAATAATTAAAGGAATGAAGCAAGATGAATGCTGATCTAGTTAAAACAGAAAGGATTAAGGGATATTTGAATTTCTTGGAATATATTATATCATGTTTCATAATTAGGATGTTAAATTAGTTTCAAGGATTGAATCTTGAAGATTACCAGTGAGATCCAAACAAAAGATGAAAATAGAAAATGTGAAACCTGCATGTAGCAACTTTAAGAAACCTTCTCCTATACTGTGCCATTTGAATTATCGCAACAGTTATCAGGTTATCAACGCCAAGTGTATCATATTTGATCCATCAGTTTTTGAGACCACGACATCATCAGTGTGATATATTCTTTCAGTAAAAACCTGATGTATACAATCAGAGACATGCAGTGCACGGATAATCCACCAGGTGTGAGTAATTCATGCACCAGAAGGACGTCACTTGAGACATCCAAAATGTCAGCTGTGGATCAGAGACCCACTCCAGGTTTTTCAGGGATATTTTTACCAAGTTTGAAAAAGTTTGGAAGAAAAAAACTATCAAATTGTTCCTGAAAATTCAAGAGGAATATTTACTGTATTGATGCAATGTTAAACTAATTAATATTTCATTGCTTAATTTAAAGTCTAAACATGTTGAAAATGTGTCTATCAAAATTGTTACAGCAGGTGTATAAGTTGTTATTTACTGTCAATCATTATTTTATTAAATTTCATACATTATTCAATAAAGCAGGGGTGTCAAACATGCGGCCCGCGGGCCAAAACCGGCCCGCCAGAGGTTGCAATCCGGCCCACAGAACGACTTTGCAAAGTGAAAAAATTACAGATTAGACATTAACTGCAAATTTTCAATAAAGTAACTACTATTTTAAATTTGTCCTCTGAGGGTCGCATACAATCATAGTGCTGATGGAGCGCACCTGAACAGCACTTTTTCCCGGGACTTTTTTCTCAAAGTGAGAAAATAGATGACTTGCTGTTTGCATAATCCGGTTGAGATTCATTAAGTCTTTTTAGAGCACTATAAGATGATCCACTTACTACTAACACTAGCACAACACCCCTGCATACAACACTGTCCAGCAAGCAAACAGTTCCTTTCGGAGCTGAGGGGTCCAGGATAGCCAACTTTACCTTCTTCATTATTATAATCTCTCTGTTCTTTTGCAGTAAAAATGACACTCTGTGTCAGGTGAATTGATAACTTGTTTGGTGTGTTTGCAGCAGGTTTCAGTGCTTAAAAAGTAAAATGTTCTGCCTCACTATGAGACTCATCATGGAGAACTGTTTTTGTAGAAAGATAGTTGATTACATTTTCAGCACATACTTGTACTATTTTGCACTAAAACAAAGGGAAAAATGTAAAGTTGTCGTTATTTATAGGTTATTATGTTATGATTTTACTGGTCCGGCCCACTTCAGATCAACTTGGTCTGTGTGTGGCCCCTGAACTGAAATGAGCTTGACACCCCTGCCATAAAGCAACATACAGTCTTTTCATTATTTAACCCTCCTGTTATGTTCCGGGTCAGATTGACCCATTTAAAAGTTCAAAAAAAAAAAAAAAAGAAAATACTTATGAAACTTCTTCTGCTTGGCTTAATTAGCATAATCAACATATAAAAAACAAGGTTCATTTAACATATTTGAAACCCCCCTGCATTGTTATATTACATACATACTGTTTGTGGGTCAATTGGACCTGGCAGTCAAATATTGATTTAAATGCTTAGTAATGGAGTTAATAATGAAAAAAAAAATGTTAATTGGGATTTTTTGGGGTTCTGAAACTTTTAAATAATTAAATATGCCTTGGGTCAAGTTGACCCAGGACCATTAATGCTGTCCCTGAGAAACAAACATAGCAGGAGGGTTAAGAACACTAATTACATGACAGAATCAGATATATTTAGAGTAGAAATTGACATAAATAGCCTATAATTAAATTTCATATGCGCAACCTGCTGTATCATGATGATTGATGACTGGTTGAATGTTGCCATGGCTCTCTAGTAAGTAATTGTCTTTTGCTCATTGATTTCCACTAAAAACTGAACAATTCTGAGAAGAAATATACAATACATTCATTTTTTTGTTGTGTATTGTATTGATAACTTAATTGTAGCAGATACGGAATATGTATGACGTTGTCGTGCAATATGGATTTAAGATATTTTCTATCTTTGAAATTACTTTGAGCAATAATCTGCACCAAATTGCCTGATGTGTCAAATATGATACAAACTTAAATATGAAAATTGCTATTTAATTTTTTTTATTTTTTATTTGTCATAAGGTCAGATAAACAAAGAATAAGAATTTTCTGGCAACTGATGGTTCAGGCTAAGACTACATGTTATTTCACAGTACTACCCCCATGTGGCCGATGTTTATTAATGCATTTTTAAAAAAAGAAATCAAGATGCATTTTTCATTCTAAAATTTAATTTCACAGATATTTTAAATCACTTGAAATTCTGTACAAGATAACACAAAGAAAGAAAGGTTGTTTCACTAAAAGAGCAGATTTACAGTCAAATTTCAAAAAGGATATTTTTGTACCAAGGGTTTAATCAGACGCTTCCCATTCATGATAAATATGAATGATTGCAGCTTTGGGATTGTTTATATCACAAATCAAGTGCAAGTCAATAGTAGTTTTTTTTAACTACAAGTAATATTTGCCGTTCCTTTGTAATGTGTCGAGTGTGACAAGGGGAAAACACACATCTATAGTTTTTAATTATTACATTTTTGAGTGCAATCATTTTTGTCCCATTTTAGAACTACAGCAAAATCAATGATGTTCAAATACAAGACAGTTTTGTGATTCAAAAGCTTACGATAAACGAGTTACCTGACCTTTGAATTGAGGAATAGTCTATATTTATCACGTCCTGACTCTGCAGTCACAACCCACACTTAAAATGAATTACAGGCACTGGTTGTACACCTTTGATAACAGAGGAATCCATCAAATAATGTCTGTGCAGTTCATTGTCTGTGATGCTGATATTGTATTTTAGAGGCAATGAGAACAAAATCTCAGATAAGGAAGACACAAACAAGATCAAAAATGAAGGATAAAATAAATACATATTACCATTTATAACTCATTCAAAAGTTTGAATGATTTTTGATATGCTTGTAGTTTACGAACACAAAGACAGCAGAGGTAAGTTGTAATGTACATGGAGAACAAAATATGGGCGTCACAAAAACACCTATAAACACTCATCTATTGAGAACAGATGCCTTCTTAAAATAAGTTATAACAAGGTGCTTGATCCATGTCATGAATGACTCACATTCACATTTTCCAGATTAGGAACTGCCTCTCGTTATAAAGTGTCTTCTCGTTATGAACTGCTACCAGAGCCATACTTCATCTTTAGAAGTGGTGTGCAGATACTTACTGCAAGAAAGGAGAAGAGTGAGCGGATAACCTTTTAAGGTAAAGAAGCAATATCCTTGAAATGAGAAAAGCTTTGCTTGACATCTGGAATACAGGTCAGAGAAGTCACAGAGGAGTGTGTTGACAGTTCAGCAGAGAAAACTACAACACCAAATGAGGCTTCAAAGACTAAAGGACACAGTGTATCACCCAGTCAGCGCTTAAAACACACAGAAATGTTTGTGACTGCAGACTGAAATATGGAATGTGTTCTCATTCAAGGAAACGCCATGTCACCTGACCTCCATTGTATCAGTTTAAATCCAGATGTAATAGGTGTTTGAGTTCAGAGTTAACTGAAGGCCTGATCATTATGCTGTTATTGAAAGCAAGAAAACAAAGAAACTAGTCAAAGTTGAGAAAGCAACATGCCAGATTTTAAAAAAAAAGAACAACACAGGGATTATTTGCTAGCATGCTAGTTAAGGCTAGCAGGTGAATGCTAATTTGAGAGTTTTAGGTGGCGTGTCCACTGCTGCCGTTTTTTTTTGCACTAGGAGCGCCCATAACCTCAGTTTAAGAGCGCTTATCATCAGCGTTTACTGTTGCTAGGTAACGAAAGTCCAAAATAAGTCACTTCCACGTCCTGTCAGGTCTGTTTGAAAATGCTCTGTATGCTTCATACATGCTTTCATTCAATGACATTCTAACATGGAACTTTAAAACATATTGATAGAGATCATGTCAGAGCATCAGCAGCAGCTCTAAACCAGGAGGTCATATCTCCAAAAAACAAGTGTGATGACTTTTCTCCTCTGCACAGACCTCCGCCGTTGTGTTGACAAAGCTGATCGCAGAAGTCCCACTGAAGTATCTGATAGGGAATAAGCAACTGATGTAAAACAAGTCAAAGAGAAACCTGTGTTGCCCCAGACATTCAAGGAATTTGGTTGAGACCCCCTTCCAATTTAGTGACATGCATGGACAAGTTTTGTAACCATTAGGCTAGCAGAGCCCAGGAGGGTATAGTAGATAACTAGAGATCAAGATACACTATATTACCAAAAGTATTCGCTCACCCATCCAAATGATCAGAATCAGGTGTCCTAATCACTTGGCCTGGCCACAGGTGTATCAAATCAAGCACCTAGGCATGCAGACTGTTTTTACAAACATTTGTGAAAGAATGGGCCGCTCTCAGGAGCTCAGTGAATTCCAGCGTGGAACTGTCATAGGATGCCACCTGTGCAACAAATCCAGTCGTGAAATTTCCTCGCTCCTAAATATTCCACAGTCAACTGTCAGCTTTATTATAAGACAATGGAAGAGTTTGGGAACAACAGCAACTCAGCCACGAAGTGGTAGGCCATGTAAACTGACGGAGAGGGGTCAGCGGATGCTGAGGCGCATAGTGCAAAGAGGTCGCCGACTTTCTGCACAGTCAATTGCTACAGAGCTCCAAACTTCATGTGGCCTTCAGATTAGCCCAAGTACAGTACGCAGAGAGCTTCATGGAATGGGTTTCCATGGCCGAGCAGCTGCATCCAAGCCATACATCACCAAGTGCAATGCAAAGCATCGGATGCAGTGGTGTAAAGCACGCTGCCACTGGAACATAGAGCAGTGGAGACGCGTTCTCTGGAGTGATGAATCACGCTTTTCCATCTGGCAATCTGATGGACGAGTCTGGGTTTGGAGGTTGCCAGGAGAACGGTACATTTCGGACTGCATTGTGCCAAGTGTGAAATTTGGTGGAGGAGGAATTATGTGTGGGGTTGTTTTTCAGGAGCTGGGCTTGGCCCCTTAGTTCCAGTGAAAGGAACTTTGAATGCCTCAGGATACCAAACCATTTTGGACAATTCCATGCTCCCAACCTTGTGGGAACACTTTGGAGCGGGCCCCTTCCTCTTCCAACATGACTGTGCACCAGTGCACACAGCAAGGTCCATAAAGACATGGATGACAGAGTCTGGTGTGGATGAACTTGACTGGCCTGCACAGAGTCCTGACCTGAACCCGATAGAACACCTTTGGGATGAATTAGAGCGGAGACTGAGAGCCAGGCCTTCTCGACCAACATCAGTCTGTGACCTCACCAATGAGCTTTTGGAAGAATGGTCAAAAATTCCTATAAACACACTCCTCAACCTTGTGGACAGCCTTCCCAGAAGAGTTGAAGCTGTAGTAGCTGCAAAAGGTGGACCGACATCATATTGAACCCTATGGGTTAGGAATGGGATGGCACTTAAGTTCATATGTGAGTCAAGGCAGGTGAGCGAATACTTTTGGTAATATAGTGTAAGTTGGGAGTCAGCAGATTTGCAGAGCTGTTCTCCCAGGCATTCCGCGGTGCTTGTTCAACACTGGTATTGTTTTCTTGTAATAAACGTATTACTATGCAAGCAAGCCAGTGTCACAAAGATTCCTTCTGCATCTACAAATCACGGGTGGTCAAGATACAACTCCCTTCTTGATTCTGATTGGTCGGTCATCAAGAAGTTACACTGATGAGCGCGGCGGTGTTCCAAAAGTTGAACTGTTTTCAACTGAGAGCGCTCAGAGCGCTGCGACTTAGATCAGCTGATGCTGAGAGTGTTCTTGCGCTGACCTCTGAAAATCTTAAATCACATTGAGTTTGAATAGAAAACCGTCAGTGGACACGCCCCCTTACTTCATTACCTGCCTTAAAATTGGATTGTTTGTTCCTCCAACATCTTTGAATAGATTTTTTAGGAAGCATAAATAAGGCTTACCTTGGATCAGCCCCTGTTATTGTAAATCTATATCACGTATTTAAAGTAGGTTCAAATATAGTGCAGCAATCAGATCTGATTTCATTAGACTAGGTTATCAGAGTTAATAGACATTGAGAAACATTTATAGCCTATGTTAGCCTTCGTAAACTAGTGTCTGTAGCGTGAAGGAAATCAGCGAGTCATTCACATAGAAGGAAATATTGGTCAGTCGTTGATTCGAAGAATATTACCTTAAGAGGAATAAATGACACGAAAAATGTGTTAGAACCCTGTCAAAGGAGTGCAGTATGTTTTGTTTGGAGGCATGTTCCAGCAGAAGGATTTGGCAGTAGCAGCTGAGTAATAAGACCGTAATGCAGTTTCAGCAGTTATAAGGTCAAGGGTTACAGAGAACACATACACTCAATATGACCTGACAGGAAGAACAAACATATCATGTGGCAAAAAAACACAGAGAAGACTGTCAGTGATTGCTGGTGAGCAGGAGACCTCGAGGTCTTTCTTGGGACACAGAACCTTTAGCCAGTTTCGGTTTTGATGGACAGTAATTGGTGCAAGGACGCAAGACATGCCACCAAAGGCCTTTGTTTTTTTTGGTCTCAGCAGCTCAGCCCAGCAGCTCTGACAAAAGTCACTTTATGCATAGAAGGTATCCATGTTGTCTTGTACGGAACTGAGGAGGAATGTCAAAGCACAGCAGAGAATCCTGGATCAGCTCTTCAGAATTGTAATCTCATTTTGTTTCTATCGTATTTATGCAAAGCGCTATCCTTAGCAGCGGTCTTGTAATGCTTTGAGCTCCACCGGGTACCTCATATCAAAACACACAGGAAAAGTATCAGCTCACTCTCATCAGACATCCCTGAAACTAGTCCATGTGGAGCATTGATGAAGGATCAGTAAAGTCTCCAACACTTCATCAAGCTTTGAATGATGTAATTAGCTCATAATTGATTGATTCTGATTGGGTAAAGGCCAAGTAGACAACCCTTGATTCCAGGTGTTGTGGAAATGACAAGGAATGGGTTCAGTAGAGTCCTTCCTCCAGAGATCCTTTGGCTTCCCATATCTTCACCGTGCGGTCGCTGCCAAAATCACATAAGAAGAAAAACTTTTACCATTAAGTAAATAATAGAAACATGTTACTGATCTTTCTTGACTTCAATAATAAAAAACATGAAAACACAGAACATTTGATTTCTTCGTGACTCACTCTGAAGCAGTAAACAGTTGGCTGCCGTTGGTAGCCAGTCCGTTAATGGGACTGTCGTGTCCTCGAAGTTCGCCAAGGGGTGTAAGTGATTTGGTGTGCCAGAGGCGCAGCAGCCCGCCTCTGCAGCCGCTAAGCAGGACCGGATAGCCTGGCACCAAACCCAGAGCACTGACCCAGTCTGCCTCTGTGTTGACAGACTGCTAGAGGAAACAACAGCAAGTGAAAACAGTAATACAGTCGTTTTTTAATTCGTGTGATTTAAAAATAGTGATTCTTGCTCTTGATGATTTGCTGTTGTGGTACCTGTAGCAGTTGTTTGCCAGCCAAATCCCACTTCTTGATATGAAAGTCTCTGGAGCTGCTGTAGAAAACGTCTCCATGCAGAGTGAGAGACTCAACGCCGTCCTGATGAGCAGGATCAAACATGTGGCTAGAGGTGACGCTACCCTGAGCACCTTCTGCCACCTCAAACATCTGTGAAACAGACACAGAGCATGTTACATTTGATGCTGGGTATTTCATTGAATAATGCAGAAATTAGGATCTTTTTTGGTTCTGTATTTGAGTGTCCCTTACTTTGATATGATGGTCTTTTGAGCCCGTGAGGACCACATCTTGTCCGCTGCCTAACTTGTCAACAGTCAGACACATGACAGGTCCCAAATGACCAGTCAGCTTACCCGTTGACACAAACCTGAAAATAAGAACACACAGAAAGAAGATTATTTAATAGTCATTAGTGGCCCCTCTCCTTTGGAATCATCTTCCAGTCAGGGTCTGGGAGACACCCTCTCTACTTTTAAGAGTAGGCTTCAAACTTTCCTTTTTGATAAAGCTTATAGTTAGAGCTGGATCAGGCTTGGACCAGGTCTTAGTTATGCTGCTATAGGCTTACACGGGACATTCCCCAGATCCGTGTCCGGTCCGACTCTGTGCTTTCTCGTCCGTCTCCGTCAGCACGGAGCATGACCGCCAGACAGCTGGAGTCATGCGACCGAGGTTTTCCCGCAGTAATCACTAAATCAAGGATTCTCCTCCTCCTCTCATCATCCATGTTGTCTTTCTGGTCCTCTGAAAACCTCTGACCTGTTGACTCCAGGCCTGGCTCCGCTCATCATGACTTTGGTTTGTTGTTGTAGTTAAGTGAAATACGATCTGGTGATAACACAGAGTGTTTTATTCTGAAAATTAACCGGATGTTTACATTTTGTTTTGGTGAAACCTGACTTCCTGTCCCGCTCCATCTGCTCTGTTGAGATTGATGTGTCGTGCTCCGGCATCCGGCTAAAATATAAGTCTTGCGTCTCTGATCCGTTGTGTCCATGCGGATCCAGTGACAGATTGACTAGAGTAGAAAACTATCAGATCCAGTGCTGTGACGGATCGGAGACGGACCTGGTGGAATTCAACCTTTAAACTGTCAGGGAAACTGGCACACTGAGAGACTGGGATCCTAATTACCCCCTTCCTTACTTTAAAGGTGACATATCATGCAAAATCGACTTTTTAATGGTTCTCTACCTGAAATATGTTTCCCTGTCTACAAACCCCCTGAAAATGAAAAGAATCCACTCTGCCCCTGTTCTGATTTCTCCACCTTTCTGTAAATGTGTGTGAAACGAGCCGTTTCAGTTTTCAGTGTTTTTGTTACGTCACAACAATATCCGGTCTGTCACGGAGTCAGAGCTCGGAGCTTGTTCAGCCCATAGACTGTATAAAATACAACTCAACCCCTCCTCTGTTTTTCATTACCTGCACACATGTGTGCTAACAAGGAGCTTAGGAGGGAGGCATGCTAGTTGTAGGCTGTCTTAATAAACACAAAGGTCGGTTTTACTCCCCACGTCTGCAGATTTGAAGATCTAGTGGATGATTTTTATTTGTCATGGAAAAGTGCTAGCGCTAATTAGCATAGCCACATAGCTTCATGTTCGTAGCTGTGTACCAAGACACACGTCGACATACTGATAAATAAAACAACAAGAAACACTAAATCTGTGACCAATCCTTCAGAAAGGTCCTGCTGCAGGCGCCTCTCCGTCAGGATCAGATTCTGGATCAGATTCAGAGGGTTGAAGTAACGCGGGTCTGTGAGCAGCCGTGTATATTCAGCCAACATGTAAACGTTAGATCAACATGCTGAAGAGCCGAGGGCACATCCACTTCCTGAGGGGGCGTGGTCAGAGAGCTCATTCTCATTTAAAGGCACAGACACAGAAAACAGCCTGTTCTGAGCAGGGCTGAAAAAGAGGGGTTTACAGGCAGACCAAAATCTGATTTCAAAGTGTTTTTTTGAGCAATAAACTTTAAAGACATGTTTTGGGGACCAATATATTTTGATGAAAAAGAGCATAATATGTCACCGTTAACTCTTCTTGTCCCATTAAAATGACTAACCATAGACCTTTCTGGAGTCCCTGAGCTCCCTTGTCTCGTAGGTTCCTCTGGATCTCTGTGGACGTTCCAGACTCCAGCTGCTACAGACGTGCCTGGCTCCAGCAGCAACAGCTACTACTATCCGTCTCATCACTATCACCGCCCTCTCTCTCTCTTATTCTCCTCTATCCCTCTTTCCAGACCCAACTCGGTCAAGGCAGATGGCTGTCTAACATGAGTCTGGTCCTGCTGGAGGTTTCTGCCTGTTAAAGGAAGTTTTTCCTTGTCACTATAACTTGCTAAATACTGCAAGGTGCAATGCTCATGGTGGATTAAGGTGAGACAAGATCGAGTCCAGTTTGTACTCACTTGCGGAGATCCCACATTCGCACAGCATTGCCAGCAGCAGCGTAAAGGAAGGATCCATTAGGGTTGAGAGCAATCTGGTTGATCTGACTCTCTCCTGGTGGGATGGATAAACTCCTTGCAGACGAAGAGTCACCTGAACCCACCTGGCCTGATGACCTGACATTGAGAAAAAAATGCAAAATACACACTCATTTCAGGGCAGTCGTCTTGATATTTAAAAAATAAGTGGAAGTAGAACTGGGGTATTTACGTGAGTGTGTGGATGCACTTGGCGGAGTCTCGGATGTCCCACACTTTGATGTAAGCGGTGGAAACAGTGAAGACAAGACTGGAGGTGTACCTAAAATATAGACAGACAAACAAAAACAAAAAAATATTCAGCAAGACTGCCACATGTACAACTTCTAGATGATATTACTGTTATATAGCACGTACCTGACAGAGACCACACTGCTGGGATGATCTGTTAGGGACATGATCTCCTGACCAGTGACTAAGTTCCAGACTTTACATGTACGGTCTGAAAACACACACAGGATAGGGAGGTTGGTGCAGGACACTTAAGAACACATTCTTTTCCTTTTACCAATGAAAGTAGATCTTTTTCAAACTCAGTTAAGATTTGTTTTACCTTTGGAGCCTGTGAAGAGCAGATCATCTGTGGCATCAACACAGAGAACAGGTTTGGTATGCCCCTCTGCTACGTAGACACACTGAAGTTTGGCTGCTTTGCCGTTCTTAGGGGCTGTCACAGGGTTAATCACACCTCTGCAAAACATGTGGGCAAGTTAAAGCTACACTTATGGAGCGACACCTGCGAGCTAGTCCAGGCAGACAACTCGAGCTGCAATGCCATACACGTCACATGTCCCACTCTCATAACCATCATCCAATCCTGCCCTCTGCCTCTCAAATTGGCGGTCTATTTAAACTGGGGAAAATCTCCAAACTCTCCCTCTGCCTGTCAACGCCTCTGCTGCTGCATGCCTATTGCTGAAATGTTCTTCTTCCCCACCGCCTCCCCAGCTTCCACCTGCAGGCTCCGGGGGTGTTTAGTATGTTTTGCTCATCACTCCTCAATGTCTGCATGTAAACTTATCTGCAGGGAGTGATGAGGCCGGAGCCTAGGCGCCAAACATGAATATGTATTTGCTGCTACAATAAACAATTTAAACGTGAGTTGTCTGACTGAATTTAGTAAATGATAGGTTGCTCCCTTCAAATGGAATTGGTAAAGTCGTGTGGTGAAGTCTTGTGAATGAGTGGCTTGGCGTTCAACTGTTACTAGGTAGCGGCTACATGAAGGCCAAAAGTTTGATCCTTGTCCTCCTTGCTTTATGAGTGGAACTGCTAATATTACATTTTATATATGTGCTGAAATGCCATGCAGAGGAACAAGGAACTCCTCTTGGGCCCGTACATGGCTAGCATTAATCATATCACGTTGTACAAGCTTTGCTCTCACTAACGTTAGATCATTTCGCTCCTCGAACTACAGACCTGATCAGTTCCATAATAACAGAATGTATTTGAGTGAAACTGGAGTCTATGGGCTCCACCATTTCTGTGGACGTCATCAGACACGTCACAACTGGTGAACTTAATGCTTTAAGAACATTTCGACTGGGATGTGGTGAATACGATGAGAGGGGGGCGTTCATGTGGCCATTTCTCGTGTAAACGGTAAACACGACCCCATGTGAAGGCACCAGATGGACTGTGTATAAAGTACACTCAACATACTTTTACATTATGTCACATTCACACATTCACAGCACAACCACACACTGATGGCAGAGGCTGCTATATCAATGACCATTAGTATTAACTTATCCCACTCAAACACCTCTGGCACAGCCATCAGAGGTGGTATACACTGCAAATAATTCATCACCTGCCAAGATTTGAATTCTTAGATTGAGACATGTTAGATGAAGGACCTTGTTTTTAGAGTTCTTCACTTGTTTTTAATCTTTGTATGTATGGTTGAATCTTAAATTGATTATGAACATGTCTTTTTTGTCTCAGTTAGTCTGGGAATCTTAAATTGAGTGAATGACTGTTAAAATAAGCTACATTGGTTGTCTCACCTAAAGTCTCATCAAAATAAAACTTGTTTCAAGATTGAGTAACAACTTCAAGTTGATTTAAGAATAACACATGAGGCATCTCTTCAAGACACAGTTCAGCTTGTATCTTATTGATGCTCATAGTTCTGCTGTATGGTGATATATCTGTTTTAGTTTGGCTCTAAAGACTGTTGATTCAGTATCCATCAACCCTGAGCCACTATTAAAGTGTTCTTGATGTTATATGTTGTTAATCCTGACATGTATTAAATGTTGCCAGTAATCCAGTTTGCTGTTGTGGTTTCTGTAGAAACATTTCAGAGGTATATTCTAAGAATAAGACCTGGTTTAAAGATTTTAGTTTTAAGATGGGTTAGGGTTTATTTTAAGATGAGTCAGCTTATATCAAGAAACAGTGTAATCAGAGTTTTCTAATAGTGAGTCATTTTTTACTTAAATTGATGTTTTTCTTCCCCAGGCCTTAATTTGCTCAAATTAAGTATTTAAAATAAATACATGAGATTTTCTTTGCTTATATTCAGTATATTTCACTTCTAACTGTGCTGTAGGAAGTTTGTTTTCAAGTAGTTTGAGCTAAAAATCATCATATTCTACTTATTTCAACCCTTTTAATATGTTTCAGAGCCTGCTTATTTCTAGATTTAACAATCTCATTTTAAGATTTGTTATCAAGTAGAATTAACTCACTGCATGGACAGATCATTTCACTAGTTTTAAGAAATTTTCATCTTGAATTAAGTTTTTTTACCCTATATTTAAGCTACCCTTTTTTGCAGTGTAGGGTTAGACAGCTTGCCCATGGATACTTGACCTGGGATCAAACCCCTTACCTTTTGATTTAGAGATGATGAACTCTAACACTGAGCCACAGGTGTCCTTTATCTAGAACTACAGTCTATTCAATAATGCTGGCAAGCAGACACACCTTTCAATTTTGATTTAAAAAAAGTCAAACTAAGAAATGATCCCTACCTGTGGCCCTCAAATACAGGCGAATCATCCAACCTGCATAAGAGAAACAACATGAAATAAAGCCATTTGAATGTGAACATTGTTTTAGTCAGCTCATGCAAAACAAAGTCAAAGTCTCTATGTAAATGATTTTCATTTCTTACTCGTTGATTTTATAATTTTATATAAGGCAGGATTTTTCTGATCCATGACAGGTCTCGAGTCAGTTGCTAAACATATCTTTCAGAAGCAAACGAACACTGTTTCTCACTTACATTGATTTAAAGTCGCTGCCTTTGGTTTTAACCTCTGCTGTACTTGCTGTGAAGGTGGGTGCTGGAATATGGGTTGCCGTGGCTCCTCTCTCTTGCAACTTCCTCCTGGCTAGCGGGGAGCGTTCCAGTTGTCTCCGCTCAGTCCCTGTAGGTGATCTGGATCCAGAACTATGGATGTCAAAAATGACACGGGTCATTTTTTACCTTGGAACAGTAGTAAAGAACCTTTGTGCTGCAAAATGTGGACTAAATATTAATAACTTTAACATTTTTGAGCCATGACACTGAATGATGAGCTTTTGATTAATGATCCTCCACCAGAATTAATATTTAACATTTAAAAATGAGAAAAATATCTTGAGATAATTTTTCATCACAGAGGGATTTTGCCTTTAATACTTACAGGCCAACTGGCCTGGCAGACAGTGCAGATGGTGAAACAGCTCGCTCCAGGTCAGGGGTTTGACCAAGCATGTGACCCTGCATGTCCCCTGGCCCTTCCAGGCGCTCTGAGATGGCCAGCAGAGGGGCTGGGAAGTCTCCAGTTGGGGATTCACATGATACATCTCCACTGCTGGCATACAGAAGCTCCATCTGTGTGGTGGTCCGCCTGCGAGCCTAAGGGACCAGAAATGTTTGGCACAATATTGAGTTGACTCACGAATCAATGGAGCAGTTGTTAATCAGTTTAAGTCCTTTAAATTAAACATTGTGGAGTGGGAACTAAAGAAGGTAAAACAGGACACAAGGGTGTTCTAATGTAGATATGAAATACATTACTGTTACATCAGAATCTTGGACATACAGTATGTTGGTCTACTATGAGACCTCCAAACTAATCAGATTATGATGGACAGAACAATACCTTGCTTCTTGGTCTGGTTTCACCACATAACTTCATCAGATCTGATGCCAGTGAGCTGAAAGAAAGCCAGGATTTGTAATTAACAGTACCCTAAACATTCTAATAAGATCATGCCAATCAGTTATACAACATTTATAACTTGTAACATGAACAAAGAAGTACTAATTAATCAACAAGCAAAAGCTACTACTACCATCCGTCTCATTGCTATCATCTCTCTCTCTTATTCTCCTCTATCCTTCTTTCCAACCCCAACTCAGTCAAGGCAGATGGCTGTCTAACATGAGTCTGGTTCTGCTCGAGGTTTCTGCCTGTTGAAGGAAGTTTTTCCTCGCTGCTGTAACTAGCTAAATACTGCGAGGTGCTCATGCAGATGGAGGCAGATGGCGCACTCCAGATTCCAGCTGCTACAGACGTGCCAGACTCCAGCGGCAACAGCTACTACTACCACTACCATCCGTCTCATCGCTATCATCTCTCTCTCTTATTCTCCTCTATCCTTCTTTCCAACCCCAACTCAGTCAAGGCAGATGGCTATCTAACATGAGTCTGGTTCTGCTCGAGGTTTCTGCCTGTTAAAGGAAGTTTGTCCTCACCGCTGTAACTAGCTAATTACTGCGTGGTGCAATGCTCATGGTGGATTAAGATGAGATCAGATCAAGTCCATAAGATGGGACTGGATCTTATCCTGTCTTGATGTTGGGTCTTTGTTAATAATTCAACAATTGAGATTGATTGATTGGAGTGCTTTTTCCGATTTAACAGACTTTGTTAGTTTGCACATGGAACAACAGTTTCTTCATTTACCTGCCCTCTGCAGCAGGACTGGGAGTAGACTCATCACTACTGCTTTCATCTCCATTTTCTGTGGAGTGAAAGATTTCAAGTCAACAAGTGTAGAAAACAAAAGTTATCACTCCACTTTCAAAAAACTACCGAAGCGTATTGCATTCACATGAGATAAAAACGTTTGCCCTGTTTTTCTGAATTAACAAGATACAAGGAGCCTCAGTTGCACTCCGTGGGGATCCAGTATTTTCAGCTGTTGTCTGATTGTCTCTTGAGTCACCACGTAGCCAGCTTGAATGCATTTCAGATGCATCATCTTATACCCATATTGCATGCCATATTTGCTCAGCTGATCCTGGAGAAATACTGCAATATCCAGCAGATCAGAACAAGCCTTATGCCTAAACAACTGCATAGTCCTAAGGTGCCTGCGCAAGGTTGAAAAACTAATAACAAATCCATCTATGATCATTTCCCAACCCCAACTTGGTCGAGGCAGATGGCTGTCTAACATGAGTCTGGTCCTGCTGGAGGTTTCTGCCTGTTAAAGGAAGTTTGTCCTTGCCACTGTAACTAGCTAAATGCTGCAAAGTGCTCTGCTCATGGTGGATTAAGATGAGATCAGACTGTAAGAGGGAACTGGATCTTATCCTGTCTTGATGTTTGGTCTTTGTTAATAATTAACATAGAGTACAGTCTAGACCTGCTCTGTTTGTTAAAGCGTCTTGTGATAACGCTATACAAATAAAGTCTGATTGACTGATTGATACTTAAAGACACTCGTATGTCCCTATGTCTTAAACCAAAAGCAAAATAAAACTGGATTAAACTTAACAACTGGGGCATGTTTACTTCCTTGTGTGGCCTTCAGGTGCTGTTGGGATTTTATTGAGCTGTATCTGGTTAACAGAGCAGATTTTTTTTCTCATGTGAATGCAATGCATTTCTGTATAAAAACACTTCATTTTACTTGACTGTGCAGTGTTACTATTTAAAATATTTTTTGACACACTCAGAAGACAGAAAACAACATTTCACTGAATATTACTGCACAACAATTATTACAGCTTCAGCAGTTCATAATAACGCCAGAGTTTACCAGGTTAAGCTTCAAATACATGGGGGAATCGGGAGTCATTAGTGTAATGCAACTGGAAGCTACATTGAAAGAACATTTGTCCTTTTGCTGGTGAAAGCATAAGAGACAGTAACACAAACACATAGACTGCTGATGCACACAATGCTGAAGCTTTGACTGGGACTGCAGCTCAGATCATTTCTGCTGTTAAACACCTGGGTAAGTGGTACTGGCTTGCAGGTGGGGGTTACAGAGGAAACTGACATCATGCACCTCATGGCACAGTTACTCCAGCTGGATTAGTTTTCAAAAGAGGGACTAAAGTTGATGCATTCTAAAAGATTTAAGGATCTTTATTACACAACATGATCATTCCTAGGGCTGGGCGATAATTTGGTAACGATAATTATCATGATATATTTTTTCTCAATATAAATACAAGAAATGTGCGATAAAAATTCAATATATTTACATCTGTAATTACACCCCCAACCACTGGAAAGGGAGGGGGCGCTAATGAGCCTTAAACACTAGTTTCCATCCAGCTTAAAATAATAAGAAGAGGGCATTGAACAGCCAATCATTTCGCAGGGTAAGAGGTAGGCGGGGCTTAAAGACGTTTGGAGCGGAATGTAAATACAGCTGAAACCGGCGACACGGAAGAAAACTCCAAACCTAGCAGCTCAAAGCAGAGTGGTTAGTCTGACACTGAGTCGACTCTGAGTTAACTATTAACTTCATACACTTCATTAAATATACTTTCATGATGTGGGTATAGGAAGAGCACAGAGACAACTTCTGCTGTGCATTTCAAACACATTTAATGTGCCACCATGACCGTAGTACAACCGAACACTGAATAACCATGATGTATTCACTGCACTACAAAGTATAGTACAACAAACTAGTTTCTTCAACTTTTGCTCAGGACCAAAAATCTGCCTTTAAATTTAAATGAAATAATGATTTCATATTAAGCATGATAATTATCGACATTAACTGATATGAAAGAAGTTACCGTGATAACATCTTTTTCAGTATCGCCCAGCTCTAATTGTTCCCATATTTAATGCCTGAAGCATCAAAAATATTAGATCAACTTGGGTTTATCATGTACTTTGCAATTACCATCAACTACACTTTTCCCATTATAACAGAAAAAAATCTCTAAGATACAAGAAGACAAGATTTCCTGAATAAGTATGAGGTTTTGGCAAAGAAACTGTATCTTTTGAAATTTTAAAATTCTATTTTTTATTTTTTCATTTTATTGCAATTCTGTCTTTTTATTAGGATCAAAATCTTTTAGAGTGCATCTTCCATTGTCTCAAACACAGTCACATTGCTATGCATCCCATACTCACCTGGCGACAGGTAACCTAACTCTGAGATTACAACAACACAAACAAACGAAACAAATCAAAATCAGAATCAAACAAAGATGTGAAAAAAAGAGCAGCATTTTATTTTAAAGGCCCACTTCTTGTTTAACAGAAGATTCAAAAGAGGACTTAAGTGTTTTCTTGTAAAACAAATGACCATACAGACAAAACCCTAGACCTCTAAAATGAAATGCAGCCATACGGTGAAAAAAATGATGAGTAAAAACGGTGAATGTGCTCGACATGAACAGAGGGGCATTGATTTGTCTGCGTTTCCTACCTTGCAGGGCGCTGCCCAGCAGAGCATCCAGCTCAGGGTTGATCTCAGCTTTCTCCTTCAGCATGTGGAACAGCAGCTGGTTCTGGGTTGCACTGTTGATCTCTGTCTGCTTTAACCTGCCCTCCATCACCTTCAGCTGGGACTCCTTCTGAGATGCCTGTAGACCCTGTAAGTGATGTATTGGACATATTTTATTACGGACGCAGCATGAATCTGATTTTTGTCCCCTTCAGACACTTAAATGAACCTCAGAAACAACCTCTATAATCACCCTATTTCTCTCTTTGTTTTCTGCAGCTTAAAAGATAGGAGGAGGTTCTGGGACAACGAAGGTAACTGTTGAGCCCCCCGAGGTGTCATGGGCCTACTTCAACAAAACACAGGTGAAGGCAGGTGCCTACCTGATGACTGCCCATTTATCTTCATCTTTTGGTTGTGATGGGCATCGGGGGCTGTGAGCTAGGCTACATAGCTCAATAGTGGGACATAAATATGGGTTTGAGGGTGTAATGGAAGGGGATTCTTCACTGAGCGCTTCTTCTTTTCACTAGAGCTTTAGTACCTTGTAGATATTTCAAATTTACAGAGCAATGATTATGTTATAGTTGCCACAGCAACCATTAACAATTCAACAGTCTAAGCATTTTGAAAGATATGAATATGAAAGTTATAATAAAAATAATGGTTGTAATTTCAGCATACTATCTAGTAGTCATCACTATCACCGCTCCCTCTCTCTCTCATTCTCCTCTATCCCTCTTTCCAGACCCAACATAGTCGAGGCAGATGTGTGTCTAACATGAGTCTGGTCCTGCTCCAGGTTTCTGCCTGTTAAAGGAAGTTTGTTCTTGCCACTGTAACTAGCTATATTTAGAAGTAGTAACTGTTGCCAAGTGGTTTTTGACCAATCAGAATCAAGTATTCAACACAGCCAGATGATGAGTAAGAAAGCCGAGTACTACAATAGCGTTCAAAAGTTTGGGGTCACCCAGACAATTTTGTGTTTTCCATGAAAACTCACACTTTTATTTATCAAATGAGTTACAAAATGAATAGAAAATATAGTCAAGACATTGAGAATGTTAGAAATAATGATTTTTAGTTGAAATAATAATTTTGTCCTTCAAACTTTGCTTTCATCAAAGAATGCTCCCGTTGCAGCAACTACAGCATTGCAGACCTTTGGCATTCTAGCTGTTTATTTGTTGAGGGAATCTGAAGAAATTTCACCCCACGCTTTCTGAAGCACCTCCCACAAGTTGGATTGGCTTGATGGACACTTCTTGCGTACCATATACTGTCAAGCTGCTCCCACAACAGCTCAATGTGGTTGAGATCTGGTGACTACGCTGTCCACTCCATTACAGACAGAATACCAGCTGCCTGCTTCTTCCCTAAATAGTTCTTGCATAATCTGGAAGTGTGCTTTGGGTCATTGTCCTGTTGTAGGAGGAAATTGTCTCCGATCAAGTGCTGTCCACAGGGTATGGCATGGCGTCGCAAAATTGAGTGATAGCCTTCCTTATTCAAAATCCCTTTTATCTTGTACAAATCTCCCACTTTACCTGCACCAAAGCATCCCCAGACCATCACATTACCTCCACCATGCTTGACAGATAGCGTCAGGAACTCTTCCAGCATCTTTTCACTTGTTCTGCGTCTCACAAATCTTCTTCTGTGTGATCCAAACACCTGAAACTTTGATTCGTCTGTCCATAACACTTTTTTCCAATCTTCCTCTGTCCAATGTCTGTGTTCTTTTACCCATATTAATCTTTTCCTTTTATTGGCCAGTCTCAGATATGGCTTTTTCTTTGCCACTCTGCCTAGAAGGCCAGCATCCCGGAGTCTCCTCTTCACTGTAGACGTTGACACTGGCGTTTTGCGGGTACCATTTAATGAAGCTGCCAGTTCAGGACCTGTGAGGCGTCTATTTCTCCAACTAGAGACTCTACTGTACTTGTCTTCTTGTTCAGTTGTGCACCGGGGCCTCCCACTTCTCTTTCTACTCTGGTTAGAGCCTGTTTCTGCTGTTCTCTGAAGGGAGTAGTACACATCGTTGTAGGAAATGTTTCTTGGCAATTTCTTGCATGGAATATCCTTCATTTCTAAGAACAAGAATAGACTGTGGAGTTTCATATGAAAGTTCTCTTTTTCTGGCCATTCTGAGAGTATAATCGAACCCACAAATGTGATGCTCCAGATACTCAACTAGCTCAAAGAAAGGCCAGTTTTACAGCTTCTCTAACCAGCAAAACCGTTTTCAGCTGTGCTAACGTAACTGCACAAGGGTTTTCAAGGTGTTTCTAATCATCCATTAGCTTTCTAACGCAATTAGCAAACACAATGTACCATTAGAACACTGGAGACATGGTTGCTGGAAATGAGCCTCTATACACCTATATAGATATTCCATTAAAAACAGACGTTTGCAGCTAGAATAGTCATTTATCACATTAACAATGTATAGAGTGTATTTCTGATTAATTTAATGTTATCTTCATTGAAAAAAACAGTGCCGTTCTTTCAAAAATAAGGACATTTCTAAGTGACCCCAAACTTTTGAACGGTAGTGTACATTTTATTAAGACTCTCAGAGCTTCATGACACACAGTAAATCTTGTAAATGAGCCGCTTTCAAAATAATACTGAAACTTAATATGACTTGCTGTTCTCCCTTTATGCAAACAAAGACACGCTGATTACACTGAAGCTGTAATACCTTAAGCCAACATATGCATGGTAGTTACCTTATTAATGGCCATGGTCACAAAATGGTCCAGAAGGAAGCGGGACTCTGATAAATTGCAGGTGCTTATCACAGCAGTAACATCCACTGTGTCTCCCTCCTCCTGTGGAACAGCAAAAAACAGAGATGTTTACGTCTATAGTCCATGGACAAGAAAATGTTGTGAAAAAACATTTGCATGCTTTATTGCCAAGAGTTGGAAGGAACCTTTGTGATACTATTGATACTTATGTGTGCCATGCAAATATTTTGTCCAGACCCACAAACACAACCCAATGAAGCTGGCTCATATATGAGTTGGACTAGCGTGGCCTGATGTTTTCTATATTACACAACTGTATAATACAGATACTGACACGCATTTTGCTCCTCATAAGCAGAATTATACCTGGCTTTATTTAACACAAAATAAAAGATTGACAGTTATTTGATTGTGTTTTCTGAAAGCAATGAAAGAGTTAGGTTGCTTCATTAAAAGGATTCTCCAGCCACAAATGTATAATTTACAATGGTCTTGTGGATGCCAGCAAACCCAGAAGCATTTTAATGCTACAAATGAATTACTATAAAAGCTGCAAGTAGTTAGAAAGCTATTTATGTGTGTGTACCACCATAAAGCATCAGGCACAGATCGCACAGATACTCATCACATCCGGTGTTCCCCAGGGTTTTGTCCTGGGGCCTCTTCTATTCATCATCTATCTTCTTCCTCTTGGCAATATTTTCCGTAAATTTAATATCAGTTTTCATCGCTATGCAGATGACACCCAGCTCTACCTGTCAACCAAACCCACCTCCTCCCTTCCACCCACTTCCCTCTCGGACTGTCTAAATGAAATAAAATCCTGGTTCACCTTCAATTTCCTCAAATGAAACAGTGATCGAACCAAAGTTCTCCCCATTGGCTCCAAATCCAGCATTTCAAAGCTTGACAGTTTCTCAATTACCACTGACAACTCCTCAGTTTCTCCCTCCCCACAGGTTAAGAGTCTGGGTGTCATCCTTGACAGCACACTATCATCTTAATATCATATCAACAATGTCACATGGTCTGCATATTTCCATCTACGTAACATCAATCGCCTCCACCTGTCCCTTAATCCAACAGTACTGCCGTTCTCAATTCTCAAAGTGTAACCTACCCGCTGTGTAATCCCTCCTTTTACCAACATGACCCCACTCATTAGATTACCAGCTTACCTTGGCCTCCTCCATCTGCATGATGTTGGCTTGGCAGTCAGCAATGCTGTCATTGATGTAGTCGATGTTGGCGCTTAGAGACTCCAGCTCCTCATTCAGGGAGGCCAGGGAGCGGTCAGCATCTGCCCCCTCCACGGCCATCTTTTCCCTCTTTCTGGACACCCGCTCCCTTCGCCTGGTCAGCTCCTCCCGTTGCTATGAGAGAATGACAGAGATCGGGGAGAAGTGGTCAAGAGTAGAAAGGAAGGAGAACTATGTAAGATGGAAAATAAAAGGGTAATGGAGGAGTTTATAGAACACATTTTTCCAAAACCCACAACTGCAAGGATCTGCTGTTTAAACTTCACAATATATAATGCAATTCAAATCTTTGGACAGAGGTTTAAACTACAAAAGTTTACTAAAAAAAGATCATGTAGTTTCTTATAGCGCCAAATCACAACAAATGTTATCTCAAGACACTTTTACAAACAGAGCAGGTCTAGACCACTCTATGCTAAATTATTAACAAAGACCCAACACCAAGACAGGGCAAGATCCAGTCCCCTCTTACTGACAGGACTCGATCTTGAGGCAGAAACCTCGAGCAGAACCAGACTCAAGTTAGACAGCCGTCTGCCTGGACCAAGTTGGGGTTGGAGTCTATTTCTAGTTTTTTCTGTGGTTGCTTTATTTTTTTCTTAATAGAGACAGAATGTGTTACCTTTAGCAGTCTGTTCATATCCGTCTCCATGTTCAAGATGGTCATCCTCTGCATGATGATGTCACTGACACGTCTCTCCAGAGACTGCCACTTAGCCCTTGCTGTTCTGTTGTGGTAGATGCTTCCCATCCGCACAGGGGAGCTCCTGAAGAGAAAGCTCTTTTAGAATGATACAAATAATTCAATGTAAAATACACTCATAGACAGACTTGACCATGTTTGGAAGCAGCACCTGGCTCCATTGAAATGTGATGCTCCTGAGGTGTTCATCCTTCCTGGTGTGGCTCTTTGAGATGATTCATGATGAGGTTCAGGTATGCTAACCCTTCTGCTCACCTTCCCAGACACAGGCCTAACCTGCCGCCTCAGTGCTGTGACCTTTAACAGTTAAAAGGAGAAGCAGTTATTTTGTGCATCCACCACATCACACCCATCCTGCAACAGCTCCACTGGCTCCCCATCACACACCAGATCAACTACAAAATATTTCTCCTCACCTCCAAATCCATACACAACCTCGCCCCTCCATATCTCTCTGACCTCCTCCATACTGCCACACCCGTCCGCACCCTCAGATCCTCCTCCTCCATCCACCTCACTGTCCCCCCTGCTCGCCTTGTTACCATGGGGAGCAGAGCCTTCAGACGCTCTGCTCCCCAGCTCTGAAACTCTCTCCCACCTGACCTCCGTAACACTGACTCACTCCCACATTTTAAATCCAAACTCAAAACTCATCTGTTTAAACTGGCTTAATCCATCTGACCACAACTCCTCTGTCCATTCACTTCAAACTTTTTAAATTGTGTTTTATTTCCTGTTTGTTATTTAAACTCTGTTTATTTTTAATGTTGTAAGGTGACCTTGAGTGCTAAGAAAGGCGCCTATAAATAAAATGCATTATTATTATTATTATTATTATTTATTACAGTAAAAGACCGATCGATACCTGCCATACTGTTCCCCATTAGGGATAGACATTTCATGCCAAAAGACTATTCCATAATCACTGCAATTTTATCGGTTTCTGAATCTCACAGCACTACACACGTATTTCAATTGACTGTTTTCTTCTTTTTTTGCTATTTAATGCAGTTAGCATTCTTCTTCTCCTGTTATCTACTTAATGTGGTTAGCAAACAGCTTCAAGATGCTCTTCAGCATCTGAAGCTGGAAAAACTTACTCACAGAATACATAGCAATGGAAAAACTGACAGCCTCACTCAAAAACCAATACTCCGACTTTAACATTATCTGGGACCCAATCATTAACAACCCCATTTTTTAAAAAAGCTCATCCTGCCTGTGCATCAATCACACCACCCATACCATACACACAAAAACATCTCACACGTCAACCAGGACACCCATACCACAACAAGTCTTTTCCTTCTTTATTTTACTTTTTCAAATATATCAGTGGTAAAAACCCTAAATGGAAATAGCTATTCCAGCTTCTGTGTTTGATAGATTCGTCTATGTGCCATTTTGTCTCTGTTTGATTAACTTCTCTGTTCCAATTCCCTACTTCCCTTTATTTGTTTTGTTTCTTAATGTTTAATTTTTTATGATGATTATTGCAACTCTGGTTATTGTTATTATCATTATTATTATTATTATTATTATTATTATTATTATTATTATTATTATTATTTTTTTTTTTTTTTCTCGGAATCAGTTTAATTATCTTCTACATACATTTCTTATCACCAGTCATACAGTTTAACTGAATAAACCAATAAAGGAGGAAACAAAATAAAAAAATGTTTAACTTAGTAATCAATTTAATTATGAACCCTCATAATATATTACCATTATAATACAGTCTTAATATCATCAATTGTCTAATTGCTACTGCCTTCTTCTACCTCCTCTTACCATTATTTTTTTATTATTCTTTTTATTTTATTTTTAAGTAGGATTAAAATGATTAGTATTATAACTATTATTATCATTACTATTATGCTTTAATCTCCAACATCAATACACAATTTCCTTTATCTATATTATCATGAATTTTCTTAAAATTATTAAGTTGCTGTTTCTTGTTTGTTTGTTTGTTTGTCTGTTTGTTTTTCTTCTTGTTGTTTTTTTTATGGTGGTTATTATCATCATTATTATTACATAAATATATTTGCCTGTTTGCTTTTTTAGTTACCTTTATTTTTAATTGACTCTGTTTTATTTGTTATGGTTTGTCTCCTCTGAATTTGATTACCCACAACATCAACACTATATCTGTTCACACGTCCTTAATTATGTGGTTTCCAAAATGATCTAGTATATATGTTTTGTTTTGTTTTTATCATTTTCTTTTTCACTATTTTTATTTATTATTATTATTATTATTATTATTATTATTATTATTATTATTATTATTATTTCTCATTAGAATTAGTTGTTGTACTGATACTGGTTGTGATGATAATTATTATTGTTATTATTATTATTATTACTGTTATTATTATTATTTAAAAATGTATATTATTTGTTTATTTATTTCTAACTAAATACACAGTAACTTGAATTATCTAGCCTTCATTTTTCAATAGTTCAACCTAACATCTTTTACATTTTATTTTATTTATTTATTTTGTTGGTTTGATTGTATTTGTTTGTGTTCCGTTATCTATTACTTAATCACTTACATTAGTGACTCTTCAATACTTCTCCCTTTTTTTTTTTCTCTCTTTTTTACCAATAATGATACTTTTTTTTTTCTCTCTCCTTTGTTATTTTATTTTATCTGCTGGTCTGCATTATTAGTTTATCTGCCCTCATCAATAACTTAGTAACTTTAGTTATTTAATCTTCATTAAGTTTAACTCCTTCAACTACAACATTGTTTGTTTGTTTTTGTTGTTGTTGTTGTTGTTTTGTTTTGTTTTTGTTTTTGTTTTGTTTATACTATTACTTCTCTGATTTCGTCTTTCATGCTCTCCTATCTGCTTTCCATCCCCTCTCTTCATCTTTAGGACATAACCGCACCCCATCACCTCCATCATTAAAACAGAAATACACAAACGCACAGACACACAAACACACAAACACACATACATACACAAACATAAAAGGACTCGCTGATCACCGCATAAAACTGGGACCTCCTCTGCCACCCCTACCCGTCTTACATAACAGCTGTTACACTTTTGTGTCTTTGCACTGTTGCATATATATATAAAAAAAAAAAGATGCTCTTCAGCCACCGTCTGGCAGAAATACTGTATTATGACCAGACACCAATGAAACGAAGACAAATTGTACTTTTAAAATGAGATAACATTCACATTAAAGGTGCAGTGTGTAGAAGTTAGCAGCATTTAGCAGAACAGATTTGGTGGAAATGGGATGTAATATTTCTAAGCATGTTAAAATGAGTGTATAATCATCTCTATAAAACTATACTTTTATTTTTACTTAGAATAAGTATGTATGTTTACATAAGGAGCGGGTCTCCTCATGGAGGCTGCCATCTTGAACCTCCATCAAGTTTCTACAGCAGCTCAGAACGGACATATGTATTTGTTTGAAATTGTATTAGTATTGGAAATACATGTTGTTTCAGTTTGTTACACCAACGGCTTATAACATTTAATAACGTCTTTGAGTCTTTTGTCTGTCGGTAACACGTCACATTGTCAGATAACTAATTGCTACTTTCAGGAGAGCTTCTGGTCCTCCACGGCCACCGACGCTTTGATGATGTGAAGGGTTAGGACTGGAGGAATCTTAACGCTAGATGTCGCTAATATTCCCATTTCTACACACTGCACCTTTAACTCTTTAATTTTTGGTAAGTGCACAAATGATCAAGCATTCAAAAATCATGTTCCATCCCTATCTCTTATGTGACTCTCAATGTCTCACCTCTTCATTCTTTCTGCGGAGAATCAGCTCCTGTTGTCTCTTCTGGGCCTCCATTTGTTTCAGTTGGTGCTGTTAGTGGACATAAGTATTGGAAAGAAGCAAAGGGCAGATAAAGAGTTGGTAAACCAAGACTTAGTATGTAGTCATTAAAACTATCAAACAACGACATATACTATATATATATATATATATATATATATATATATATACAGTTGATGTCAAAATGATTAGCCCCCCTTGTGAAATCAGATAAAACCCTTGATTTCTCCATGAAAATGACCGTTAAACCGTTAAACAAGTGTTTATAGTTTATGTGTTTCCAAAAGAACAAAGTCAAAATGTTCACTATGTTTGATTTGGATATTTTATTGATGCAATAAATTGGAACGAGAAAAGGTAAAAATGGCACGTCCAAAATGATTAGCCCCCTGGCCCTAAGTAGTCAATAGTTCACCCGTTCTGAGCCACACCTGACAACAACCTCTTCAAGTAGTTCTTTACAAGGTTGGCACATGCCTCTGGAGGGATTTTGGCCCATTTTTCCAATGCAAATTGTTCCAGCTGGTCCAAAGTACATGGTTTCTGAGCATTGACAATCACTTTGAGCACCCGCCACAGATTCTCAACAGGATTGAGATCTGGGCTCTGTATGGGCCACTCCAGGACCTTGGTTTTGTTGTCCTTTAAGAACTGTTGGACCAATTTTGAAGTAAGCTTTGGGTCATTGTCTTGTTGGAAGACCCAGTGCTGACCAAAGCCTAGACTAAGAGCAGAGTTCTTCACATTATCCCTCAAAATGTCAACATAACTTTCTTTTTTCATGATGCCATGCACCCAAACAAGGCTCCCAGTGCCTGAGGCTGCAAAACAGCCCCACAGTAAGATGCTCCCCCCACCATGTTTAATTCTGAGGATTGTGTTCTAAGGGTTGAAGGACTCTCCCTTTCTTGGCCAAACATGAACAACATCCATATGCCCAAAAAGTTCCATCAGAACAAAAGATGGACTTCCAAAACTCATCTTTACCTTTCAAATGTTATCGGGCAAACCTCAGTCTGGCTCTGATGTGCTGCTCTTTGAGTAAAGGGGTTCTTCTGGGACGATGGTCCTGAAGCCCACTACGATGAAGATCCCTCACAACTGTGTTCCTTCAAACATCAACTCCAATGGAGGTCAGGTCAGCAACAATCATCTTGGAGGATGTCTGGGGCTTCTTGTTGACATCTTTGACTACTTTCCTCTCCAAAGTTCTTTAAATCTTGTGTTTTCTACCACTTCCAGGTTAGTTTCTAACAGAGATTGTCTCCTTGTACTTTGCAATGATGCAACATACAGCAATTCTAGACACTGTAAAACACCTGGACATGACAGTTTAGCCTTCTCCCTTATTATGAGCCTCAATTATCTTCTTTCTGTGCTCAAGACTGATTCTCTTTGTCTTTGGCATGGTGAGTAAGAGTAGTCTCTCTCAATAACGTGTTCAAGTGCCCTGATTGGAGTCCCTTAAGTAAATCTCAATGCTGCTTGAATGCTCAGGTGTTGTTAGGAAGCCAACAGACCTACAGGTGTTGTTATGAAACCAGCTGACTGCTCAGGTGTGTTTTAAAAGCAAAAATTCACATGGGGGCTAATATTTCTGACCATCTCATTTTTCACTATATCTAATGTAAAGTTATCCTAAAAATGTATTTTACATTCCAAAATGTACCAAATCTACTAAAGAACACTGGTGAATGTTTGCTTATATCAAGTTTTATCAATGATTCAAACATTGGGCAGAATTTAAGGACAATGTTCAAGAATTCTTGGGCGGCTAATCATTTTGACCTCAAGTGTATATACTGTATGTCAATTTTTTAGAAACCAAGAATTTATACAATATTTACTTTTATGTCTCTGCTAATCTGTAAGGTAAATAAACACAATGCCCATATTGATTACTAAGCAAACAAAGGAACTGTTAGTAATTCAGACTCTCTAACCTCTGCCCTGCGTTGGTCTTTCTTCAGAGAGGCGATCTCCCTGTTCCTCCTGCACTCTGAGGCTCTGTTTCTCTCCTGCTGCTCTTTCATTTGACGCATTAGCACCACCTGGTGGACAGAACCCCCCCCGACAAAACATGAGAAACAAATACTACAAAAAGAGGGAAAGAGACTGTTAAAATAATAACACAGCCAATTCCTTCACCTTGGTCTTCTTCATCTCGGTCACATCCAGCTGCAGTTTCTTGAGCTGTTTCTCGTATTGTGACTGATTCTTCAGGAGGCGGGCGTGCTCCTTCTGAGCTGACTGGAGCTTCTGAAGCTCTTTGTTCATAGAGCTCAGCTTCCTCTCATACTCAGCTCGGATCTTCTTGGCCTTCTCCTCGGTACCTGTCTCAACTGAACCTGAGAATAAACACGAGAAAGATAAATTAGCCTTTTGTTTTGGGACTTTTTTGGACTATTTTGAGCATTGTCTGCTTAAAATTGGTATTTAGGTACTGCTTACAGTAACTGCATTTTTAAGTTTTTCATTGCAAATATGTCTCACCCATGTTATGCAGCACCTTGTCCCTCTCCAGCTGTGTGTCTTTGATCTTGTTCTGCAGCATCATCAGCTTCTGTTCGTACTGCTGTTTCAGCGTGTGTAGACGCCGCTGGCTGTTCTCCAGCTCGTCTATCAGCTTCTGCTTGATTGCAATCTCACAAGTGATGTTCGCCAGGTCAGCTTGGACGTTTTCTGCACAAAGACACACCATGAAAACCTGATCCCTCTCTCATGTTAGCACTAACCATGCCGTTCTATGCAACTCTTACATTCAGCAAATTTAAAGGAAAGACTTTTTTTCACTTGCACAATATTTCAAAAGTTAGACACATCCTGTCTCAGAGCGATGCAGAAAAACTAGTCCATGCATTTGTTACCTCCAGGTTAGATTACTGTAATTCCCTTTTATCAGGCTGACCCAATAAGTCTCTAAAGACTCTTCAGCTAGTTCAAAACGCTGCAGCTCGATTACTGACTAGAACTAGTAAGAGAGAGCACATCTCTCCAGTGTTAGCTTCTCTTCATTGGCTCCCAATAAAATGTAGACTAGAATTTAAAATCCTTCTTCTGATCTACAAGCTCTTAATGATCAGACACCTTCATATCTTAAAGAGCTCATAGTGCCCTATTACCCCTCTAGAACACTACGCTCCCAACATGCAGGCCTGCTCATAGTACCTAAAGTCTCTAAAAGTAGTATGGGAGGTAGAACCTTCAGTTATCAGGCCCCTCTCCTTTGGAATCATCTACCAGTCAGGGACCGGGAGGCAGACACCCTCTCCACTTTTAAGAGTAGACTTCAAACTTTCCTTTTTGATAAAGCTTATAGTTAGAGCTGGATCAGGCTTGGACCAGCTCTTAGTTATGCTGCTATTGGCTTAGACTGCTGGCGTACTGGCACACTGACACGCTGGGATCCAATCTTGAGGTTTCTGCCTAACACTACCGTCTATGATCATTTTCCAACCAAAACTCGGTCAAAGAAGATGACTGTCTAACATGAGTCTGGTTCTGCTCGAGGTTTCTGCCTGTTAAAGGAAGTTTTTCCTTGCTGCTGTAACTAGCTGAATACTGGGAGGTGCAATGCTCATGTTGGATTAAGATGATATCAGATCGAGTCCTGTCAGTAAGAGGGGACTGGATCTTATCCTGTCTTGGTGTTGGGTCTCTGTTCATAATTGGACATAGAGTGGTCTAGACCTGCTCTGTTTGTAAAAGCGTCTTGAGATAACTTTTGTTGTGATTTGGTGCTATACAAATAAAGATTGATTGATTGATTGATTTATTGATTGACTGATTGATTGATTGATTGATTGATTGATTGATTGATTGATTGATTGATTGATTGATTGATGACTGACTGACTGACTGATTGATTGATTGAACTCCACCTTTCTCCTCCAGTTCCTCAGAGTCAGTTTCATCAGATGTTTCATCTGCTGCAATATCAGAGTCCTCCTCCTCTCCCTCTGCGGACTCGCCCTCTTCATGGTCGCTCCCCTCCTGGCAAGAAATGTGATGATGATAAAAATACACACTAATAAACATGTAATGACATCCTTGAATAGAAATCTCAAAGGCTGCTTACCACTTCTGCTTCATCGGTGCCTCGCTCCTGCTCGTTGTCTGGCACTCCGTCCTTAACAGCACTGGAAGAGGAAAGGACCGTTAGCAGCTAGGCTAACGACAAGGACACAGTGCTCACGCTGTTGGTCAGTTTGGGAGGAACTGCAATTTCAATTTTCAATGAAGTGTGCATGCAAATGACACGTGATCAGATCATGAGTGGATGTGGAATCAGTATTGATCAATGAATGATTTCAGTGTGATTGCATGGTGGTGGTGAGGAGCAGTGGTAAAGGGAATCACTGGGAAATACAATCTGATGTCATTCTAAGAAGAAGGGTTGCTACACACTGCAAAGATTGTTTGATCATATTCTACATACTTTTAAAACATTAAACATCAATGGATGTGTTTTCTCTGTTCCAGAATGTATTCATGTATTTATTGTCTGTTCAAAGACACTACATAGGATCTGATCAACATCTTGCAGTGTGCAGTTACGAGGGAAAAAGACAGAACAGAGGATAAAGAGGAGGAGTTAAGAGCCTGTCAAATGATCTGCTTACCACCTGTAGGTGCAGAAGAAGTTAGAGATTAGTTAATAAGCTTAGAAAGGGAGATGTGGGTTTGGAGCCAGGCCAACAATCAATTGAAATCCTTTCAATTACTGGGTGCATCTTGGGACAAGATTAGCACTGCTGGTAATTGAAACAGTTTCAGATTTGACCCAATCCTGGATAGGGTGCAAGCAAACCTTGTGTGTTCACCCTCCTGATGGTGACTTCCTTCACAACGCCTTAGTCTTCATAGAGAAATGTGGAAGGATGAGGGTGACAATGGTGGGGTGTAGAGGTGAGGAGCAGGTAGAGGGGGACAGGATAGGCCGAAGGTGGGAGAAGTAAGGGAAATATTACAAGATAGGGGAGAAACAGAGAGTGAGAGAGCAGAAATAGGTGAGTGTAGAGA
Source organism: Notolabrus celidotus (assembly GCF_009762535.1). NCBI lineage: Eukaryota > Metazoa > Chordata > Actinopteri > Labriformes > Labridae > Notolabrus > Notolabrus celidotus. The sequence goes on from NC_048292.1 coordinate 27,414,092, forward strand.
ACACACTAGGTTCAAATGATGATCCCGCTTATGGAGATGCAGATGAGGAAGATTTCACCTAAAAAGTCTTTCCATGAACACTCAGAAATTTATTTCCTCACTTCTACTGTGTAGATCAGGCATCTCCAAAGTATGGCCCGGGGGCCAATTGCGGCCCGAGGTCCATTTATTTATGGCCCCAAGCTTTCATCTTAAATTGTGTTATTTATAGTAAAGAAATGAATCACATTCTGAATCAACTGTACATTTGCAGTTTCTTTCAAGCTCACAAACAAAACTAAATTCAATCCAGAAACATCTCAAAAAGCTTCATATGGACTCCCTGTCTAAAGCCAAAGCTCTGGGAATCCTGCAAGGCGGCAATAAAGAAGAAACACAAGAACTCTTAAAGCTGACAGGTTTTCAAGTTAATGTTTTCATCCTGATGTGAAAATGTTCTTGATGAACACTAAAAGTTCAGAAGACACAAAAGAGGACACAAGACAAGATCAAAATTATGAAACATTACAGAAAAGGCTAAATTTGGTGCATAAAAATGTTCAGAATTCAAGAAAATAATTATTTTGTTCTTAATATGTTGCCTGCTGGTCAGAAAGGTCTTAAAAACAACATGAAAAAGAAGATTGATGAAATCCAGATCGTGATCCTGCCATAGGAAAATAATGATACAATATTTTTTCCCACATTGCCCGACCCTAATCAAAAACATTTTCCCCCAGAAGAAGATAACGTTTGCTAATCTTTACATGGTACTTCCTAGTTACTGTTTTATTGAGAAAACATTTTAAATAATTGATATTAAATAGAGATTTCATATATAACTTTTAGGATTCCAAAGTCTCAGTAGGAGCCACTGGCCCAGAGGTATTCTGACAACATCATATGTGGCCCTCTTTGAAAAAAGTTTGGACACCCCTGGTGTAGATAATCAAAAGTTGTGCGCACTGAAAATAACAGCAACAATTCTCCAAAATCCAGATCCAAAATCCCTTATAAAAACCTAGTGAGAATTTTTAAAAGTCACTTTTTTTTATCACATTCAGAGGAATATTTGCAATCTTTTTCACATTTAAACTTGTTTTGAAAAACATATTTAATTTAAAATCACTGTTAACTCCAAATGCTAAATATAAAGCTACATTTTAAAAGCTAAATCTAAATGTTAAATACAAATATTAAATTTTAAATATAAATGTTACATGTTGGTCTGCAATCCTAACTATTTAGCTAATATGCAAATTCACACAGCCGCCAAGCGGAAATACCAAAATAAAAGCTTCATAAAGCATTTCAGACTTAACAACAGCCACTTAGCTTGTCTGTACCAAAGACTAGCAGTACTGATTTGTCCTCAATTCAGTATGTAGTATGTAGTATGTGAACAAGAGCAAAATCTGCAGTATGCCAAAACTACCTGGATGTTGTACTGATCCTGGAAAATTTCTCAGTGTGCATCAGAGTCTCCCTTGCGTACTGTTTCCCACAATGCACCGTGATAACTTTTTTCCATGTATGACGGGGCACTCAGTTTTTTAGGTGCTGTGAAAATTATTAAATTCCATATAAACGACTTCTTAACTTTTTAAATCACAAGTGATGCTAAAGAAGCAGTTTATCTATCAGCTTGGCCGTTGTTTACTTTTGCTTTTCCAAAACCTGAAATCCAGAGACGCCTGACCCAGCATCCTGCAAACAGATCGAACAGGGCAGTCACACTACATACCTTCAAGTGCAGTATGTAGTATGCAGTATTTACATACAGTACTTACTGCATCCTACATTCTTAGGAAGTATGTAAAACAGCCATTCCTCTCCTCCTGTTAGCTACTTAATGCAGTTTGCCTCATTTGAATTGTATGCAGCTAGTTTAATGATTGACAGTCACTGTCTGATGCACATGTGTACAGCACTGTTAACTGTTGTCCTGTTGTGTCTGCTTGTGTCTTCATTAACATTCCCTTATTGGTTTTTTTTACGATGTTTTCCGTAGAACATGGGAACCCTTCCTGATATATATTGAGCTAAATGTTTCCACTATTCTTACAAGAGGCTTTGTGCTATAGACACAACTTTTTAATATCATCACTATTATTATTATTATTTTTTATTCTATTTATTCCCTTATTATTATTATATTTCTTTTTCCTCTATCTTTGCACTTCTGCAATGTACATTGTGAACCCTGTTTCTGACGCCTGTATTAACTTAACCTGAATGCTAACCATGATATATATATGTGAGCCAAATGTATATGTTTTGTTTGTTTAAAAAATCTAATAAATATATTTATAAAAAAAAAACAAAAAAACATTCCCTTATTGCTGCCTACTGATTTTATGTCCATGGACACTTTTTCAAAGACGGTCATATCATGTCCTTATGTTGCTTTCAGTCATTTTTAATCTTATGGTGCTATTTGTACTTTTCTTTTCTTTTTCTTCTTTTCATTTTGTTAGTGTTTAGGTTTCTCCTCTCCCTTCTTATTTTCATTTTTTTTTTTACTTTATTTTATTTGTTTTGTTTAATCTTGACCTTTTTAACATCTGGCACAGGACTATGGATGTAAACTAGCCTTTTGGCTATCTCTGGCACATTTACAGAAGTGTTTTTAATTAAAGGTGACATATACAAAATTGACTTTTTAATGGTTTTTCACCTGAAATATGTGTCCCTGGGATGTCTACAAACCCCCCGAGAATGAAAAAAATCCATTCTGCCCCTGTTTAGATTTCTCCACCTTTCTGTAAATGTGTGTGAAACGAGCCGTTTCAGACTTCCGTGTTTTTGTTACGTAACAACAATATCCGGTCTGTCACGGAGTCAGAGCTCGGAGCTTGTTCAGCCCATAGACTGTATAAAATACAACTCAACCCCTCCTCCGTTTTTCATTACCTGCACACATGTGTGCTAACAAGGAGCTTAGGAGGGAGGCATGCTAGTTGTAGGCTGTCTTAATAAACACAAAGGTCGGTTTTACTCCCCACGTCTGCAGATTTGAAGATCTAGTGGATGATTTTTACTTATCATGGATAAGTGCTAGCGCTAATTAGCATAGTCACATAGCTACATGTTCATAGCTGTACCTGTAGCTGTGTACCAAGACACACGTCGACATACTGACAAATAAAACAACAAGAAACACAGAATCTGTGACCAATCCTTCAGAAAGGTCCTGCTGCCTTTCTGGTAGAGGTCGGTTTTACTCCCCACGTCTGCAGATTTGAAGATCTAGTGGATGATTTTTATTTATCATGGATAAGTGCTAGCGCTAGTTAGCATAGCCACATAGCTACATGTTCGTAGCTGTGTACCAAGACACACGTCGACATACTGATAAATAAAACAACAAGAAACACTAAATCTGTGACCAATCCTTCAGAAAGGTCCTGCTACAGGCGCCTCTCCGTCAGGATCAGATTCTGGGTTGAAGTAACGTGATCTCTGAGCAGCCGTGTATATTCAGCCAACATGTAAACATTAGATCAACGTGCTGGACAGCCGAGGCACATCCACTTCCTGAGGGGGCGTGGTCAGAGGGAAAACAGACTGTTCTGAGGACTGCTGAAGAAAAGGACTTTTCAGGCAGACCAAAATCTGATTTCAAAGTGTTTTTTTAGCATAAACTTTAAAGACATGTTTTGGGGACCTCTTAGACCAATATATATTGATGAAAAAGCGTGATATGTCACCTTTAATATGCACGGTCCTTTGAAATAATAAAAAAAAAAAAAAAAAAAGCTTCAAGACGCTCTATAGCCACCTTCTGGCAGTAATACGGTCTTACAACCAGACACTGGCGAAATGATGAAAAATTGTGAGAAAACGAGATAATATTTGCATTAGCTCTTCGATTTTCAATAAGTGAACGAATAGTTTAGCCTTTAGAAATCATGGTCCATCCCTGTTATCTATATTTGATTAAAATTATGATCATACCAAGGTGTAAACTCCTGAGGTCATATTTACCCCTACCCTATGTCAACAAACATTAAGACTCGGCTATCCGTTTATTTATAGTCTTTCTTTTTCACCCCACTAGAGAGCGTGCAACAATACTTTTACCCTAATCAAAAAACAACAACAATGTGAGCAGGCAATTAAAAGGATTGAATTTGAGCAGCGTTATGCTCCACTTTACCTTTTCTTCTTCTTTTTCTCCTTCTTCTTGAGCTTCTCCAGGTCTTTCTTTGCCATCTCGATGACTTCATTGGCCTCCTTCTCCGGGGCGAGGAGGGCGGAGAGGGAGCCGGGGCCGCCGTACAATGTGGAACGAGTAGAGGCCCGGGACAGATTCTTCCTAAGATTCTCACTCACAGCCTCACTTTCAAGAAGTTTAGCTCTGAGAGAAGAAAAGTACTACTTCAGCACTGGTCAAAAGCTGTAGGATCTGTGACGTATTAAGAGTTTTAAAAGGTTTCAGATTGAATAATAACTTGATCGAAATAAATGAAGATTAACATCCAACATACCTTAACTCCTCAATTTCTTTGATGTAGTTTTGAATCATGTTTCCGATCTCTTCGGTGCCTTCCCCTAGAAGCAGAGGCATTACTATAGCTTCAGCATGAATTCACAGTGACTTATCAGAAGAAGACTTTTGGATTGGTTACACTTTTTTATAAATAATAATATGCCTCCAACTGATCAGAAAATATTCTAGACTCCAAGTGAGACCCTGTTTAAAAAATATATTTCTGGGGCACAGTCGGCCTGGCGGTTTAAACGCAATCCCCATGTACAGAAGCTAGAGTCCTCGTCGCAGCTGTCGCAGGTTTGATACCGGCCTCTACCATTTGCTGCATGTCTTCCCCAACTCTCTGCTGTCTCTCCCCTGCTTTCCTACCCATTAAAGGCAAACATGCTCAAGAGTATAACTTCACCTGTTTATCCGTTTATATTATGTGCATGGTTTAAATCCTGAAAAGTTAATCTTAGCCCTACTCTTGCCCTGTTTGGTATTGCTGGTGGAGATAACCCCCACCTCACTCCTACAGAACAGTGCATGGTTGCCTTTGCCTTGCTCTTTGCCAGACGTGCAATCCTGCTAAAATGGAAGGGTGCTGCCCTGCCCATGCTTGACCAGTGGCGTCAGGATGTAATGTCTTGTCTGAAACTCGAGATGCTACGTTTTTCTGTCAGTGGCTCAAAGAGGAAATTTTATGAGACAAGGGATCCTTTCTTAGCATACTTTCATGACACCCAAACTAAAACATCATGAGATGAGCTTCTTTTTTCTTTTTTTTAAGTTATATTTTTGGCCTTTTTTTGGGGGATTGGGGGAAGACATGCAGGAAATGGTCAACCGGCCAGGAATCGAACCGGCAACCCTTGCGACGAGGACTGTAGCCTCTGTACGTGGGGCGCTTAGACCGCTAGGCCACCAGCGCCCCATGAGATGTGCTTTTATCCGGCCCTTGGCATAAGAAGTAAGATCTGACTCTGTGTGGTGTGCTGCAAACTAACTCTTATATATTACGCCTTCATTTTTTCAGGACAGCTGGGGATGGGAGGGTGGGAAGGGCTCTTGCACTATATCAGGTATCACTGCAGAAGAGACCCGTTCATCTTCCTTGTTGTGCGCAATACTGTACCATCTGTGGCAATGTAGAACATTACTGCCCAACCCTGGTGTTTTCTATGTCTTATTATTTTTTTCATTTTTGTGTGTTGTGTTTTGTATTTTCATATGTGATGGAAACTAAATAAAGATATTTGAAATAAAAAAACAAAACACTGACATTCCAATCAAGCTTAGCGGTATTTTGCATTTGGTTCTAATAGGAAAACGTTATCATGGTTACATCTTTAAAACAACAAAGCAGAGTTAAAACCTGCTGAAAACCAGCATGTCTCTGTTAGCATGCTAGCATATTCACATTAATATGGCTTAATACTTTTATTCAAACATTAAGCTACAGAATATCTGATGTTTTGATTTCAACACAATGTTCAAGTGAAATGTAAAATATAATGTTACATTCTTCAAAAAATGTGTTATTAGCTTGTAAGAGCTAGCTGTAAGGTAGCTGCAGCAATATTAGTACCCATATTGTATTATCATATTGAATCTAAGTTGTAATATTGACAGATTTTTGATGTTAAAGGTGACATATCATGCAAAATTGACTTTTTAATGGTTCTCTACCTGAATTATGTTTCCCTGGCATGTCTACAAACCCCCAGAGAATGAAAAAAATCCATTCTGCCCCTGTTCTGATTTCTCCACCTTTCTGTAAATGTGTGTGAAACGAGCCGTTTCAGACTTCAGTGTTTTTGTTACGTAACAACAATATCCGGTCTGTCACGGAGTCAGAGCTCGGAGCTTGTTCAGCCCATAGACTGTATAAAATAATACTGAATCCCCCCTCCGTTTTTCATTACCTGCACAAATGTGTGCTAACAAGGAGCTTAGGAGGGAGGCATGCTAGTTGTAGGCTGTCTTAATAAACACAAAGGTCGGTTTTACTCCCCACGTCTGCAGATTTGAAGATCTAGTGGATGTTTTTTATTTGTCATGGATAAGTGCTAGCGCTAATTAGCATAGCCACATAGCTACATGTTCATAGCTGTAGCTGTAGCTGTAGCTGTGTACCAAGACACACGTCGACATACTGACAAATAAAACAACAAGAAACACAGAATCTGTGAACAATCCTTCATAAAAGGTCCCGCTCCCTTTCTGGTAGAGGTCGGTTTTACTCCCCACGTCTGCAGATTTGAAGATCTAGTGGATGATTTTTATTTATCATGGATAAGTGCTAGCGCTAGTTAGCATAGCCACATAGCTACATGTTCGTAGCTGTGTACCAAGACACACGTCTACATACTGATAAATAAAACAACATGAAACACTAAATCTGTGACCAATCCTTCAGAAAGGTCCTGCTGCAGGCGCCTCTCCGTCAGGATCAGATTCTGGATCAGATTCAGAGGGTTGAAGTAACGTGATCTCTGAGCAGCCGTGTATATTCAGCCAACATGTAAACATTAGATCAACGTGCTGGACAGCCGAGGCACATCCACTTCCTGAGGGGGCGTGGTCAGAGGGAAAACAGAGTGTTCTGAGGAGGACTGAAGAAGAGGGTTTTTCAGGCAGACCAAAATCTGATTTCAAAGTGTTTTTTTTGAGCATAAACTTTAAAGACATGTTTTGGGGACCTCTTAGACCAATATATTTTGAAAGCATGATATGTCACCTTTAAAGGTGATAATCCGGAATATGCAACAATTTTGTATTTCACAAAAAGTGTATTTAATGTCATTATGCTAACCAAGAAACTAGCTAAAAGGGCTAAAAACAAAGGACATTAGGTTCAAGGAAATGTCAGATATTGCCAAATCTAAAATAATTGAATACAAATACATACATGGTTTGTGTATATATGTTTTAATCTTATGTATATGGCTCCCAAATTTCTAATATAGATTATATGGATCCTAAATATTGCAGTAGAGATAGCATTTAGCCTTGAGTGTAACAGTCTTAGCCGGTGCCCACCTGTTTTAGCCAGAACCTGGTTAGCCTGGTCGCTGAGGATCTGTGTCAGTCTGGCTCTCTGGGCGTCGATGGTTTCCTGCATGGCCTTCACTCTCACCCTCAGGTTGTTGTTCTCTGTCTGCAGCATTGAGTTCTCATGGACCAGGTCATTGATGCCCTCCATGCCATCCTCACCCATGATACGCTTTCCCTAAACATCAGGCAGGGCAGTTAACATCAAGAATAAAATCATTGAGTCATATCTTCTATAGTTTTCTACACTTTGCTCCCACATACTTAATTTCCTTCCCTTCTTTCCATCTGCTTTCTTACCGTCTTGTATTCCATAAGCTCCATCTGCAGTCGTGCTATTTCCGTCCTTAGAGCACTGATCTGCTGACTGGCTCTATCTTGGTTCACCATCACCTTGTTCTTGATGTTTCGTGCTCTGTTTGCGTACTTCAGAGTGTTCAAGGTCTCCATGAAGTCCCGGTCTGATGGGCTGATACAGGCTATCATCATAGTTTGACTGGAAAACACAGAAAATGAAGAAAAGCATTGATTTTTAACAAGCTTCAGATTAAAGTTCATAATCATTCTTAATAACCTTTGTGCTTTAATTTTCGGTAAGTATATCATCAGTACAGAGGTGTCTTAGTTATGCTGCTGTAGGATTAGACTGCGGGGGGGGGGGGGGGGGGACTGACACACTGGGATCCTATCTCACCCCTCTCTCTGCCAATTAAAGTTACTAACCATAGACCTTTCTGGAGTCCCTGAGCTCCATTGTCTCTGAGTCACTGCCGTAGACGGCCTGCTGCTATGGATGTGCTGGAGTCCAGCGGCGACAACTACAACTGTTGGTCTTATCACTATCATCTCTCTCTTATTCTCCTCTATCCCTCTTTCTAACCCAAACTTGGTTGAGGCATATGGCTGTCTAACATGAGTCTGGTCCTGCTGTTGGTTTCTGCCTGTTAAAAGGAAGTTTGTCCTTGCCGTTGTAACTATCTAAATACTGAAAGTGCTCTACTCATAGTGGATTAAGATGATATAAGATTGAGTTTTATCCTGTCTTGATGTTGGGTCTTCGTTAGTTCAACATAGAGTACGGTCTCGACCTGCTGTGTTTGTAAAGGTGTCTTGAGATACGATTGTTGTCATCATACAAATAAAGAACTTTTGAAATATTGCGCAAGTGAAAAAAGGCTTTCCTTTAAATTTGCTGAATGTAGGAGTTGCATAGAACGGCACAGGATAAGATGCAGTCCCCTCTTACAGTCAGGACTCAGTCTAATCTCATCTTAATCCACCATGAGCATTGCACCTCACAATATTTAGCTAGTTACAGCGGCAAGGACAAACTTCCTTTAACAGGCAGAAACCTTGAGCAGAACCAGACTCATGTTAGACAGTCATCTGCTGAGACTGAAAGTTATATATATATATACAGTAAATCCATGCATAGGATGATTCAGCACCACAGACCTGTTGCCACCCAGCGAGTCCTGTAACAGCCGGGTCAGCTTGGAGTCTCTGTAAGGCACGTGGGTGGAGCGCTTGCTCCTGTCTCCAAGAGCACTGATGACATTCCCCAAAGCAAGCTGAGATCCAACAGGAGGGAAAGAAGAAGCACTTTGAGATTTGTACATTGACAAATGTAAAGTGGGTTATGGATAAAGAAATAAAAGTCTTTTTTCAGGGTTATGTAAGATTGATAGAAACAAGAAAACAGTACTTGTGTTTGTGTAAGAAACTAATGTTTGCAGTTCATGATCTGGCCACTTGAGGGCTCTGTTGCTCCACCAATATGATTGTCCATAATGTTTGTGGAAACAAGAAATTCAAGAATGACAGATGACTGTTGTGCACAAAGAACACTGACTGTACTAACACAACCCTTGTCATGACTGTGACCTTTGACTGAACGCCTTCTGTGTAATACGTAAGCTCTAATGCTGATTCTGTTGATCCCTTAGCTTTCTCACCAGCCCACAGTTAATGGAGATGCCCTCTTTCGCTCTGTCTCCTGTTGCTCCAGTCCTCTTCAGTCTTTCAGAACCAGCCAGGTCCACAAAGTGAAACTTAGCTGTCAGTGTCTCAAACTCGTTAATCTCTGAGTTGTTAGCTAGACGGTTGTCTGTCTCATTATCCTGGAAGAGAGAGTGGAGTGAAAATCAACACACAAGGATCTGCAAATATCAGGGAGAGAGAGTGGTGCTGTGTCAGAGCATTTACATCGTTATCAGCAGAGCACACTCGAACTTGGCAAAGGTGGATGGTGAAGATGGCGTGGGAGCGTGAACTTTGTACGTTCATCTGAGTGCTGGCTGTGGTGCGAGACAGAGCGCCCAGCTTCAGACACTGGATCATCTGTTAGAGAGGACGGCAAGAGAGAAGGACAAATAAAAAATCATCAACAAAAGTGTGCATCAAAACTTCCAATCAATCTTATGAGGGTTATACCCTCTCTCAAAAAAACAACAAAACATTGTTTTAAATTTTTTTTTTATATAAAGAGCCATTAAAACATATAATTAATAAATATATGAATGAAATTTGTTTTACTTTTTTAGGTATATTATTATTATTATTATTATTGTTGTTGTTGTTATTAACATAATAACTATAATAATAACTATAATTATAATTATATTATTATTACTATTATTAACAGGATAATAACAGTATTATTAACACAATAATAACATAGTTACAACAACAATAATAATAATAATAATAATAATATTTTATTTTATTTTAAATGATTTTTAATTGAATTAAACTGTATGAATTTATACTGAAAAAATTGTTGATTTCAAAATAAAATGCAGTACTTTTAATTTGAAAACAAGGGAACAAATTATGTTGTGGAGATTAGAAACACAAAAAGCTGTAATGAAATTAATAGAAACTTGACACTAGTATGATCACACTAATAAAGACAGTTATACAATCCTTAGATTTAACAGTGGTGATAATGTGACTGAAGAATATTTGGGGGCGATAAGCTGACCTCTGCCGCAGAGGTCACAGTGCGAGTAGTGACCCCAACAGTGTAGATGCCTCCATTTGCGTCCTCATGGATTTTGATGTTGGATCTCTGCTTCCTGGCTTCAATGTCTCGAGTTGAGTCGAATAAGTCAAGCACTTCCTCGTTGTACAACTGGGGATTCGGATAAATTAAAGGGAACAAGGGACAGAAAAAAGGTCTTACAAACTTACAGCATGAATAAACAATCTAATTATTTTTCCTAGCCTTGTACTTTCTTCTTAGAGGGGTGAGGCAGCTGCTTCCTCTCCAGCTGTTAGCAGACTCTTGATGGCTGTTAAGAATGCAGCCAGTAGCTGACCAAAGATACAGACTAATGACAGTTTAATGGCTGCAGGGTCATCTGGTTGCTTTAACAACTTAAAATCGCTACACCCCCTGCTGACCTCCGACCCCTTGCTGTCAGCAGGTTCTGCCTACATCTAACTAATGGACCTTAAGTGGACTGGATGTTTTGAGTTCTGAACCCATGCTGGTAAATGCACCATAATTGGGGCCAAAAACATAAACTTCTGTGTTCCCATCCTGCCATGTCAGCTTGTTCTGGTCTGCCTGTGGATGTTTTATGCACCTCCAGGAATTGCGCGTTGATCTTGAACTCAGGAACCGGCTTGCCCTGCTCAGTGGCAGCCTGTGTGCGCTCCTCGATTCCTCTGAACAGGTGGTAGACAGCCCGAGGAATGATACCAAGCTCATCTTCTCCAATGTTGACGTCGAAGCCGGTTCCCATGGTGTAGGTCTTCCCTGAGCCTGTCTGGATGAGGGAGATAAGATGCCATCAGTTACTTAACCTAATGAGAAAAAGTTCATTTCTCTCTTATCCAATGTCTTTTTAATGATTCTTTCCAGATATCCTCTACACCGGCTCCCCATTAAATCTAGTATGGAATTTAAAATCCTTCTTCTGATCTACAAAGCTCTTAATGATCAGACACCTTCTTATCCTAAAGAGCTCATAGTGCCTATTACCCCTCTAGAACACTACGCTCCCAACATGCAGGCCTGCTGGTCATACCTAAAGTCTCTAGAAGTAGTATGGGAGGTAGAACCTTCAGTTATCAGGCCCCTCACCTTTGGAATCATCTACCAGTCTCTACTTTTAAGAGTAGGCTTCAAACTTTCCTTTTTGATAAAGCTTATAGTTAGACCTGGATCAGGCTTGGACCAGCTCTTAGTTATGCTGCTATAGGCTTCGACTGCTGGGGGAACTGACACACTGACACGCTGGGATCCTATCTCGAGGTTTCTGACTAACAAAACCATCTATGAAAAATTTCAAACCCCAGCTTAGTCAATGGAGACAGTAGATGCCTGTCTAACATGAGTCTGGTCCTGCTGGAGGTTTCTGCCTGTTAAAGGAAGTTTGTCCTTGCTGCTGTAACTAGCTAAATACTGTGAGGTGCAATGCTCATGGTGGATTAAGATGAGATATGATGGAGTCCTGTCAGTAAGAGAGAACTGGATCTTACCCTGTCTTGGTGTTGGGACTTTGTTAATAATTTAACATAGAGTACGGGCTAGACCTGCTATGTTTGTAAAAGTGTCTTTGGCGCTATACAAATAAAGATTGATTGATTGATTGATTGATTGAAATGTCAAGTTATCACTCTAACGTTGGGCTAAGTCAGAGATTGGAGTGCAGCACTGAGAAGTTTCCCTAACATAGGGGGGTCATGGAGAAAAGGCTGGTCGCCATGGTGACAAAAAGAGGAATGCAACATTGAGCTCAAAATCACGCGTCACCCTTCTCCTCTGCTCTGAAACTCCCTGACGGGAGTGTGTATTTCTGTACAGCGATAGATCATGGAGGTTCAACTAGAAAAAATGTGTGTATGTGAAAGATACAATAGTGTGTTTATCAACTTTATTCTATGAGACTGCACCTGCCTGCTCACTTTGTGCACAGAAACACACACTGTGTTTTTTGTGCCCGTGGGAGCTTAGAGTAGGGTGTGTGTGTGTGTGGTGGTGGCCTCAACTGCACTCTGTGAAAGGCTCTTTGACAGGAACACAAGGGCTGCAGGAACAATGTGAGGGGAGAATAATGAACAGAGAGAGGAGTGAAGGGACAGAAGAAGAAGAGGGAAAGCTTTACTGCTGTAGAGTGTGGCTGCATCGGGAGACAGTGAAAAAACACTAGTGGGAAGTAGTATTGAGTGCTTTTGATGAAACATAAAACTACATTTAAAAGAGGGGGAACAGTTCCTGCAAACACCTAGGATGTAAAACAACATTGAGTATGCAGAATTATTTGAGGTATTGTCTCTTCAGTGGACTTTGTCTAAACCCTCCTGTTACCCTCAAATTTCCTAACATCTTTTATCCTTGGGGTCAATTTGACCCTAGCAATTTAAACCTCCAGAAACTGATTGTTACCCAGGTTTATGTGTCAGGTACTTTATGTTTCTTTGTTGACTAACTAAATAACCCTTTAAATAAAATATATTTGAAGCATAAACACAATTTAAAGCATTAGAAGGACTTTATTTGTAAAACAGAACATCAAACTGCTGTGAGTTTGTCACGCTCTCCTCGGCCCTGCCTTGTTTCTATGTTATAAAAACGTATGACACAGGACTCATCATTGAATGTCTTTAGAGACATGGTGACTGGAAATATTATATCTCAATATAAAGGTTGGCGATTCGATCCCAGCTCCTGCAGTCACATGTGGAAGTGTCCTTGGTTATAGTGACCTCAATATCATCCAAAACAACCAAAACAAATGTGTGTAAAATGTTGATATTACTTATGTCATATACTGCTACAACAGCCTGGGGTCAAATTGACCCCAAGGAACACTGATGCGTAATTATTTTTTACAGGAAATTGGGACATATCAATATTTTGATTTTATGTTTTCCCAGTTGTCCCCATTAAATTAGGAAAAGTCATGAAATATGAAGCCAAAAAAATCCTGTTAGTCATTAATTTAGAGACGCTAAAAACTGAATGAGGTCCAATTGATCCCAAGGATAATAGGAGGGTTAAGCAAAACTGGGAGTAAGGGGGTAACTGATACATTTCTTACATGCATGTGTAATAGAGTAACAAAAAACAAAGCAAGCACCTATGCAAGGCTAGAAATGGATATTGTCTCGTTTTACATTAACTGTTGAGGATATGGTTAAATCATTTTGAAATATACATATTTGCTGTCTTGCTTGGGAAGCTCATATCTGCTAACTGCCTCTCGGTCCAGGCAGATGGCTAACATGAGTCCAGTTCTACTTGAGGTTTCTGCCTGTTAAAAGAAACAAAGTTACTGTGAGCTCAGGGAGGTAATGTGGTAAAGTCCAAGTAGAAGCCAGGTGCTCTTGAAGAATGAATTGAAAAAACTTGGAGAAAAAAGGGGGGAAGCCACAGGGGCTGTCTTCAGGCAGATCAGCTCAACAAGGAATAGGTAAAAAGCCTTTAGTTATTTCAGAGCAGAACATATTAAAAGTGGTATTCAGAAGCCCAACTCAGTCGAGGCAGATGTGTGTCTAACATGAGTCTGGTTCTGCTCGAGGTTTCTGCCTGTTAAAGGAAGTTTGTCCTCACCGCTGTAACTAGCTAAATACTGTGAGGTGCAATGCTCATGGTGGATTAAGGTGGGGTCAGACTGAGTCTTATCCTGTCTTGGTGTTGGGTCTCTGTCCATAATTTGACATAGAGTGGTCTAGACTTGCTCTGTTTGTAAAGGCGTCTTAAGATAACGTTTGTTGTGATTTGGTGCTATACAAATAAAGATTGATTGATTGATTGATAAATGTCTGATCATCATGAAACTCTGAGTGTTAGTGTAGCCTAGCTTCTGCTGAAACAGGAGAAACAGGAAGTCAGACTCTGTCTTGAGGTAATAAATCTTTCTATCAGCAACTGCAAATGTCATGACTCAGCAAGTTTTATCCCTTTTCTCAAGCCTTACATTAAAAAAATGTTAAATTAGGTTTTTTAAAAGCTTGCAATGACCTCATGTTAACTGTAGAGATGTGAAAAAATATAGAAAGAATTTAAAGATAATGTTTTCAGCTGACAGGTTGATGTTAGATCTGCATAATGTTTTGACTTTGCAGTTTAGTGCCCTGCTGTGGTATGAGGTAAAGCAATGTGTTCACACTCTGTTCTGATTGAGTAATAAACTCCTTCTCCATCTATCTATCCATCCCTCCCGGGCTAATCTATCAGGGCTAATATGAAGCTTCATGATGACAGCAGGTTGGAACATGCCAGCTGATATTGTATTGACAGAGCCAGTGCAGCTGTAAGACAAGCTCACTCCCTTCTTGCTTGTCTGCTGATATGAAGTGAAATCGGCTCCATATGACGTGATGCCATAAATCTCTGGATGTTGGAACAGCTACATCCCCTCAAGCAACTTAATGTTAAAACAAAGTGTATGTATCATGCTACTGAGACAGTAAAATACAAGTCAAAAGAGTGTTAACCAACCTGTCCATAAGCAAAGATTGTGGCATTGTAGCCCTCCAAGCAGCCCTCGATAAGTTTCTCTGTGCAGTGGGTGTAGATATCCTCCTGCTGGCTGTCCATGTCAAAGACGTGGTCGTAGGTGAAGGCCTTGTCCTTACCCAGCACTACTTGTGGCTCCCCTGGCATCACATACGTGCAGATGTGACAGCCCTCGATCTTCTCTTTGGCCAGCTGAGGACGGATCCTGGTAGATAAAAAGACACAGTGATATTTTTGACTGTAATTCTCAAATCTTCATAGGGGGGAAAGAAATCTAACGCTGATATTTGTGAGACAGTATTTCTTAAGCAAGGATGATATCAGGGCTCTCAAGAGACACACGCATTTCAACCTGTTCACATGCTCACACGCCACGCTTTGTATTTCTCACGCAGAGTAATTACTAGGACAACGCCCACCAAGTTGTGCCGCTTTTCTTTAAACTGTGGAACAGGTAGGAATCCAGTGGGTTTCCTGTAGAGTTCAGAATGAGTTTGCCACGCACCAGCTAATCAAGAAGAAATAAATATAGCTACCCAACAGCCAATCAAAAAATAGCATCACTGTATCAGGGTAAAACAACGCAACAACGTTACGTTCCAAAGAAAAGGATGCACATGTGCAATGCAGACTGACCGCAGATTAGAAGACTTGGTCTGTCTGAAGGGAGTTCAAAACTTGGGAGCCCTGTGATATACTTTATTTTGGGACTACGAAGAACTCAGTTTATTTTATTTTTTATTTTTTATTTGATTTATTTGTAAAGGGACCATGTACAATATTTAACATAAATGTCACCATTTGATGCATTGTACCAGAGTTAGCTTAAAGCTAATTTACATCTGCAGTCCCTTGGCAGGTCACAATTAAAACATCACATTGTTAAAACGCTTGCACGCACACACACACGCGCGCGCGCACACACACACACACACACACACACACACACACACACACACAAACAATACTGTATTTCAAGTTAAAAGTATTAAAACTGTGGTTGCAGTGTTGAGTGTCCTTAAGCAGACTTTTCAGTTTGATTTTGAAGCTGCTGAGAGAATCACAGTTCTTAATATCCTCTGGTAAGGTGTTCCACTGAGTTGTGGCTTTCACAGAAAAAGCTGACTGCCCAAAGGCAGTATGGTGAAAGGGTACATTGCAATTTCTAAACAAAGATATTCTTGTGGATTTAATGGAGTCCACTGAGCGGAAGTTTATAAACTGACATATGGGAAAGGATCATAGCATGCATAAAAATGTATCTAATTAGCTCAAACAGTGTGTAGCTATGCTAGTAGCACCATGAAGCTGGAATTAGCAAAATGCCAACCTTAATTCAGTGGTATGGTTAGCATGCTAGCATTTAGCAAGTTCAAAATTTTAGCATCTACCTTTAGTTTAGCATGTTAGCATGCTGTTATTTTCTAAGATTTACTCACAGAAATGAAAACACAGTTTACGCCTCAAACACTGTCGAGTATAAACTTTGAATGTCTATCAGTGAATAATTCTTAGTATTGTGTTAGCATGCTGGTATATTCAAGCTAGCATGAAACAAATACAACCAAGAGGAGTTTTTCAACTGGAGGAACTATACCCTGGAACTAGGGACTTTACCCCTGAACTACGTGCGTTTCGACCAGTGGAACCAGGGTCTAAATTTAGTTCAGGGGTAGATAATCTCCCCCCTAAAAAGCCCCTGCTAAGGGGATAGTACTTTTCAAAAAGCCCCGGGGCTTTCGGGGGGCAGGGCCTGCAATGCTGAACGTGTCTGATTGGTAGATTAACTGCAGTGTTTTTATTCTGTCCGCCGTCCACAATAACATCACACACATCTGTGATTCACTTGATTTCTCTTTCTTTCATTAGTTTTGATTTGTTCTATCTTTTTTGTATGTGTGTGTACTTTTCAAAAGAAGAAGCTGTGATTCTCCTGATTTAGCAGCTTGTAACAGTAGTCTTCTCTCAGCCCACCGTGAATGCATCTCTCCCGGTGTTACAGTTTTAAAAGTGACCCTGTAAACTGGAGACCTTCAGCTGAACGTGTCAGTGTTTGTGGAGTTTACACAGCTGTTGAAACACAGAGGGAGTTTTAAGATTCAGTATCCTCATCAGATATTTAATAATGGTCTAAAGACGTTTATGAGTGATGCATCCGGCTGAGAGTCTCCAGTTAACAGGGTCGCTGTTTAAACCAAAACACCGGCCGATCTCTGCCACGGCTTTTTGAGTTCAAAAGGATTTTAAAGCCGTGTTGAAACGTCTTTGCTACTCGCGCTTATCTCCTCTCACGTGTTGATTCAGTGAATCCATCTGTGATGAAATATAGCACCATCTAAAACAGACCAGCTGAGTCTCTTCATGCTAACAGGCTAACTGTTGTGTTGCTCATAATGATACCTGCCTGTCCGTCTGCTTCTATGGTGTCATCTGTGATGAATGGCATTCGTCTTTGTTTTACTGCCCTCTACTGGTCTGGTGGTGTAGTGCATTTACTTTTATTTCCTCCATACGTCACTGGCCTGATTTACAATCTACCCGGAACTTCAGCTCGCGGTCGAAACACAGAACAATGGGGGCACAGGAACCTTTTAGTTCAGGGGAAAATAGTTCTGTGGGCTAAAAGACCCTGGAACTCTTGGTCGAAATGCACCTAAGGTTCATAGAAATGAAATATTTGCAGCTGTTTGTTTACAAAAATGCTAATGCTAAAGAAACCTAAGAGAACAATATAGAGTTCAAACAGTTTGCCAATAGGGAATGTGATACTGACACTGCAAGCTACCTTTAGCTGCACAGTTAGAACGGCTTAAAACCTGAACCTTCAAATAACAATTTAAAAAGAGGAAAATAATGAAAAATCCAGATCAAGAAATTTCCTTTTATTTGGTCGTTATACAACTAAGTTTGTGGCAAAAATGTAGCTACTGTTGAGACATTTCCACTGAGCCACAGGCAGCTATGTGCTACTTCTGTTTAGCTCTGTGTATGAAAGACTGTGCAGTACCAGCACACTCTCCAGCAAGCACCATACATAGTACAGAGCTCTCACTGTTCAGGACAGGGCCAGAGCCAGAGCTAGAGCCAGAGTGAAGGAGAGAGCTCCGGGTAAACATTCCCACCCTGGATTTCATTAAGGAATCACTCTGTTTGCTTTCCTGCAAATAAACACACTGTTGTTACGTCATTTCCTCCCATGATGCACCCCTGCCTGTCATCACTGAACTCACTGTCCACCTGAAAAGTGGAAATAATGGAGACAGATGAAGGGAATGTTTGGCCATATTGGAAGCATTGAAATATTAGAAATCTCTGCAGTTTCAAGAAGAAGGAGAAAAAGAAAGATACAATAAAGGTCAATACTGAAGTACTCTGTGTTAATGAGGAGAATAGATGTAAAAATTAAAGGTAAATTCCTGCTGAGATATCATTCATATTTACATAACATTCTATTAACATTTCTCCAAGGCTAATAAAAAAGAAAACCATATTTAAAGCACTCTGGGATTTAAAGCTCCTGTGAGAAACTCCCTGTATGTGTCCATGTTGGCGCCCCCCCGTGGACAAAGTGAGACATGTATCTTGCTGATTTTGTCCTGTATGTAAATTAGATTTTCTGACAAAAATCTCCCCCTGCTTTCAACTAATAGTAAAATATTATATAAATATTTACTGAAGAAAAAGCATAAAAAGAGTTTTTCTTTGACATGCTGTCAATCACCTCGTCTGACACCAACCACCTCAGGTGATTTCAGGCTTAAAAATAACAAAACAGAAGTTATCAATACCTTTTCTAACACTCCCACATTTGCTTTTGTGGGTCATAAAGAGGCATCACTGTTCATTTCAATCCATTTCATGACCGCTGAAAAACTTCTCACAGGAGCTTTAATTCCCCAAACACCTGAGAAGTGTTGTTTTGAAAGGCTGCTTTGTCGCCGTCTGCTCGCAGCAAGAACTCTAGTGAATGTCTGACATGTCTGGTGATGTGGTGCTTTGCATACACTTTGCATTCAGTGTGTAACCCTTTCATATTTTGTGGGCTTACAAAAAACGAACACAATGAAAGTGGTTAGATCATGAGTCAGTAGCATTTCTCAATGGCCTGAAAATGTAGTCAGAGTGTGAGCGTGCATGCCTCTGTGTATATGTGTGACATCAGATTCCAGCTATTTGGCAGACTATCTGGGATTACAGGCCTGATGAGAAAAGAGGACAGAGACAGGAAGGCATGGATCTAGACTTGAGGAGTCACGCCTGTGTAACTTTACACCTGAATAGCATTGTACTGTCAGATTTGTGCTTTTGACAGATGAATGATTAATGCATAGACGTTTCTCACATTAGCTATGTCTTTCAGAGGGATAATTCTGCTTTACATTACTAATTGTTTTAGGTGGCTGTGACTCAGTACACAGATCAGGTTACAGACTAATCGGAAGTGGGGTGTTGTTCAATCCCTGGCTTCTACAGCCTGAATTTATAAGGGCATGTCACTGACAATTGCTTCCTAATGCAAAGTCGGAGTTGTGTGATTGACCGTTCTTAATCAATCTATCAATCAACCAATCTTTATTTGTACAGCGCCAAATCACAACAAACCTTACCCCAAGACACTTTTACAAACAGAGCAGGTCTAGACCACAGTCTATGTTAAATTATGAACAAAGACCCAACACCAAGACAGGATACGATCCAGTTCTCTCTTATTGACAGGACTCAGTCTGATCTCATCATAATCCACCATGAGCATTGCCCTACGCAGTATTAAGCTAAATAAAGGGAAATGTAAAAACGTCCTTTTAACAGGCAGAAACCTTGAGGCAGGATCCCAGTGTGTCAGTGCACCAGTTCCCCCGGCAGTCTAAGCCTATAGCAGCATAACTAAGAGCTGGTCCAAGCCTGATCCAGGTCTAACTATAAGCTTTATCAAAAAGGAAAGTTTGAAGCCTACTCTTAAAAGTAGAGAGGGTGTCTGCCTCCCGGACCCTGACTGGTAGATGAGTCCAAAGGAGAGGGGCCTGATAACTGAAGGTTCTACCTCCCATACTACTTTTAGAGACTTTAGGTACGATGAGCAGGCCTGCATGCTGGGAGCGTAGTGTTCTAGAGGGGTAATAGGGCACTATGAGCTCTTTAAGATATAAAGGTGTCTGATCATTAAGAGCTTTGTAGGTCAGAAGAAGAATTTTAAATTCAGGGTAAGATCCAGTCCCCTCTTACTGACAGGACTTGATCTTATCTCATCTTAATCCACCATGAGCATTGCACCTTGTAGTATTTAGCTAGTTACAGCGTCAAAGGAAAACTTCCTTTTAACAGGCAGAAACCTCGAGCAGAACCAGACTCATGTTAGACAGCCATCTGCCTTGACCTTCTTAAGGCATAGGCACCTGTGTGTGATTAATGCACATATTTAATTCTGTATCATTCTATGAATATTATCTAGTGCAACTCTGTGTTTCATAACAGGACTCTAAACCACACATAAAAGACGATGTTCTTGGTGAAGATGATGTAACATCGTGGTGTCAAAGGGTTTAGGCCATGTGAGAGGAGACTGTCATTTAATGGCAGGATGGTTTAAGGCATTGCTGTTGTGAATCTGCAGTAATCTCTTTGGCCACCATCCCAATACTTGACAGAGTCATTACTGTAATCCAGTGTAACAATGGAGGCACTCACTGCAGCTTAGAGCAAAGCCATGAAGTCATTGGGGTATTGGTCACTTCAGGAACTTACAAAGATGGTAAAAACATATGGACTTACAGATAACATTAGGGTTACATATGATGAAATAAGTCAATGCTTGCTCATACTATAGAAGAACTTAAGGAACAAGACGGTATTGCTGCAGCCATATTTGGTATATGCGAAACAAACAGTTTGATTGTGCTCATGCAATGCTTCTGTTGTGCTCTTCTATGATATCCCCAACATCCTCCATAAGAAACTCAACCAAAGGAGGGAGGGGTGATAAAGAGGAATAAATACTCTGAGACAGACATGACACAATGGTTACACCTCAGGCAAAAAACTGATGACAAAAGTGAATAAGAGGCTATCACAGTCCATCCAAACAGACTTTACTTTTCTGTATAGTTACTGTCTTTCATGTAACAAGATCACTGGACCGAACCGATTAAGCATTAAGATAGGGCTGGGCGATAATTTGATAGCGATAGTTATTGTGATATAATTTTTCTCAATATATATATATAAAAAATGTTCAATAAAGATGTGATATATTTAAACCTGTAATTACACCCCCCTACCACTGGAAAGCATTTAGGCACTAATGTGCCTTAAAGCTGGGGTTGGTAGTCAGATTTAGATCCACTTTTTGTTATACTGGTTAAAATGATCTTTATGTCCTGATGGCAATCAATACATAATGTGTTCTTAAAAAAGAGTGAAAAAAAACTGCTATCTACAGCCGGAGTAAACCTGGGAAAACACCAACCAATCACCGTTTTTTGGCTCCTCAAATTTTTAACCAATCAAATCCCGTCCAGCCATTCTGCCCGCCTCCTGCGCGTACATTTCCCCGGCGTGCACTCCTCCGAGTCCCCGTCTCCTACCTCTACTTCCCCTGACTCTATTTACTGCCCCTCTCGCTCGTCCTCGGGCCTGTCCCCTCTGACCTGATGAGGTGCTTTGCTCAGGACTGTAGTCCGGATCAGAGTCTAAAAAGCTCTCACCAACAAGCAGAATAATTAATGACGTTCAGTAAGTCCTACAGAAAATATATATTTATTGTAGCGTCCGTCCGGACGCTGTAGTGATGACGAGCCGATTCGTGAACACGTTGATCTTTAATAGCCGGTCACTGTCGGCCGTGATCACGCCAACCAACAAAACAACAATCAATGTTTGAATGAATGAAGAACTTCTCCTCTTGTCTCTCCTCTCTCCCACTCGCACACTCTACACCTCTCCTGATGCCTTCACTGACCGTCAACACTGTAGGAATTAAGAACCTCTACACTGAACACGTTTAACAAACAGTAGAGCTGTTACAGTATTATATATGTGTTATAACTTTTCTCCTGATATCGTGTCACCAGTACAACTGGATAATGCTAGCATGATAGTTGTGAGTACTAACAGCAGCCATGTTTGTTTGTGTTTTTAACTTTCACTATGAGAATGTTTTGGTGAGGACCGGTTTTGAGTCAGTCACGATCATATGGTCGAGAATCAGCGGCGCTCGTGCATGTGAGCGGGGCGGCGTCGTTTTGGAGGAGCTCTGAAGGAGGAGGGGAGGGGTTAGACGGAGTCATGGGGAAAAGCTACATTCAAATTCATGCTGGTTTTCCGAGACTACCAACCCTAGCTTTAAATGCTAGTTGACACCCAACATTAGACAGAAGAAGAAGACGGCATTGAACAGCCAATCATGTCGCAGGGTGAGAAGTAGTTGGGCTTAGAGATGTTATGGAGCAGAATGTAAACACAGCTGAAACAGGCGACAGCAACACTGAAGAAAACTCAAAACCTAGCAGCTCAAAGCAGAGTCGTTAGTCTGACACTGAGTCGACTCTGAGTTAACTATTAACTTAATACACTTCATTAAATATACTTTCAGGATGAGGGGAAAGTAAACCTGAGAAAAATAAGAGTCTACAAACTAAAACTTGACAAAAATCTCATCTTACATTAAAGACCTGCTCCCTGTTAGCACCGTCAGAAATGATGGATTCAAAAGTTTATCAGAAAACTCAATTCCAGATACAAACTGACAAACCGTCTTCAACTTCACTGAGGAGCAAGAATCTGACTTTAAATTTAAATGAAATAATGATTTTATATTTATCGTGATATTTAACGATATCATCTGATATGAAAAATGTAATCATGATAATTTCTTTTTCAATATCACCCAGCTCTACATCAAGACATTCTGCTATTTTCTTATTTCTATGCTCTTCCAGGTTTTTATTGGCACACATTTTAAGCTTCCGTTTTAGTTTTTGTCTTTCGGTCTTCGTCATGCATCATAGGATTTCTACTATTGTTCTCCAGATTTCACCTATTTACAAATCAAGTCTGCTATACCCTTAGGCATATTGTTTTCATCTCTGGGCATATTGGACACTTTATTTTGAATAGTGATTTGGATGTATTCACAACTAACATAAGGTCTGGCATCACACGTGTCAGCTAACTGTAAACAGGCGAGGGATAAGCTAGGTGTGAAGCATGTCCTGCTGCTGTATTATTAGTGTGACTGACTTGTGATTAAGATCTGGCAGGCTTCAACCCAAAACACTCTTTTCTCCTGGTTGAGTTAAGTCTGCCCTTCAGCACTGTGGAGACTTACAGTTAATCTACCTTACAGAGTGACACACACACTGGCTCCACTTAGGCTCTTTCTCTAGGAAATTTGACTCAACCACTTCCTGAATGTGCAGTCTTTAACACGCATAGAGAAGCGTGCCTCAACACTTTCACACTGTTGTGCATAAACTTTTATGGAGTTTACTAAACATGACTACGGTAATAGTTATCAAAATACAGTATATAATGCAGCAGCTTAAAGATCCTTTAGAAAATAAAGAAACGGTTTGAACATCAATCACTTGTAGTATTTTGTATAACCATAGTGGTCTCAAGTAAAGTTTTACAGCAACCGATACATTTACTGTGACTGACTTTCAAAAAATGGAAATCCCCATTCTCAGGTAAACACACACACACAAACATGCATCCACACACTAAACACACTAAACCAAAACAGAGATCAGGAGCTCCTGAAGTATAGAGACCTTTGTGAAACAACTGCTCGCCACATTAAAATGCTTTGGCAGTTTGTAGCCTGGCAAAGGCAAAACTAGGGCGAAAATATGAAGAAGTTACGGCATTCAGAAGATTTTTATTTACATGGTTCAGTTTTTGGACAACCAAGTACTTTGCATGCAGTTGGAGTCAGTAGCTGGTTTGTTTGGTGGAAAAGCAGGGGGCCCAAATGTGCCTTTAACACTAGTTTCCACTAGAGATGGGCATTTTAACGATTATTGTAATAATCAGGACCCCCCCCCCCCAAACACACACACACACACACACACACAGACACACACACCTGTCCCATTAACAGCCCGTTTGTGTGTCAGTCGTGTTAACCAGCAGCAGGACGAGGTGCTGTTAGTAGCGGGCACTAACAGCGTCTGTCTCGATCTTTATGTCGGTGTTTCTGTGACGCGGCGTGGCGTGTGTGTTTACATGTTACAGTCATGCCGCGTCACAGGAAATACGTGTGTAGTGGTGTGAGATTCAGAAACGTAGAAACTGGCCAAGACTGTCACAAATGTTTTCTTCTTCTTTTGCTATTTATTGCATTCAGCATTCTTCTTCTTCTGTTTTTTAATACGGTTAGCAAACAGCTTTAAGACGCTCTATAGCCACCGTCTGGCGGGTATACTGTATTACAACCAGGCACTGGTAAAAATGACGAAAAAAATTTACTTTTAAATTGAAATAAATACTGAAAGTAATTCTTCAACTTTTACGCAGTGAACGAATAGTCAAATATTCGAAAATCATTGCCCATCCCTAGTTTCCACTCAACCTTAACAGAGAAGACAGCATTTAGCAGCAGGGTTAGAGGTGGGCGGGGCTTAAAGACATTTGGAGCGGAATGTAAACAGAGCTGAAACGAGCGACAGTGACACTGAAGAAAACTCAAAACCTAGCAGCTCAAAGTAGAGTCGTTAGTCTGACACTGTGCTGACTCTGCTTTAACTATTAACTTAATACACTTCATTAGGGGTGACCCCAAATAGTGGAATATTCGACGATTCGTTCTAACGAGCCTTAGTCGACTGCCAATCTCATAGTGGAATATTTGCATATGAAACGTGGATCATTCCATTCAAACCATGGGGGTGCTCAATTTCTAATTTTACATTATTTTCCTGTTTCCCATAAAAATAGAGTCTCATATATCCTATATTGATATAAATATAGACTTATTTAATGTAATTCTGAGAACAGCTCTTGAAGTGTTAAATCTCCTTAAAGTGGTAATTAAATCTCCCCTGGTAATTAAAGGTGGACCATTTAGCGGGGACCTGTGGAGCAGACGTACCTCAGCTGGTCTTTAAATCTTTCTACGTTCATGGCAGCTCAAAATGTCAGGAAATAAAACTTCAGTTGATTCTAAAAACTAGTGATGAAGATGAGGAGCAGCTTCATGAAGAGGGCTGTGAGATCAAGGATTACCGGACCACACAAAAACTGTACAGGGCCAAAAGAACGAGGAGGGATACCCAAAGCTGTCTGAAGCCTCAAAAACAATCCACAGCATCCCATCCACCTCCACACCATCAGAGAGGATATTCTCAAAGACAGGATTTACAGTCAACATAGCAAGGAGCGCACTTCTGCCCATACACACGATGGTTTTCCTCACGTACAGTTTGAAAAGACTCAAGAGGACAAAGACGCGATGAAAGACTGTTTTAAAAGGTTCTGTTAAGAGATTTAAAAACCCTTTAGCTGGTTCAGGTTTGATTTTGAACATTATACAAATGTTTAGTCTTAAGTTGGACAAACTACCCTCTGCAGTGCTGCTCTCCTCTGTGTGAACACTGTTTAAATATCTCCTGATTCCTTATTCTATAGTGGAGCGTTGTTCCATGTTTAACTGATGGTGGCCTTCTTTGAGTTTTCTCTCCTTCATCACCTCGTTGTTTTTGCAATATAGATTTAAAAAATCTAAGTTTATACTTATAATATTCTGTTGTCCCTTTTACTTTAAGCTATGAGTCTCTTAATTGTAAATGGTTATGTGTAATATTGTCATGTGGTCACCATCATGCAGACTTTGGGTCAAAAAGGAAAAACAACAAACATTCCACTATTCGTCGACTATGGGCAAAATCTGATGAATCAGATTCCACTAAGCAAATCCTTAGTCGGGCTCACCCCTACACTTCATTAAATATACTGTCAGGATGTGGGTAAAGAAAAAAAATCTGCTTTTAAATTTGAATGAAATGATGATTTCATATTTGTCATGATAATTATCGATATGAACTGATATGAAAATTTGTATCGTGGTAACATTATTGACAATATCGCCCAGCTCTACTGTAGGAAACTACTTTCTGCCAACACAACCACTTTAAAGCAGCCACTTGTCTTTGAAGTATTTTTTCAGAGAGTCTTAGAGGAGCTAATGAATAGATATAGTTAAGCTTGACTAGAAGTTTCAGTTTTCTGTTCAAACATTAAGCTAGCTAACCTAGCTGCCTCCTGTAATATTGAACTAATATCTTTGTATTTCTCTCCTCATGGGAGCAAGTAAACAGAATAACTGAAAATGTTGAATGTTGATGATTAAGAATAGTCACATTAATAATTTGGGAAAGGGCAGCTTTGTGTCTGAAAACTATCATGATGATATCTAGGCAAACACCAAACTACTCCACCAGTTTCCCAGGCAGTTTAATAACCTTGAACTCAAAGCTGTCCGCAAAACTTGAACACTTTGGGCCTTTTTTACATTAGAGTGTCCTGTATTGATATTCTTGAATCAATTCCTGTTGGTTAGAAGCAGGTAGAACAAGAGAGGTAACAGCAATTTCCTCAAAACTTGACAATAGTTTACGAGTTGCTTGCTTAAGTTGCCAGCACTTTCATTCAAATATGACCCATAGTTTAAGAACTGTACTCAAAACTATTGATTACTAAGAATGTTGTTTCCTAACATTTAACAAAAGCATTGCTGGATGCAAACTTAGCCTAATGGTTAAGTTGCGCGCCCAAATAACGAGCACTGCATTGCGTGTGCAAACAAAACAATTGCAGGGGCTATTTCTGGGCGTGTTGCGGGTGATCTACTATGACTGCATGCACAATTGATAACAGGTGCAAAAGTGGTGTGAACCGCCCTATTTTAATGAGGATTCTGCATGTGCTACCGGCTGTCACCATGGAGAGTTTGAGAGAACAGAGTGGCCATAAACGAAAAATTAATTAGGTCATCCAGCAGCTCAAAAATGGCATTGCTGGATAGACGATATGTCTCTAGTATTTTTATTTCTGACAGTCCAAATATGTTGACACGTGCATGGAGGATTCTCTCTCTCCTTCGTCTGTTGCCTGTGCTAAATGATTATATTTGCATCTCCTCCTCCCAGTATTTTGCACGTTCTGATGATCTACATGTATTCTGCATATTCATGAAGGCAAACATACTTAATGGATAGCGGGTGCTATTTAGCTCATTTGACAGACGTAATCCTTGGTGCTCCCGGTTAGTACGTCAGCTTTGAGCGCGCTATCAAGTTTGCACGTGTTTTTATTAGTGGTGCAACGGATCATCGTTGATCCGTGATCCGTACGGATGCCTCTCCACGGTTCTGCACGGACGTGGGTTGATGAAAAAAGTTGCGCGTATTCAGGAAATGACTGCATGTTCAATCCACACTCACTCGTCAAGCGCAGCGGTAGTCATGGTAAGTGAAGGAGCAGATGAACTTGAAAAAACCTCCTGCATCTCTTAAGTCACATGTATGGGAGCATTTTGGGTTTCCCTGTGAAATACAGTGAAGGCTGAATGTGCTTGAGCCACGTTATGAAAT
Organism: Notolabrus celidotus; assembly: GCF_009762535.1. NCBI lineage: Eukaryota > Metazoa > Chordata > Actinopteri > Labriformes > Labridae > Notolabrus > Notolabrus celidotus. The sequence continues at coordinate 27,441,660 of NC_048292.1, forward strand.
TTCGTTGCGCACCCACTAGACCAGAGGCCGTCAATACGCTGCCCACGGGCCGCACCCGGCCGCCTATTTGTGGCCCCCGAACTGTTATTCCTTCACTCTGTGTTTTGGTCGGGTCACCCCGTGTTTACCGGGACTTGTCTCCATGCCAACGATACACAGACAGGCTGTTACTGGGTCACTTAGAGTCCATTGCTGCGAGTGCAATTTTTAACTTTCACTTTCGTTTTTGGAGCAGTTCGCATGTTGGCACTTTGCCAGCTGTAGGACCCTAGAATAAAACAGTGTGTTCACAGTTTGCAGCTTAAAGAAAAGTGGATGGGGAAAATCAGCGATTGAAAGAAGAATGGAGTGAAACTTTTGAATTCCTCTGCTCCTTCACTTGCCATGCCATGAAATGCAGTGAATGAGGCAGGACTGGGCCCACAGATAGGGTGCTTTGCACATGCAGTACATTTTGAGTTGAATCTTGTTTTTATTTAATGGGCAAAGTGTTTTACAAAATAAATAGAGGGACAAAGTTATATTTGTCTTGTCTTCTTTTTTTGCTGATCCGAAAAATGATCCGATCCGTGACTCAAAACCGTGATCCGATCCGAACCGTGAGTTTTTTGATCCGTTGCACCCCTAGTTTTTATACACACAAACCTTTAGTAGATCGGGCCCTAAGTAGCTAACAGGAGAAGAATAATGCTAACTGCACTGAATAATCGCAGATTTAATGCCAATGTTTTTTTAATAGAATTTTGGCTTGAAATGCCCATCCCCAGTTAGCATTCTTCTTCTCCTGTTAGCTACTTAATGCAGTTCGCAAACAGCTTAAAGACGCTCTTTAGCCACCACAAGAACTGTACTCAAAACTATTGATTACTAAGAATGTTTTTTCCTGACCTTTAAAAAGCATTGGTCAAAGCTGCCTTCAAATCTATTCAATGTCAAAAACTTAAATTACATTTTAGCTTAGCACTAGTGTCCAGATAGCTTGTTAGCTTTTGGCCAAAGGTGCAAACTAGGTTCTAACACATCATTTTAACTCTGCTAGCTTGCTCCTATTACAAAAGGGTTTTAAAGTGTCCATTATTTCAGTATTTTATCCTATGATAAAACGTAAACTGGTAAAGTGGTATTTAAATTTATGTAAAAGTGTAGCTTTAAGATTTATCCTATGTAAGGATAGTTAGTTCTAGGGTGTTCTGGTTGCTTTTGCTGCCTTTTGAAAGTCCAGTTTGATTCAAAATGAGTATGACTGAGCTAACAGGGGCTCAGAGTTAGACACTGCAAGAGCACAGGCGCATGACACACATGACCATTTAGAAAACCAGTGTTGATACAATATGGCTGCTTTCAAACAGCAGAATTTAACTAAGCACAGCTGCATAATAGAAGACCAAGATGAATGGTGTATGGATGGGATACAATTCATTAAAGTCTTTCAATACATGAAAGAGAAGCATACACAAAGGACAGTGAGTACTGATATACCTATTTCTCCACACACACACACACACACACACACACACACACACACACACACAAACACACACACACCCTCACACACCCATACATCACATCCCAGACAGGGAACCACGCAGAGGGGCTTTGTCAGTCTCTCCCCCACGTGACAAGTCCTTTAAAGCTCCTGCACTCAGACTCATTACAGCGATTACTGTGACAACCTGAGACACAGTGGGGTCCTCATGCACACAGACTCTGACACACACAACACAGAGACATGTTTATCTAGAGAACAGATACTAAAACACACAACCAGGAACACAACTTCTATGTGATACAAACAGTTTAAAGGAGACAAAAGATGAAATCAGACACATCCTTTATTAAATCATTATCACCAATAATATCTCTCTTTATGAACAACACAAAAGGATGAGGGGAAAGAAGTGATGCCATGCTGGGAAAATAAGATGACTCAGTCCCTTAACACCATTCCTCTTACATAGCCAATCGAAACACATGCTGACATCACCCCTGATTGCAAGCAGCCTATCAAATCTCTCCTTTGAGATGCGAATGATCATTCTGCATCATTACTGACAATGAGATTAAAGTCATATGCTTTGTTCCTTCCTATCTAATCCAATCCTTTGTAATCTCATTTTTGGTTTAGAGTTCAGGTCAAACATGTACAGCTGGCACAGACGGGACTGAGTGATTCAGCAGAAAGAGGACACATCTCACACTGCTCCTAGCACACTGACTCATCAGCTGACTTCACCCTGACTGGTCACATATATTTTTGGATCTTACAGCACTAATTCTGTTCATACTCTTAGGAAGTTGGCTTGATGGATTGCAATATATGACCCAAGCCTAATGTTAGTGTGACTCTGTCTGGCTGACATTAGGGATGCACAATATTATCGGCACATTATCGGTATTGGATGATATTGGCTTTAAAATTAACTATCGGATATTGGCCAACACGTCGATATCCGCTGATATGATTAACTGATAAAATAATGGGATGTTGCACACTTTTGGGGCTCATGTTTTAGGTGACATATCATGCAAAATGGACTTTTTAATGGTTCTCTACCTGAAATATGTTTCCCTGGCATGTCTACAAACCCCCCGAGAATGAAAAAACTCCATTCTGCCCCTGTTCTGATTTCTCCACCTTTCTGTAAATGTGTGTGAAACCAGCCGTTTCAGACTTCAGTGTTTTTGTTACGTAACAACAATATCCGGTCTGTAACGGAGTCAGAGCTCGGAGCTTGTTCAGCCCATAGACTGTATAAAATAATACTGAATCCCCCCTCCGTTTTTCATTACCTGCACAAATGTGTGCTAACAATGAGCTTAGGAGGGAGGCATGCTAGTTGTAGGCTGTCTTAATAAACACAAAGGTCGGTTTTACTCCCCACGTCTGCAGATTTGAAGATCTAGTGGATGATTTTTATTTGTCATGGGAAAGTGCTAGCGCTAATTAGCATAGCCACATAGCTACATGTTCATAGCTGTGTACCAAGACACACGTCGACATACTGACAAATAAAACAACAAGAAACACAGAATCTGTGACCAATCCTTCAGAAAGGTCCTGCTGCCTTTCTGGCAGAGGTCGGTTTTACTCCCCACGTCTGCAGATTTGAAGATCCAGTGGATGATTTTTATTTATCATGGATAAGTGCTAGCGCTAGTTAGCATAGCCACATAGCTACATGTTCATAGCTGTAGCTGTAGCTGTGTACCAAGACACACGTCGACATACTGACAAATAAAACAACAAGAAACACTAAATCTGTGACCAATCCTTCAGAAAGGTCCTGCTGCAGGCGCCTCTCCGTCAGGATCAGATTCTGGATCAGATTCAGAGGGTTGAAGTAACGTGATCTCTGAGCAGCCGTGTATATTCAGCCAACATGTAAACATTAGATCAACGTGCTGGACAGCCGAGGCACATCCACTTCCTGAGGGGGCGTGGTCAGAGAGAAAACAGACTGTTCTGAGGAGGACTGAAGAAGAGGGTTTTCCAGGCATGCCAAAATCTGATTTCAAAGTGTTTTTTTGAGCATAAACTTTAAAGACATGTTTTGGGGACCTCTTAGACCAATATATATTGATGAAAAAAGCGTGATATGTCACCTGTAAGTTAAATTTGAATCTAAGCAGCAGTCTGTAAGGGACATGTAGCTGACTCATTTAGGCACACTTACTGTCAAAGAGTTAACCATTTTATTTAATTTGGGTTTAATTGCTGTACAGTTGCACTTTTCACATGTTCCCTGTGAACACAGGTTAGGTTTACTTACTATGTCAAATGTGAAATTGGCCACATTTGCCCTGGTTGTGGGTATTGTTATGATTGTATCAGGGAGAGCATCATCAAAGTTTTAAGTAGTATGTATCTTTTTGAATGAATTTGTCTTAAATAAATATGCAGTTTTAAGGATTAAGTATTTTTCTTATTTTGCACAAGAAATGAATATTACATAACAAATGTGATAAGAGTATCACCATAACACTGTATGCTAATTCCAATACAGAAGAGAGTTGATGATCTCTGCAATTAGGTGTGCGAAAAAAATATCGGTAATAGGCTAAATGAGTTGTAAAATATTGGCATATCGAATATTGGCAAAAAATCCAATATCGTGCATCCCTAACTGACATGTGCTTAGTTAAAAAAACTCTAATCCAGGTTCTTTGTTTCAAAATTTACAGAGAGTTTTTGTCAATACAGATAGAAAAGATCTACAAAACTTCAACTAGGCATGGGCATTTCAAGCTAAAAACACTTTTTGATAATCACTAGCATTTATTGTACTTTTAAAATGAGATAATATCCACATTAACTCTTCGATTTTAAATACGTGAACAAATATTCGAGCATTGGAAAATCATGTTCCATCCCTAACTTCAACATAAACCTATAAAGCACGTCGAAACAGAAAGCCCGGTCAAAGACTAATGTGCTGCAATAGCTCCGCAGCTTCCATTCAAACACTTACGCCATCACTTGCTGCCTGCTATTCCGTTCGACCAATCAGAGGCCAGGGTTGACTACAATCTTAATTGCCTTCAATTAAGCATGCTGGCATGATCACATCAGACACAGAAAAACACATAATTAACCAATACTATCGTACAAAAAAATGACTCTAACGCCTCGTAATATAGGAGGGATGTACATTTCGATCTTTGGAAATGTTAACAATCAATTATCGATTAATCATTTAAAATGTTAAAAACAATGCCAAATGTGTTTTTTCCCCTGAATCAAATTTTCCTTCGCGACACAATGTATATAACTGACAGTATTGAATATCTACGGATCATATTGAGGTGTTCAAAATGTAAAACACACTTCATGTTCCATACTTACATTTTGTTTTCCATCTTTCACAGTTTCAATTATTTTATACTGTAATCAAACTACTGGATGTCGCACCAGAACGATATATTTTTTGTTTTAAATAGTAACACGAACGTTAGCCTTAGCTGTGCTACATGAACGTTAGCGTTCACTACGCTACATGAACGATAGAGTTAGCTACACCAATTCAAAAAAGCATTAGCTATGTATGGTTCGTAGAGTAGAGTTCATGTCTCATTCTTACTTTATAAATCAGTAGCAAGTGTAAATGAGAAATTATGTTGAGCTTTCAAAATAAATGACTAAAACATTGAACAGGAAGTGAACACATGTTTTTTAGTTTTAAATATCTTGCATACTTTTTACGGGATTAGAGTAAAAAAATCGACTGAAATGTTGAACTGGCATTTCAACGTGGTTTTATTTTGAAACTGTTTGCGTGTTTCCAGCCTTGACTGTGGAGGGGCTTCACTGGGGAGGTCTGCAGAGGTAGGGACCCTCTGCAGGGAAATGAGAGGCACAGTGCAGAGGAGGAAACTGAAAACCCTTTTACATTTGTACATCACACCATTATTTTCTTTTCAAATTAAGATGAAAGGGATATTGACTCTTGTTAAAGAAAAAACGTAATTTCAAAAGTGACAATAATTTGAGTGAAACAAGCAAAGTTCTCTTGGAGTCACGAGGTCCAGTTTCAATAACAACTGAGGCTAAGCAGCAGAAGAATGTCCATCTGACTGTTTTGATGGGGATATGAGTTGACTGTAGTCCTCTGAGAGCCTTAAATGTGGACTGATGACAGTGATGCTCTCCAACAGAGGTTAACAGGGGTCCACAGAGCACCATTAACACTCCCATGCATACACACACACACAAATGCAGGTGCCAGCAAACACAGGCACTACCCAGGCAGTATTGCTCATGTTACCCATGGAAGAAAAGACTCCACAAACAGCCACTATGTCTCTTTTCCTTCCACTAGTCAAAGGCCTCTGTTGAAGTGTAATTACTGAAGGTTTTCTCTCTTTCTGTCACAGTTCTATAACCGTAGGAAACACAATCGTCCCCACTCTTTCACTTATGTCTGTTTTATTGTGTGTGTGATTTAAGAATGCCTCTAGGTACAATTACCAGCACTTGTTATGTAACTATATGCACAAACACACACACAAAAACATTTCTTCTATATAGCTTCAGCCAGTACAACTTATGCAACAGTTTTTTGTGTGGTCACCGGACTAAGTAACATATGAGTGTGGTGTAATGGGCGCCAGGGGCAAGATGATGAATTGAGAGAACAGAAGTAATGGATGAGTGCATTCAAATAATAGAGAAAGTAGTTTGTAGCCAAGCAGCAACCTCTGGTGTTGAGGTATGAAGCCAATGTAGGAGTGCAAAAAACTGCAATTCCTCAAGTGTCAACTTAAGGCTGGCTCAAAGGCCTGGCAAGACCATAGACTGTATATGAAAAGGACGTCACCCATATGTTCCTGAGAGCTGTTTTGAAGCCAATCATTGGCAGGTGCCATATTGAAAATGCTGAACACAACCAAACTTCATCCAAGCTAGTGTGAGGTAAAGAGGTGGGCCTTAAGCCTTTTCGCTAACAGCTACAGGGTACCCACCTGTCAATCATCAGTCAGCCATGTCCTTATTTGGGCAGAACTGATAAGTTTAATATCTTTGGATAATACAGAGTTCTTATATAATGTTCTCACCTCGTACAGTGTGTGCCGTTAGAGAAATGATTTACTCAGACCAAAACTATTTTTTGAACCAGGCTGTGAACATGTTTATTTCTGCTGTAAAGATAGTCTTCTTTGAATGGGTGTGTATGTGGTTTCTGTTGTTTCTGCAGCCAGCCTCAAGTGGACGCTCGATGAACTGCAGTTTTTAGGACTTCCACATGGGCTTCATATTTTAAGACCGATGTTCCCACTTGGGTAAAACCCATTAACATGCATGACCAAAATGCCAATTTTTTAAGCAAAATTAAAGAAGTGTACAGGCTGATGTAAAAAGTGGTTTTGGTCTGAACAGCTCATTTCTGTCTACATATTTACAGTAGGGGGGTATGTACAGATTTGTAATATTAGGGATGTGGCTTTTTTGACGGGCTGGGTTTCTGTACGCCAGAAGGCCAAAGGCCTGACTTTCTCCACCTCTTTGCCTGGTGCTGGGCTGACTGAAAGTTAGTTTGATGCTGAAAATACAGAGACCACCTTTGTTTGGCTTTATATAGCCTCTTCAGAAACCCAAGGGTGATGTCACCATTCTTTTTACAGTCTATGCCTACAGCTTACAGACAGTGGAAAACAATAATCCAACAAGAGGACTCTCCATTGTCCAGCAGCTGCTCTTGACCTTAAGAGTCAATTCATTGTGTTACGGCCGTTGTGTACTAATTTAAGCTGCAAGCTTCAACAGGCTGTTCACAGAAATACTGATCTGTTTTAGGGCACAAAATCGAAAATGCAGACTACAGAATAATAATAGAGCATGTATCATCTCTCCAGCTTTAGCTTCTCTACACTGGCTCCCCATAAAATCTAGACTAGAATTTAAAATCCTTCTTCTGACCTACAAAGCTCTTAATGGTCAGACACCTTCATATCTTAAAGAGCTCATAGTGCCCTATTACCCCTCTAGAACACAACGTTCCCAACATGCAGACCTGCTGGGCGTACCTAAAGTATCTGAAAGTAGTATGGGAGGTTGAACCTTCAGTTATCAGGCCCCTCTCCTTTGGAATCATCTACCAGTCAGGGTCCAGGAGGCAGACCCCCTCTCTACTTATAAGAGTAGGCTTCAAACTTTCCTTTTTGATAAAGCTTATAGTTAGAGCTGGATCAGGCTTGGACCAGCTCTTAGTTATGCTGCTATAGGCTTAGACTACTGGGGGAACTGGCACACTATCACACTAAGATCCTATCTCCCCCCTTGCTGCTGTAACTAGCTAAATACTACAAGGTGCAATGTTCATGATGGATTAAGATGAGATCAGTCTGAGTCCTGTCAGTAAGAGGGGACTGGATCTTATCCTGTCTTGATGTTGGGTCTCTGTTCATAATTTAACATAGAGTGGTCTAGACCTGCTCTGTTTGTAAAAGTGTCTTGAGGTAACGTTAGTTGTGATTTGGTGCTATACAAATAAAGATTGATTGATTGATTGATTGATTGATTGATTGGTAATGTCTGCAGGGCTGAGACATGGCAATCCTGCTAAAGATTATACATCAATACTCAACATTATCCTCTGCAGGAGTTTGCCGAATGATAGTACTCTGACCAGTTAATCAGTTTTGTACAAGTTTTGTATCATCTGCATATGTGTTTTTTTGCTGTTAAAAACTCTGGAGAAAAAGTTATTCAATCATATTCTGGTGAATTTGTCTGAACACTCTTTATCTCAAGACGCTTTTACAAACAGAGCAGGTCTAGACCACCCTATGTTAAATTATGAACAGAGACCCAGGATAAGATCCAGTCTTACCCCGCCTTAATACCTGGCTTTCTTACTAATCTTCCGGTTGTGTAAGAAGCTTGATTCTGATTGGTCAAAACCCCTTGACAGCGGTTATTAACATTCACTAACATGAGTGTCAATGTTTTTGACAACATGTTTGTATTTTAAGTTAGTGGCCTGGTGATAAGCGGGATAATGTATGGTTAGAAGGTTGTTCGCTTCGCATCGGGGTCTTGTCTCACCCTGTCAGGATTCTTTAACTAACCATACTTTATCCCTTACTTAATCCACCATGAGCATTACACCTCCAGTATTTAGCTAGTTACAGTGGCAAGGAAAAACTTCCTTTAACAGGCAGAAACCTCGAGCAGAACCAGACTCATGTTAGACACACATCTGCTGAGACCGAGTTGGGTATGAAAAGAGGGATGGAGGAGAATAAGAGAGAGAGGGAGCGGTGATAGTGACGAATGCATAATTGCTTCTGATATAGATGCTTGACAATACTTGCAAAGCAAGAACTGAGTATTTGTCATGAGACGTGAATTATTGCTCCAACAGGTTACCATAATTTCCATAAATCTTAAACAAGATTCCATCCTAGATATTCTCCTACAAGTTGAGTGACACAGACCTTAAAATTTGTGTTTTCTATTAGAGTCCAATCTGAAAACAGGCAGCAGTGTTAAAGATGGTGTTTGGGAATGAAAACTAAGAAGGGTCAAGTGAGAGGAAGGCAGTGAAAGAGGGAGAGAAAGGAGGGTCTGAGTTGCTGAGTCAGTATTTCAGTTTACCCCTTTATTTCCCTGACTTTTTGTTCAGATCTCAGACTGACCCATATCCATTTACAGAGCTGACACCGCACACCCCCGAACCCTGAAAAGGAACCCATTGTAACCATGGGGACCAGGCAAACTAAAAGCTGCAGAGTAGAAACTCTGACTGGGTCACTGATCACAGCTCCGACTGCTCTCTGGGTCAAAGGTGTCTGAGCAGTGGGCAGAAAGGAGAGAGGTGGATGGTGGCAGATGATGCTCACTATCACCCAGAGAGAGCCTATGAGGACAACACACATACCCATACACACTCATACCTCACTGCCCTCCAGCAAGGGGGGTTGATTCAAAGACCAGGAGAGGTAAACTAAAGCAGGTCATTCTTTTTTCTTGTATGGAAAATAAATGAATACAATTCTTTTTATATATAAACAAAATGCATAATGAATTATCCACTCTCTGTGCAACTCAGACAGAAGTTATTGAATATCTCAATAAGAGCAATATCACATGGCAGCAGCTGGCAGATGGCTTGCAGTTGTAGCATGCTTTGCTTTGTGTCTCAGTTCACATGAATTGGTTCATGAATATTTATCATGAATATGCATGGATGGACACAGGATCATAGATGCATGCACACACACACATGAAAACCCACAAGGCTTTTGTATCACGGCAGCATGTGCACAGTCTTTTCCCTCAAACATAATCTACAAAGGTCAAAAGGGAAGAACTGGTGTCTGACAGACACCTGAAAGTAGCCAATAAGAGTCAGGTCATTTGGAGATTCATTTAAAGGGTGAAGTTTTTGGGGTTTGGTCTTACTCAAGTATTTCTAAATATGATCAGCAATATACAGAATGCTGTTTTTAAGGCATTTACTTTTTTCATAGTTAAAACATGAAGCTAATATCATGTTCTGTAAAAGAGGGCGTGCACACCTCGGTGGACCAAAAAAAAAAACAAAAGAAAGTAACAGAAAGATTACACAAAGATATACAAAGGGACAGGGAAAGAGAAGGAGAGAGAGACCTAACACACTTAGATGGAGAGGGACCATCTCACCATGACGCCAAAAAAACTCCGTGCAGTGATACTAATGATTAAGCAACCCTTAGTGTCCACAATCATTACTGAAGCTTGGGTCGCAGAGGGTTGCCGCCGTGCTGTGTTCTATTTGTGTAACAAGACCACCACTGGTGCAGATGAAACCACCTGGGTCAGATCAGCCGAGCGGTTCAGCCCAGCACCCGGGCCGCGATAGCAGTCAGGCCGAAGGACCCAACGCGCTGCGGGAGACCCAGGCCAGGGGACAAGCCAAGGACCTAGACCGGAAGCAAACAGGTACCGCCGGGGCACCCAGGGCGACCCCCAGGTCACCCAGCAGGAGGAAAGAGGGGCGAGGGGGGAGAGGCCCCGCAGCCCCTCCAAGGAACACCTCCACAACACCGCCCCCACAGCCCCCCAAGACAGAGCCAAAGGCGCCACCAGGGCCGAAGGGGCCCAGCACCAGGAGCAGACAGCCAGGCAGCCGGGCAGGACCCGGACCAGGGCCCGCCAACCGGCGCACCGGAGTGGGGGAAGGACGGAGGGGGAAGGACCAATCCCCCCTGCCCCCCCCAGCCTGCCCGACCACTCCCCCAGCCACGCCCCCCACCCGCGCCAGCGACTGATGGACCAGGCCGCGGGGGCATGGAGGGACACCCCAATGGCTGCCGTAGTAACACCCCCCAGCTGCGCGCCACCCTAATTTGGATATTAATTTAAAGGGTAAAGTTTTTTGGGATTGGTCTTACTCGAGCATTTCTAAATGTGATCTGCAAAATATACAATGCCATTATTTAAGGATTTACTTCTTTCATGGTTAAATGATAAAGCTTGTGTGGTCAAAGCTAGCTTTACTTGTAAACTTAGGCCAATAAATACGCCTGATATGAGAATCTTGAATAATTTGGAGATGTAGAGTATACCATATTATAAAAGTGGTGATTTTTCAGGCACTTTTCCATCTGTTTAACCTTAACTAACTAAGCATACTGATACAAAGAAGGTTGTCTTGGTGAAATGTTTCAAATGCATCATTAATTAAACAGGAAAAGCTATCTGTTCTAAATTCATGAGTTTGAAACCCGAGTCCTCACCCAAGGCTCATTGTGCTGTACTTACTGAATTTTAAAATGGTACTTCAAGGATATTGACACACTGATAAGTCACTTGACCGGCCTTTAGTGGTTGATTTTCCTTAAGGCTAAGACTCATACTTGCTGGATAACTAGCTAACTGCTCATGATGTTTTTTTCATGGAATATGGGACAAACTAGGCATATGGTGAATGTACTCAAACAGAAGGGGTTGTTACACAAGAGTACAGATCTGGACCACATGCACGGGCATACAGGGGATAACCCAGTTAACACTAAATGTGTTTGTTTGTGTTTTTGCATAACAAGCCCAACAGTGTGTCTTTGAAGTGGCACATCTGTATGCTGTCAGGAGTGAAAAATAGCCTCAAAGCCAGAAATAGTAGCATGGCACACACATGTAATCTGCATACTCTCACAGGAGATCCATCATGAGGATAGTACATCTCTACAGAGCAAAGTGAAATCACTTTTCCATTCATATATCAAAATGACAGAATAGCTCAGGCTGGTCTAAATTGTTTTGGCTACGTCGAGAAAAAAAAAAAACAGAGAGAAAGAAGTTCAGTGATAAAGAAGCATCTCATCACTTTGTTGGGATAGAGGATTAGGAGCGTGCTAACAGACAGCATTAGCCTGACAGGCTGAGGCAGGTACTGGTTGGAAACCTGGTAGCAGATTTCTGCAAACACAAGCACACCGCTAACTAAACTATTACAGAGAGGGGAGAGGCTGACAGGCAGAGCCACGAGGAGACAATTTCAGGTTTACCGCAATTTGAGAACTCTGAAAGAGTTTCCATGGTGATTAATCACGCTAAAAACACCAACACTAAGCTGTGGTTAATGTTCAAAGAAATGAAGTCAGTGACTTGATAGCAGATGAGCTTTCCAGTATTTGCTCAGTGAAAGTTAAGCTTTTAGTGTGAGATGTTCCATTTTTGTAATGACCTGTTTTATTGTCTTGACATGATTGTGTATTTAGAAACTTAAAGAAACAAAGTCACGTTAGCTAGTTTTGGAGGGTGTGGTTGTTTAGAAGGTGCTCACTGTAATGGTTTAAAAAAAACATTGTTGATTTTTCTTGTGGAAGTTTAAGTTTCTATACCATGATATTAGGTTGTGAACATATAGAGCCTATGGGTGTGAATGATCTATATGCTGGAATTCCCCATGGGTTTACTGTGCTGTTTTACTGTGTATGCAAGACACTGGATTCCTTGACAGACAAATGGGGTGACATAAAGATGGGAGGCTTAAGAATAGCATTAGACAGAGGGATCTGTAACTAATGCAGATCAAGCCCAACTCTTTATTTGCTCTTCAGGATACAGTAGAATAACCTGGCATTACTTTGCATGACAGTCTTCCTTTCCCCTGATAAATGTAAGGTCAATATGAACTCACATTTTACATCTGTATTTGTTGACATTAAGTCCAAAGTCCATTGCTTCATTAATTAAACAAAATGGGAGAACTCGTGTCTGACAGACACCTGAGAGTAGCCAGTAAGTGTCAGGCAATTTGAAGATTCATTTACCCCTCCTGTTATGTTCGTTTCTCTGGATCAGCAATAATGTTCCTGGGTCAAAATTGTCAGAACCTCAAAAAATCCCAATACACGTTTTTTTTTATCTAATTTTCAATTCCATTCCTAATGGTGCAATGGTGTTCTTTCATTCTTAGGTCATGGTTCAATAAGGGTAACTCGTTTTTCATTAAAAATGTTAAAACTTTTTTTTAATGTACATTGGAAAGCCCTAAATATAAATACAATTGTTTTACATGACATAGATTTTATTTTATTTTATTTTAATTTTTTTTTTTAATTAAGTGATGTTGATAAATCAACACAAGACACCTCTTCTGTCACATGCTGCCCAGATTTTTATGCTGCATTTAGCTGGTTTGGAAGGCATATATTGCCTTAAATGAGAGGAGCTGATGGAGATATTGAGACTTTTAAACGTAAACTAAAAACGTATTTATTCAGTCTGGCTTTTATGTAGGGTTTAACAATTTTATTACCTACCTTTTACTATAATATTGATTTAAATGTTGCTTTATTATTTTAGTAATTTTAACTGTTATCTTATTCTATTTTTATGTATTTATTCATTCATTTATTTAATTTTATTTATCTACACAGTTTTATTGATATTTTTCAGCCTTAGTTTTATTTTTCAACTCTTATCCTTACCTTTTAAATCTATTTATTTTAACTATTTTTATTTCTTAATTTTGATGCTTTAACTTATTTTAATTACACATATTTTATTTTGGTGTGCATTGGTCTCTATTTTATTTTATTTTTATGTTGTTCTTATTTTTAATTTGTATTTTTATTAGTTTTATTATTATCATTATTATTATCTTCCACTAAAATGTCTTAGCATTGTTTCATTTCTGCTTCTTTCTTGTTTTCAATCGCTGTAAAGCACTTTGGGTTGCATTTTATTTGTATGAAAGGTGCTATATAAATAAAGCTTGATTGATTGATTGATTAAATAGACTTTACAAAGGGTCAGTTTGACCCGCAACATAACAGGAGGGTTAAAGGGTTATGTGTTTGAGGCTTGGTCTTACTTAAGATTTTCTAAATATCAGGGTGCTGGTGGCCTAGCAGTCTGAGCGCCCCACATACAGAGGCCACAGTCCTCGTTGTAAGGGTCCCCAGTTTGATTCCCGGCCGGTCAACCATTTTCCTGCATGTCTTCCCCCTCTCTCTGCTCCCCACATTTCCTGTCTCTCTTCAGCTGGCCTATAAAATAAAAGGTAAAAAGCCAAAAAAATGTAATTAAATCATTTCTAAATATGATCTGCATTATATAGAATGCCGTTTTTAGGGCATTTACTTTTTTCATAGATAAAACAAAGCTTCTGTGGTCAAAGCTCACACTAACTTGGGCCAACAAAGACGCCTAATTTGACAATCTTGAATTATTTGAAGATGCAGAGTATTCCATATTATAAAAGTAGTGATTTTTTGGGGGTTGGGCTTCCTCAAGCATTTCTAAATATGATCTGCCTGTCTGCTGTTTGGTGCTAGACAGGCACACAGTGTGTTGATTAGAGCTTTCTCCTTGTGATCAACACAAACAAGGTTGATGCAGGCGATGAGGGTGAACCAGAACACTTAACCTGCAAGGCATAAAACCAACACAATGAGTTGAGAGACACAAAAAAAAGCCTCAGTTATGGCCTTGTTTGTGTGCAATGACTCACTGGTATTTTTGTGGTATTTCTTAAATAGATATGGGAAGACTAAGGCGCTCTGGGAGCTTGCAGGCGAGGCCATGATCATTGTAAGTGGATCTGCTAACGTTGCGCATGAGTGTACAAAAAAAGGAAAATGAGGTAAGCGAAACTGCTTACCTCAGAAGAGCCTCTGAACTGCTGACTCCTTAACAATCAGACAGAGGGGTAACATTAGACCCCTTTTTCTTTAGGATTCAGCTCTGCTATCAAATTGAACTTATCCTCTAAATATTTGATGAACTCATTTGAACAGTTAGCTGTAGAGAAAACTTTCCTCTTAACATACATTCTGCACACAATGGGTTCATGATTGAGGGACATAAATCTTACATATTTAGTGCAAATCTGATGACTTGAGTATGTTGGTTCATAACTTACTGTTGAAAAGTTTAAAAGCCAACACATGAAAGGAATGCTAGATGAGAATTGCATTAAAGGTGACATATCACGCTTTTTTCATCAATATATATTGGTCTAAGAGGTCCCCAAAACATGTCTTTAAAGTTTATGCTCAAAAAAAACACTTTGAAATCAGATTTTGGTCTGCCTGAAAAACCCTCTTCTTCAGTCCTCCTCAGAACACTCTGTTTTCTCTCTGACCACGCCCCCTCAGGAAGTGGATGTGCCCTCGGCTGTCCAGCACGTTGATCTAATGTTTACATGTTGGCTGAATATACACGGCTGCTCAGAGATCACGTTACTTCAACCCTCTGAATCTGATCCAGAATCTGATCCTGACGGAGAGGCGCCTGTAGCAGGACCTTTCTGAAGGATTGGTCACAGATTTAGTGTTTCTTGTTGTTTTATTTATCAGTATGTCGACGTGTGTCTTGGTACACAGCTACGAACATGTAGCTATGTGGCTATGCTAACTAGCGCTAGCACTTATCCATGATAAATAAAAATCATCCACTAGATCTTCAAATCTGCAGACGTGGGGAGTAAAACCGACCTCTACCAGAAAGGCAGCAGGACCTTTCTGAAGGATTGGTCACAGATTTAGTGTTTCTTGTTGTTTCATTTGTCAGTATGTCGACGTGTGTCTTGGTACACAGCTACAGCTATGAACATGTAGCTATGTGGCTATGCTAATTAGCGCTAGCACTTATCCATGACAAATAAAAAACATCCACTAGATCTTCAAATCTGCAGACGTGGGGAGTAAAACCGACCTTTGTGTTTATTAAGACAGCCTACAACTAGCATGCCTCCCTCCTAAGCTCCTTGTTAGCACACATTTGTGCAGGTAATGAAAAACAGAGGAGGGATTCAGTATTATTTTATACAGTCTATGGGCTGAACAAGCTCCGAGCTCTGACTCCGTGACAGACCGGATATTGTTGTTACGTAACAAAAACACTGAAGTCTGAAACGTCTCGTTTCACACACATTTACAGAAAGGTGTAGAAATCAGAACAGAGGCAGAATGGATTTTTTTCATTCTCGGGGGGTTTGTAGACATGCCAGGGAAACATATTTCAGGTAGAGAACCATTCAAAAGTCCATTTTGCATGATATGTCACCTTTAAAGCATAGACTGTCTAAAATATGGACATAGTATCCTTGACATCACCCATCTGTTCCTGAGAGCTGTTTTGAAGCCGATCATCAGGAGGTGCCATATTGGAAATGCTGAACATGACCAAACTTCATCCGAGCTAGTGTGAGGTAAAGAGGCGGGGCTTTAGCCTTTTCGCTAACAGCTAAACCTACCTGCCCACCTGTCAATAATCAGTCAGCCATGCCCATATTTGGGCAAAACTCGTAAGTTTAATATCTTTAAAAATTCAGAGTTATAAAAAATGCCAACCCTCGTACAGTGTGTGCAGATAGAGAAATGAGCTATTCAGACTTAAACTGTTTTCTGAACCAGGATGTAAAAGATGTTTATTTCTGCTGTAAAGATCGTCTTTTTTGAATTGGTGTGTATGTGGTTTCTGGTGTTTCTGAAGCCAGCCTCAAGTGGACGCTCGATGAACTGCAGTTTCTTTTTTTTTTTATATTCTATTTTGCTTTTCAAATTTAAACATGTATAAAGGAAGAGTAGGTAGCCTACTGTATGAGGAGTTAATATTCCAGACAGAATACAGACAATAGGTGATTCCAAAATAACGATTGAAATCAATAGAAAAAAAGGGTAATGATAAAATTGATAAAAAATTAAAAAAAAATAAAAATAAAATAAAAAATTACAAAAACTGACGAGAGACAGAAATGAATCTTCAAGACATTCTCAATACATTATTGTTATACAGTGGCACAGTCAATAATGTGAGATGGCAGGTTTTCCATGTAGTCCAGATAGGGTTGCCATATCTTAGAAAATATTTTACTCCTATTTCTCAGACTGTAAGTTATCTTCTCTAGCGGAACACGTTTATTGATTTCAGAGAGCCAGAGTCCGACAGGAATGTCCACATTTGATTTCCATTTTAAGGCAATGCATTTTTTGGCAATGATCAGCAAGATTTGTATGAGCTTGATAGCATAGCTATCTTTGAAATTAAAATTAGCAAGATTGCCCAGCAAACAAATCTCTGGATCCAATGGAAGAATCTCATCATAAATACTAGAGATAGTATCACATACTCCCTTCCAAAACCGCTGAAGTTTAGAGCACTGCCAGGTAGAGTGCAGGAATGTCCCTTCCTCAAAGCCACATCTAAAACAAAGGGACGATATGTTGGAGTTGTATTTGTGTAGTTTCTGTGGGGTCATGTAGAGCTGATGAAGATAGTTAAACTGTGTCAATCTATATCTAGAGTTGATCATAGATTTTAAACTATCTCTACAAAGACTGCCCCACAGATCTAGATCCAGATTAACCCCCAGGGTTTTCTCCCATCTCAGTCTAGATTTGTCCCAGTCAGGTAAAATTAGATGTGACATGAGAGCTTCATAAATCCTAGAAATGCTTTTCAAGGTTGGTCGGTCACTGTTAAATAACTGCTCTACAGCTGAACTGCAGTTCTTAGCACTTCCACATGGGCTTCATATTTTAAGACTCAAGGTTGCAGCTTGGGTAAGACCCATTAACATGCACGATCAAAATTGCCATTCTTAAAGCAAAATTAAAGAAGTGAACAGGCTGGTACAAAAAATGGTTTTGGTCTGATCAGCTCATTTCTGTATACATATGTACAGTAGGTAGTAGTAATACTAGGGATGTGGCTATTTGACTGACGGCCTTAGTAGCTGTTTGCCTGGATGCAGAAGACCTGACTTTCTCCATCTCTTTGCATATTGCTGGGCTGACTGAAAGTTAGGTTGATTCTTCGTTTGAAATACATGCATCATAGCGCTTCTTCACATTTTAAGACCGAAGGTTGCCGCTCGAATTAAATGTGGAAACTCATCTAGCAAAAAAGAAAACTGGGATCTCCAAATTATTAATGAAGCCGGAGCTTTCTAAGAAGATAAAGTAGCAGAAAGTTTCCACTCAAACACACGGCTCTCTGCAGCCTGGTTTGCATTACTATCAACAGACTGTGCATATGTCTGATAATGCATTGGAATGTCATAGCTAATAATGTAGACTGCAACGACAGCAACTACTCAATCCACTGCGCAACAGATGAAATGAAAATCTTATAACATGAGTCAAATCTAGTTTATGAGACTGTCCAGAGCTGAGGAACAAAAGTGCGTGATGGGATACACAGACAGATTATGTATTATCTGAAACAGGATAGTAAACTGAGTTGGCTCAGTAAACACAGTTCTGGGTCAAAGTCTGAATGCATAATGACAAGCCAAGAAGAAAGAGATGCAGGGAGAAAGAGGAACCTGAGACCAACAAGCTTTTGTCTTCAGTCACCCGCTGATCCAGTTCATATGACATGTCAGATTTTCCCTTCTTAGCTGCTGCCCTTGCTATCGCTGAATTAATATTGATTTGCTTAATATTTTATTGTTTGAGCTGCCTTTTTCAGTCCTACCACACACATGAACACACTGAAAGACTGATATAACTCTTGACCAGACAGAGGCTATCTCAGTTTGTCTGCCAGCTAGGTGACAGCATGGCTCAGCTAAAGGACAAGGGTCAGATCGGCAAGATAGAGCAAATGCAAAAAAGACCCAAACTCAGGATACAACATGCTATAAAGCCTGAAAACAAATGAATCAAATGCAGAGATCCACAAGACTAACTTCCTTGTAAAAGCCTGCCGACGTAAAAGCATGGCATCCCAAATATAGCAATGTCAGTATTGTTCCCTGCGAGGGAAGAGTTAACAGGCTTTTCCTTGGCCTAATCCCTCCAAGCTAAGATCCTCATTCATAAATACACTTCCAAGTATTACATGCAGCACATGTACTTTGAAAAAGACACTCATGTAAAATGAGCTGGGCGATATAGAAAAAGATGTCATCACAATAACATTTTTCATATCAGTCGATATCGATAATTTAAAGGCAGATTTTTGGTCTTGAGTAAAAAATAAAGACAGCAGATGGTTTCTTAGCTTGTATCTGGATTTAGATCTCCTATAAGCTTCTTGAATCTATCATTTTTGAGAGTGCTAACAGGAAGCAGGTCTTTAATGTAACATGAGATTTTTGTGAAGTTTTGTAGTGCAGTGAATGCATCACGGTTATTCAGGGTTCAGTTGTATTACAGTCATGCTGGACATTACATGTGTTAAAAAATGTATATAGTTAATAGTAAACTCAGAGTCAGCACAGTAACTGACCAATGACTGCTTTGAGCTGATAGGTTAAGGCATATTAGTGGCCCCTCCCTTTCCAGTGGTTGGGGTGTACTTACAGGCGTAAATAGATCAAATGTTTATCACACATTTGCTATATATATATATATATATATATATATATATATATAGAGAGAGAGAGAGAGAGAGAGAGAGAGAGAGAGAGAGAGAGAGAGAAATTATATCACGATAATTATCATTATGGAATTATTGCCCAGCCCTATATTTTGCAGCTCCTGGCATTAAGAGCAGGGGTTCCCAAACTTTTTAGTCCTGCCCCCCCCATAATTTCCTCAGGGGTCAAGTGGCACATTTGTTATTTACATGGTTTAATTTGAAAACTACCTACAACTGTTACATATATTTTTACAACAATGGATAAAATATGCAATTTGAAATCATTCTAAATTTTATATTGTTTTTGGGAAGGCATCTCTCACACATCAGCATCTAGCGACCCCCCAGGGGGTCCCGACCCACACTTTGGGAACCACTGATTTAGAGCATGGAGGTTAGTTTCAAAATAAAAGCCCATTGGAGGAGGCGGGGTATTGTTCTGGAGGGCTTAGTGGATGACACAGAATGGTATGAAAGAATGGATGTACTACATTGGTAGACTCCTGGTGGATTTGAGTTTATGTGTCCATGTAGCTATGATTAATGTAGGCTTCATGTTGGATGGAATGGAACGGTGTAAAAGCATGAAGACATAACATGTGAATAGTCCACGCAGGTGTGACACTGGAGCATCTCTGGAGAGGAGGGTCTCCCGGTGCATCCTTACCTCAGGGCGACCCGCACCGAGCTCTCATCCGGTCCGCTGGTCATGGTGTCACTGGAGGTTAGTCCAAACGGCCGGGTTAAAAATAGCTCGTTTTCCCTTTTTCTTGATCCTCTTAGACAACAAGGGAGCGGGCCCCCTCCCTCCCTGCGCCTTCCAGAGAAGCGCTTCTAGACTGAGCTTCCACCGCCGCCGCTCTCACCTCCTCTTCCTCGCTCGCTTGGAGATAACAGCCATGGTTTCTGGCACGGGGCAGATACGTGGACTATCATTCATTGGTATTATATTGTCAGCCTAAATGTTGTCTGTGGTTCGGGCGTTGGTGCAGCTCCTTAGACATTGTCCGGGTAGAGCGCGGTGCATGTGTGTGTGTATGGGATCCACCACTCTGCGTGTGCTGTAACCAAACTCCGCCCACTGGGCTGGACCAATCAAGACAGGGAACAACTAGGGCCATCATTTAAGAAAAGGGCTTACAGAGACATGATTCATAAATTGATCATCAGTTTAATAAAAATAAAAAATAAACTCATTATGTCTTGCACAGTTTATAAAAAATAAATGTTTTTCTTTTTGAAACAGCCAATAGAGTCAAGGCAATTTTCTTTTTTCTTTTTTTTTAAATTGTGAAAGAAATGTGCTTTACAAGAAGGGGTGACCTAATGATATGTAGATAGAATAACAAAGAAACAAGGCACAAATAGGAAAAACATAAAGAACGCAAAGACCACCAAGTAATAAAAAAGATAAGAATAACAATATTAATAATACGAGAAAAAAATAGAGCAGGAATAACCTGTTAACAATATGCAATGAAAGAGGAAAATAACACCTAAATACATATATTATTATAATATTGATAATGCAAAAGATAAGGCTATAATTCACTATAAATTGATAAGGCCTAATGACAGTACATAACCATTCATTTCCAGGGGTTAATAATAAAAAGAAAGTATATATCACTTTTTTTTTAATGTGTGTCTTGTGAAGGTAAATGTGTGTTGGGGGAATGAATGTTAGTGCATATCTTGTGATGGATTCCCAAAATAAGAAATATAAAGTAAAAAGATGTATACGATTATAAGGAATTAATAAATATGTATTGTCTGGTTGTTATTGGTTTAAAATGTGAGCTTTGAAGAGAGAGGGAGAAGGGGATAAAAGTAGATTGAGAAAGTACGACAGGAAACAAACAAACAAAAAAATCAATTAGTTAATTAATTAAAAAACAAAAAACTGTATACACATACATCTTTACATCTGTACATCTATACATTTGATCTGTGTTGGAGTAATTCATATAGCCTATAATTTCGCCTACTTCTATTTATTTTTTAAATATATATTTATAGCCACCTTCTTGTTATGGCTTTTGTATTGTTGTTGTTGTTGGTGTTGCTTCTCTGATATTTTGTCTCCATCTTCTCTCTTTCTTCAGTCTCTCTGTAAATAGTATAACTAATAGACCTTTGTATAACATGTTTTGAAATGGTGTTTGTAATGAACTGGTGGTAGCCTATATTTTAAAAGAGTGATTGATGGATGTATTACTACATTTCACCAAGTATTAAAGAGTATCTCATGTATGAAACTGTATTGAATAAATGTCATACTGATTTAATGCATTAGACATACAACCACATTACAATTTTATTTCAATATCACTATAAAAAAATATGTATAAGTACGTCATGACATACATTATTCTGCTGTTTAGTTATACAAGACTAGGCAAGGACAGACAGACGGACAGGCAGATTAATGCGCATGCATGCACACACACATACACACACACACACACACACACACACACACACACACACACACACACATCACAAACCCCCGCAGCTTATTTTTTTCCCTTTCTTTTTATCTAACATTAAGTAAAAATGTTTCCCTACCTTATATGATTATATTGTACCCTGAATAAAATACCTCTGAATTGTGTCAGTGTGCTGTCTTGTTATTTCATTTTTTTATCAGCATTATTTCTGTTTTTTTGTTTTATGTGTCTGTGTGTGTGTATTGTGTGTTATATTTTACTTTGTGTCATTTGTTGCTCTCTTTCCACATCAAACCCAATGTAGTGTATTTATTTTGTTGTTTTTTCTTTGTATGTTCCCTGTTTGTTCCCAGGTCAGATCAAGTCACAAATAACATCCTCAAGTTAAAGAGACATCAGCATGGCCTTCATAACATTTTAAAAACACAACCCTGCTTTCACACAAACAGCACACACTACAAGAGATGCTTTCTGTGTTTAGTCTTAACGTGTCTCTCATTCAGAAAATGGTTGGGTTCAAGGGAGTATAGTTGTCCAGGGATATGGATTATTGTTACCTGTTAAAGCCACTGTAAGGAGTTTTTGACTGGTTATGAAATGATCAGTGAATCCTCTCTATGACCTTTAAAAGTAAACAAGACCGTAAACGAAAAAAAATCTATATTGTAAATCTTACTGGGGATAGGTGTCAGAGAGATGATTGACGGCCATCTGAAGGAAAAGCCTTTGTTTACTTTTTCCATATCAAAGGTCCACAGTGAGTGATACATATGTACAGAGCAAATCCTGCAAAGAAGTAAGAGGTGCCTCATTTTGACGAAGGGGGATGTCAAAATTGACACAAACATAGAATATAGTCTAGACTCATTCTTTCCAACCCCTACTCGGTCGAGGCAGATGATTGTCTCACATGAGTCTGGTCCTGCTGGAGGTTTCTGCCTGTTAAAGGAAGTTTTTCCTTGCCGCTGTAGCGAGCTAAATACTGCAAGGTACAATGCTCATAGTGGACTGGATCTTACCCTGTCTTGGTGTTGGGTCTTTGTTAATAATTTGACATAGAGTGGTCTAGACCTGCTCTGTTTGTAAAAGCGTCCTGAGATAACGTTTGTTGTGAATTTGCGCTATACAAATAAAGATTGATTGATTGATTGATTGATTGATTGATTGATTGATTGATTGATTGATTGATTTGATTGATTGGTTGATTGATTGATTGATTGATTGATTGATTGATTGATTGATTGATTGATTGATTGATTGATTGATTGATTGATTGATTGATTGATTGGTATACTGAAGGCTTACTATATAAATCACATTTGACATTCAGACTGAGCTCAGACTGAGTCCTGTCTGTAAGAGGGGACTGGATCTTACCCTGTCTTGGTGAGTGGTCTCAACCTGCTCTGAGATAACATTTGTAATGAATAGGTGTTTTATAAATACAGATTGATTGGAGGGGTCAATGAATTATGCCATGTAATTTATGGAGGGAAAATTCTTATGGTAGATGCTTCAGTGCTGGTGATGTGCAATAGAGACATATTCAGAGAAGAACCTTGACAACATCATCCTAATCCACATAGATGAAAAATGTTGGAACTGGACAAAGATAATTGATGGTAAATTAGTATTATTGAGCTATACTGTATACATGGGTACTCGAAGCAGCTGTGGTTCCAGCACTTTTGAAGGACTTGGCTCTTGGACATGCTGCCACTTTGTGGTTACTTCTAGCATTGCACTCTTAAAGTCAGTAGGAAGGGTTCCCGCTCAGCAAATGTCTTTAAACTACTGATATTAATGCACATAGTTCTGCTTTCAATAATTAACCATTTTTCCCAGTTGGCTTAGAAAATATAAATACTTTCCTGGATCTGTCTCACCTTCACTCAGTGTTTTAATGGTCCAGCTATGAACAGCCTCCTACTGCATGTTCTGCTAACTGTGGATGAACACTCTTCACACTCTTTAAACTGACTTAAAGTTGGTGTATAGTGGTGAATTGTAACAGTAACCGCTCTGACTTGTAAAATATGAACAGTAGACTGAACTGCAGACCAAAGTTTAGACTCTTATAGGGGTATGTCATTAAAACTTTCATTTCAGTTTGCAGTCTGACATTATAGGCCTAGATTTCCCACAGAGTGAGTGGTGTGACTTTAAACTTGCTGAGCTTTATCATGACTGTTACATGTATATATATATATATTTTTAACTTTGTGTATTGATTTTCACATAGAAAAAAATCACATCCAAAATTAGAGGTTGGTACATTTTCCCTTTTTTTTGGAACAAAGAAACACACACGACATACGAAATACAATACAACAAATAACCCCCCACCCTGACACACACTCACTCCAGATTTTCTATATAGAATTCCAAAAATGGAGAACGTAGGACAAAAAGTATACATAAAGTATAATAAAAAATAAACACATGAAAGCAATAATCTAAATATAGTAAGACACACCATGGTGATGCTCAATCTAAAGACACACAGCAAGCTGAGCTATCGACATAAAATAAAAAAGGGTCCCAGATTTTTTTTTAAAGATATGAACTTTACCACTCTTTTCAAGCTTGAGAAAATAAAGTACACTCTTAATCCAGCTGGAATGGGTAGATGGGGCAGAGGACTTCCAATTCAACAATACCAACCTTCTGGCCAACAAAGTCGTAAAGGCCAACATGTCCTTTTTGGCTGAAGAAAGATTAGATAGAGGAGAATACACACTGACTCCTACAAGTATAAAGTAATTCCCTTTTATCAGGCTGCCCTAATAAGTCTCTAAAGACTCTTCAGCTAAATGCTGCAGCTCGAGTACTGACTAGCACCAGGAAGAGAGAGCACATCTCTCCAGTGTTAGCTTCTCTACACTGACTCCCCATAAAATCTAGACTAGAATTTAAAATCCTTCTTCTGACCTACAAAGCTCTTAATGATCAGACACCTTCATATCTTAAAGAGCTCATAGTGCCCTATTACCCCTCCAGAACACTACGCTCCCAACATGCAGACCTGCCTGTTGTACCTAAAGTCTCTAAGTGGTGACAATAGCAACATTTCAGGAGCAGGGCCACACCTCAACCGTGCCTCTTCCGTTTTTCCATAAATTCAAACCTGACCATTTCCTCCTTTCTCGCTCTCGTTTCCGCATCCCTCCCTCCCTTCCCTTTCTTCTTTCTGCTCTTCTCCTCCTTTCTCCTTATCCATAGGGCCCTGAGGGGGCTCGTCGTGCCTGGGTGCTACGGCGGATCCCCTGCGAAGCTTCCCCATGCGACTACGTGTTCAAATCGATTAATATGACAATCCGTAATCAATAAACTATCTAATCTCATTCTGTTGCTGGTGTGGTCCTTGCTAGTGAAAATTAATATGGGAGGTAAGGCCTTTAGTTATCAGGCCCCTCTACTGTGGAATCATCTACCAGTCAGGGTCCGGGAGGCAGACCCCCTCTCTACTTTTAAGAGTAGGCTTCAAACTTTCCTTTTTGATCAAGCTTCTAGTTAGAGCTGGATCAGGCTTGGACCAGCTCTTAGTTATGCTGCTATAGGCTCAGACTGCTGGGGGACCTGGCACACTTGGATTCACATTCACTTTTTCTAAAGGATAAAACTTTCCTAGAAGGAGGTGGGACAGAGAATCAAACAATTCTTGAGGTTGCACTGTATTTTTTTTTTATTTACAAGAAAATACATCTTCATCTTCCAGCACAAAGTGACCATAGAACATGATTTTTGAACAGTCGACCTTTAATCCGATGTACTTCTCTTCATTCTAAAGTTAAAGTATATTCCTACACATGCACAATGAGATCCCAAAAAATAGTAAGTCTGGACTACCGCTCAAGGAATTCAAAATATAAAACAGTAACATGTGGAGGAGATTTGATTGGTAAAAGAGCTCTCTTTAAAGAAGTTATGCAACAGGTACAAAGTATAGTTATCCCCAGCTTTGAGGGAGGTTAACAGCATTAAGTATCAGAGGTCCAGGACAGTCTACTTAATACCTCAAAACTCAACTCTCTTTCTTGATAGGTTAAAACCACCCATCTCTCCAATTATGGCTGTCTTTAACAATGATTTGACTGTCATAAACCTCTTGAATAACACGTAAAATCAAGCTGAGAATGTCAAACATCACCATTTCCCATTATCCCAGTTCACAACCCACGTGTACAGCAAATCCCAGTTCAAACACCAACATGTGGCTCTAATAAATTAATGATACATGCACTATCAACACAATAATAAAATGATCAGATATCAAACAATAGGAACCTTTATGACCTGACTATACATTGTCCTTGACACCTTAAGAGATGCTTTATCGTACATAATGGATACATTCAATCTCTTACAAACAAAGGAAGATAGAATGCAAAGATTTCCTTTCAAAAGTGTTGTTAGTAAGGATGTCATTACAGTATTAAATAGTCATTCAGCCTAGCAGATGGAGAAAGGCCTGATTTTATGAATAAGAAGTACCTCAAATGGTTTCCTAAAGGGATAAGAAATGATGAGATGCCTTTTTCACACATCGACTGAAGAGATTAGAGATTATTTCCCCCCTGGTATAGGTATAATTTCAGTCCTGAAAGACAATTTGCATTTGCACAAAGGGACAGCATAGCAGTGTATTTGAAAGTCATGCTAAAGTTTAGGGATATTAAAGCTGCAATAGCTGTTTTCAGCCACTTGATGGCAGTGGAAACAAATTAACACCAACATACTAAAAGCAATACTGTTGACTGCATTGGGGCCATTGTGGGTCTAACAGAAAGCTGGGGGAGGTCGTATTCAGAAAAAAACCAACTTGGATATAATCTTGGATAAACAAAAAAATGGTGGTATTCTTTAAAAATCCTTCAAAGCTCTTAACTGAGCTCATATTACCCCTCTAGAACACTATGCTCCCAACATGCAGGCCTGCTCCTCGTACCAAAAGTCTCTAAAAGTAGTATGGGAGGTAGAGCCTTTAGTTATCAGGCCCCTCTCCTTTGGAATCATCTACCAGTCAGACACCCTCTCTACTTTTAAGAGTAGGCTTCAAACTTCCCTTTTTGATAAAGCTTATAGTTAGAGCTGGATCAGGCTTGGACTAGCTCTTGGTTATGCTGCTATAGGCTTAGACTGACACACAGGGATCCTATCTTGAGGTTTCTGCCTAACAATACCATTAATGATCATTTTCCAACCCCAACTCGGTCAAAGCAGATGTGTGTCTAACATGAGTCTGGTCCTGCTGGAGGTTTCTGCCTGTTAAAGGAAGTTTGTCCTTGC
Source organism: Notolabrus celidotus (assembly GCF_009762535.1). Taxonomy (NCBI): domain Eukaryota; kingdom Metazoa; phylum Chordata; class Actinopteri; order Labriformes; family Labridae; genus Notolabrus; species Notolabrus celidotus. The sequence goes on from NC_048292.1 coordinate 27,468,699, forward strand.
CACTGTAACTTGCTAAATGCTACAAGGTGCAATGCTCATGGTGGATTAAGATGAGATCAGACTGAGTCCTGTCAGCAAGAGGGGACTGGATCTTATCCTGTCTTGATGTTGGGTCTTTGTTAATAATTTAACACAGAGTACGGCCTAAAAGAAAGTTTGAGGAGGTTGTATTAAAAAACAAAATCACTTGGATATAATCTTGGATTAAAAAAACATTGGTGGTATTTTTTTTTAGATGACTGAGAAATCTAAAGGATAAAAACTAACCAATTAACTCAAAGAATAACTCATTTTTTGTGAGTCAATAGAGTGTAAAATGTTCAAGAGGAGCCATACAGCAGAGTGGAACTACTGGTTTGAATAGTTACTGAAGGGGTAAAAAGATCGTTATCAAAGAAGGTAGCATTCTACAAAGACACATCATCATTTATCATCCCATCTTTTTAAATGAAGTTAAAGCTTTTCCTTATTTTCTATGATGCTATGGTCATGCTAATGGCTTTCAGGCACAGTCTGCACTCAAGCTAACCTCATGTTCCAGTGTCTTGGCAAGCTCTGTGTCATTCAGCAGCTTGTCTGGCTTCCTGTCAACAGAGTCTGACTGACAGCAGAGAGACACCAGCACAGAATACCATTAAAAAGGCTTGCTGTGCCTTCTCCAGCCCTGCAGTAATGCCTACCCAAACTAAACATTATTTCATTTCTGCACCAGCATTGACAATTATTTACTTTTGTTCTCCTTTCTTGCTTTTGTTCACATTTTCAAGAGACAAAGAAACCGAAGCTTGACCCTTTGTAACCCAACAGCCATCGACCTGAGCCAAGCAGAGCTGCTTACAAATGGTCTAAAAGCCTTCTCTTAAATTGTGCACTTGGAGCCAAAGGGGGAGGTGACAAATGTTCAGAGTATCAATGGAGGAAGGATGTTGCAAGAAGACTTGTCAGTTGTATAAAACAAATCAGAGCATGCAGGCATATTAATAATAAAATCGGTACTCATTTACTTGTTTTGCAGACGACAAAGCGATATTTTGGTCCAATACAAAGTGATGTGTTTGCGTTTTGCTGACTGATTGTCCTGTCTTTGCAACAAATGTGGTGATGTGTTATGCAAAGAGATGCATAACAACAAAATATCAGCATTCTATCAGTGGGATGACTTGACATTACACTTCACCAGTCAATCAGAGAGACCATTCCACAGGACCCGAGATCGTGGATCCTTGGAGACTTTAAGTCACTAAAGTTGACAAACCATGTTGTCTGGTTTCTGCTCAAGGTTTCTGCATTGTTGTTAATTTTTGAATGGGTTGGGTCGAGGGGATGAGTAATATTTAACTCAACATTCATGTTTTTGTTCTTCAATGAAAGAAGTGATTCTTCAATAAAATATTTAACACTTGATAAAGTTCTACTTACAAATAAATCTGTTTTAATTGTATTATTATAGATGGATGTCTGCTTATAACAAAACAAATATTGATGCTTGGATATGATACATTTCCATAAAATTATCCTCAATTCACAGTTCATTCCCATAAATTCCCATATTTCCCATGGAAAGTTTCCAATTTGGAACATTTCCAAAATCCCCCATCTTAACTTCCCATGGAAATTTACCGGAAATTTTCCACCCCTTTGCAACCCTAGGTACAATCAACAGCTTGGCCCAAACTGTGGGCATACATTTATATCTTTAAGCACGTAGAACATTTCAGTACTGCCTTTCAGCAGTAGGTAGGGCTGTGACTTTAATGAAGTTATCTATCCATGATGAAAATGTGCAAAATTTGGAACAGATTGGAGATTGTATGCTAAGGTCAGTACCATGTATTGCCTGTTGTTGGCGCTATGACTGTAGTAGAGAAGTGGTCCATAGGTGTGTTGAGGGGTGGATCTTGATCATGTATAATGAAACTTCAAACAGATCGAATACTTTATATAAAAAAGTCACATTTTTGGCCAGGCCTGATGACTATGTTTGGTGAGTTCTGGGTTGTTAAGGCTCCAAATATGCGATTCATTGCAGACTAGAAGAAAAAAAGAATACAAATCTGTAGGGTTCCAATAGGACCTTGCCGCCACTGCTTTTCGGTGCTTGGGCCCTAATTTTTAAAAAAAATCAGAGGTACATACTGTAGATGGAGTCCTGATTGGCTGGTGAAGTGTTAGGATAACAAAGACAAGTCCAGTGTTTCCTGTTTTTTGGAGCCTTTGCCACCTTTGGATTGCATTATTATTAGATTTGACCGTATTCATTGATTCAAAACTTTTTTTGTAATAGCAGAAAAAATACAATTCTGTTTTTTTTCTTTTCAAACATAGTGATAGAATAGATTGATTGTATTGCTTGGTAGGCTTGAGGCCTAGTTGAAAGTATGAATTGAATATATAGCTCCCCCGGCATTCGTAATATGATAGGCAAAATTAAAAAATGACATCCATAACTCCAACGATACTCCCCTGATAAGTTAACAAATGCTTAATATACCTTTGCCTCTGTCTCTGCATTCACACAGGTCTAAAGCCAGAAATGAAAACACAGCTAGAAGCAAAGCCTCCAACCACCACATGAGAACACAGCATTTGTGACCATTTCATGAGAACAAACTAATATCAATTGAACAAATCTAATTTCACAGTATCATAACTTTAGATAAGAGAAGAGAAAAATCTGACGTTATTTTATATAGATAGTAAAATTTATGCAAGATAAATAAACACGCAAAAATAACAAGTTGAAGTGATCTTGAGTTAAAAATGAGTCTTATTATGTAAATAAAAATGATGTTATCCACAATCAGGCCTGATTTACAATAACTTAACACGATGGGGAGCATTATTAGGAATAGCTTAGTGCATGTAAAAAATAAGCTTCAACAATATGAGGTCTTAAGCAAAGTGTATCTTATGTCCAATAAGTTTAGAATCAGACGTATTATCAGTGAAAATTCAGTCAAAGGGTAATTTGAAGGTGATGAAGTAAGAGCTTAAGAAGATTAGGTTGGAGGTGATGAGGAGGAGGAGGATGAAGCACTTTGACATTGGTAATCATGCCTTGAAAATGCTAAAAAATAAAAAGAGAAAACGTTGCTGTTGCTGTGGGATGGGCCTTTCAAGCCAAAATACAATTCAATAATCACTGGTATTTATTCAGTGATTATTTGTTACCGAGCTCTCTGAGGGCAGGTTTGAAATGTCAAGTTCAGACAACAGTGACTGACACAACACTTGTTGTGCTGCAGGTGTAGACAGTAATGGTAAACACTCCACGACACACCTGTCCCGTTAACGGTCCGTTTGGGTGTCAGTCTCGTTAACCAGCACCGGGACGAGGTGCTGCTAGTAGCGAGCACTGACTGCGTCTGTCTCGACCTTCATGTCGGTGTTTCTGTGACGCAGCAGAGTGGTGTGTGTGTTTACATTTTACGGCCATGCTCAGTCTCAGCAATATTATCTGTTTCTGAATCTCACAGCACTACACACGTATTTCCAGAGACTCTTGCAAATGTTTTTCTTCTTCTTGTGATATTTAGTAAAGTTAGCATTCTTCTTCTCCTGTTAGTTACTTAATGTGGTTAGCGAACAGCTTCAAGATGCTCTTCAGCCACTGTCTGGCGGGAATACTGTATTATGACCAGACACCAATGAAAACGAAGACAAACTGTACTTTTAAAATGAGATAACATTCGCATTAAAGGTGCAGTGTGTAGAAGTTGGCAGCATTTAGCAGAACAGATTTGGTGGAAATGGGATGTAATATTTCTAAGCATGTTAAAATGAGTGTATAATCATCTCTATAAAACTATTCTTTTATTTTTACTTAGAATAAGTATGTATGTTTACATAAGGAGCAGGTCTCCTTATGGAGGCTGCCATCTTGAACCTCCAAGTTTCTACAGCAGCTCAGAAAGGACATATGTATTTGTTTGAAAATGTATTAGTATTGGAAATTAATGTTGTTTCAGTTTGTTTAATAACGTCTTTGAGTCTTTTGTCTGACGGTAACACGTCACATTGTCAGACAACTAATCGCTACTTTCAGGAGAGCTTCTGGTCCTCCACGGTCACCGACGCTTTGATGACGTGAAGGGTTAGGACCGGAGGAATCTTACCGCTAGATGTCGCTACTATTCCCATTTCTACGCACTGCACCTTTAACTCTTTAATTTTGGAAAAGTGAACGAGTATTCGTGCATTCGAAAATCCTGTCCCATCCTAACTTAACTGTTGTTGGAATCCTGTTTTGGACGGTAGATTTCTTTACAATGCTAGCGAAAGCACTGTCTCAATCGTCTGTCAGTGTGCTTAACCTGTGACTGCTATCAGTCAACAGATCACATCAAAAGTAGCCTAAGACTTTGATACAGCATTCATGTACATTTCATGACTTTAAGGCCAGAAATGTGGGCAGGGCAGCAGTCTAAGTTAGCATATGTCACAAGGTTTGTCCAGTACAATCATTGAATGTGCTAATATGTATCTCAATGGGCTCTGAAGACAAAGGAGAGCCCACACACACATATACCAGTGTATTTGGCGTCAATACAGGGGACAGCTCCCTCAGGTGTGTGAGTCGATGGATACCTATAGTATATGAGCATGTGGTCACAGACAGAGCAGAGGAGGAGTGGGGGCTCTACAGCTCATTGTATTTGCCCAACAAACCCGAAACCAATAGTATTGGAGTCAGATCCGCGTCACTAATTGTTTCAATGTTCCAGATTTGCTCTTTTTCTTTGCTAGCCATGTGTGAAGCTGCAACTGAGTCTTAGTGGTTCAAATGTGAGCACAAACTCAACAGGGGCTGAGATGAGGTATAAGATAGAAGGATTGTACTGTGGCTAGATACACAAATCAATCAAAGGCATATTGTGACATTTGGAAAAACTAGTCTCTTGAAGGTAAAAAGTTCAGGGATGATTGAAATCAAGAGGTTAATTATGAGAAAAAAAGGTTCATCCTGCAAATTTCTACTTTACCGGGCTCAAAAATACTGCTTTGGATATTATTTAGTGGTTTTATACATCAAGTCTTCCAGCCAGAATGCAGTCATTCCTCTGTGAGCTACCACAATAAACAGAACCAGCCCTCTAAAAAAAAAGGAAAAGTAAAGTGCTACAAAACAAATCCACTTCCTGTTTAATTTGCAACTTGTGCAAATTTATGTTAAAACTGAAGTATGCTAAACCGAACTACAGCCGAGTGAGCACTCGATGAGAATAACAAGAAGGGAATAATACTTAACTCTTTTTTGCTACACCCCCCGACTTCACAAGTTTGAGTAGTGCAAAGAAGAGATTCAAAGAAGAGAGGAAGAAGGAGAGCTGGCACTGAGAGCTCTGCTGGTTTGATGGAAGAGGCTCGGAGCAAAAGAAAAACATCTAAACAAGCAGGAGAAAATCTAAGCCTGAAAAAAAAAACATGAACTAAATCCCCCTAGAGATTTCCTTTTTTTCTTTCATTGCCTCTTCATCTCCTTCCTGTGCTTCTCCTCTTTTCTTCCCTGGGCCTCACACACAAAAACACACACACACACACACACACACACACACACACACACACACACACACTCCACTACTCGGCTGTTTTGAGAACAGAGTCGTCTCCCAGGATTTTGCAGAGCTCATTGAGGCGATGCTGCATCTCTGGAATGCCGGCCAGCTGAGCCTCCAGCCGTTGTTTCTCCTCAGTGAGGGAGAGACGTGTCGCTGTGTCCAGCTGCTCGAAGCGCCAGCCTCCCTCTCCGTCGAACTGCAGCAGGTGGGTGTGGTACTTCCTGGAGGCAAAGAGGAAAGTGTAAAGTTGCTGCGTGCCATCACGTCAGGACTTTGTGAGGGGTTGGAGGGGTTGTTTTCTTACCACAGTGAGGGTCTGTGTGTGATGGAGAGCAGAGAGATGCCGGCATCCTTAGCAGCCTGGAAAATCTTTCCCTCCACGTCAATGCTCACAGCGCTCGTGCATTCATCCAGCAGCGCATATTTAGGCCTAATACACAGAAAGAAAGTATGTAACAATAATGCTTTATATGTTATATATTCAGTCCAGACTAGTCAGCCCAAATTTACATAACATATTCTACAAGAACCTTGCATTGGTAGGTCCTACTGACTCAGTGTAGAAATGTTCCATGCCTTGCAACTTAGTGGAGGCAGATGGACGTCTAACAAGAGTCTGGTTCTGCTCAAAAAAACATCCTTTATGATAAAGCTTATAGTCAGGGCTGGTTCTGGTTTGGACCAGCTCTTTGTAATGCTGCTATAGGCTTGACTGCTGGGAGAACTGACACACTGCAATCCTATCTCTCCCCTCCCTTTTGCCTGTCTCTTACTTTAACTCCCTGTCCCATTAAAGTTACTAACCATAGACCCTGAGCTCCCTTGTCTCGTAGGTTCCTCTGAGTCGCTGCTATAGGTGGCCTGCTGCTACGGACGTGCCATTGGCTGCAACTGATACTATCTGTCTCACCACTATCATCTCTCTGTTTCTCTTCACCTTCTAACAGGCAAACCTTGAGCAGAAGCAGACTCATTGATGGACAGCCATCTGTCCTGACAAGTGAATTAGACGTTTTTTTTGCTATGCAAACAAATCTTTGCTATTTTTCTTTTTAGAATGCTTTCTAAATAAGAAAAGAGCAACGTAGAAAGCATTTTAGTGAAGGCCAAAAAAAAGCTCTGTCCTTCTTTGCAGACCAAACTCTGTCGAGGCAGATGGCTGTATAACATGAGTCTGGTCCTGCTCGAGGTTTCTGCCTGTTAAAGGAAGTTTGTCCTCTCTGCTGTAACTAGCTAAATACTGCCAGGTGCAATGCTCATGATGGATTAAGGTGGGGTCAGACTGAGTCTTATCCTGTCTTGGTGTTGGGTCTCTGTTCATAATTTGACATAGAGTGGTCTAGACCTGCTCTGTTTGTAAAAGCGTGTTGAGATAACATTTGTTGTGATTTGGTGCTATACAAATAAAGATTGATTGATTGATTGCAACAGTGACACAGCAAAAAGAACTACCAGTAATTCCAGACTCTGATTCCAATTTTGCAACAAGTTTAAAATCTTCATCATATAATTTTTTTATTTTGTATGCTCAAGCACTTACAATTGAAAAACTGACACAAAACATTAAGTACAGCTAAGGCTAGTAGCTTGGTTTTTACCTGTGGTAGAACATACGGGCCATGCCCATCCTTTGTTTCTCGCCTCCTGACAACACGTCCTTCCAGTCCAGCTCAGCATCCCAGCCTGAATGCAAAATAAGACATCACAAAAGCTTGAAAACATTTGCTACTTCGGTATTATTTATAGATAGTGATATTTTTAGATAACAAATGCTTAGAGCAAACATTCTCTCATTCATTCATGTCTGCACAGAGATTTTTTTGGCCAGCATTTGGACCATTTCAGGTCCATTTCATTATGGACACAACATCACCTACGTACAGCATTGGACACTCAACCTGGGACAATTATTGGCCTGAAGCCACATGACCACATGTAAAATCCACCTTTATAGTAGCCCTATTGGCTGACATGTATGTGGATGGATATGATTGGATATTTCTAAAGTTTCTGTCCTAAACCTATCCTATTGATATTCTGTCTGTTGCATGTTTTCCTATGACCCTGATAAAGGCTACAAGCCAAATGCGTTGGTCTAAGAATGAAGTTGTTCTACATACAACAAGTGTCAATAGAGTTCAGAGAACTTCAGACCTTTTTAGACTTCTTTTCCCTCTCCATGCACTTTTTCAGTAGGTGAAGTTGTGCCAGAATCCTCTACTCTGCTTCTAAAGTAGTGGAAGCTGACATTTTTATAGTATTTTGAAAAATGCAAAGAAACCACAGACTGTATAAATAATGGACGTAGTATCCGTGACATCACCTATCTGTTCCTGAGCGCTGTTTTGAAGCAAATCGACATGGGCAGCCATATTGGTAATGCAGAACTCGACCTAACTTAGTGTGACGTAAAGAGGCGGAGTATGAGCCTCTTAACCAACAGCTGTGTGTTCCTGACCGGGAGTCAAGTGGGTCATGTCCATATTTGGGCAAAAACTCGTAATCTTAATATCTTTTTTAACCAGGCTGTAAACATGTTTAATAATGCTGCAAAGATCGTCTTTTTTGAATTAGTGTGTATGTGGTTTCCTGTGTTTCTGCAGTCAGCCTCAAGTGGATTCTCGATGAATTGCAGTTTAGAACACTTCCGCATGGGCTTCATATTTTGAGACCGGAGGTTGCCCCTTGGTCCCGACCATAGACTGTATAAAATATGGACGTAATATCCGTGATGTCACCCATCTGTTCCTGAGAGCTGTTTTGAAGCAAATCGACGGCAGCAGCCATATTGGAAATGGGGAACTCAACCAGGCAGAGTGTGACGTAGTGTGAGCCCCTTAGCCAATGGCTGTGTGTTCCCGACCGGGAGTCACGTCAGTCATGTCCTTATTTGGGCAAAACTCGTAATCTTAATATCTTCTGAACCGTCACGTTAGAAAAAAATTCACTCCCCGTACAGTGTGTGCCATTAGAGAAATTAGCTTCATAGGGCCAAGCCGTTTTTTGAACCAGGCTGTAAACATGTTTATTAATGCTGCAAAGATCGTCTTTTCCCATTCATGTCTATGTGGTTTCCGGTGTTTCTGCAGCCAGCCTCAAGCGGATTCTCGATGTATTGCAGTTTATAGCACTTCCGCATTGGCTTCATCGTTTGAGACCGGAGTTTGCCGCTTGGTCCCGACCAGCGAATCAGAATTTTTTCTTGCTACCCTTACAAAATGTTGCTATCTTGTCTTGCTATCCTGCGCGTTCACGTGACGTCTGCCAGGATTAAAAGACGCTACCAGCCGTGCATTTTTCTTTCAAAGATTTCACAGTAAATGCAGCGAGAGCAGAGCAACATGTTGGAGATTTAAGAGACCCATCAAGGAAAGAGACCAGCTCAAACTTTAACAGACATCTGTACAGGATGAACTCAGAGAAGTGAGAGAGATGCTAAAGTTATTGAGACCGTTCATCACTTTACTGTGTTAGTGTAACGGTAATATTAGCGACTAAAACAACTAAACCAAAGTTATTCAGTTGTTTGATTTATTGTTAGTTTATTGGACACCGGCAGTGATCCCAGTGCAGCAGAATCTCTGAGCGCGTCCTCTCATCAACTGAAGTACGGCTCGCATTTACACACGTCACACAGTACTTTGACTTCATTCATAAATTAATCTCCGGACACAGCGGCTGGATTTCATTAGAATCTCACTGCAGTGGCAGTCAGACCTCGTCAATTTACTAAAATCAAAACTGAAAATCAAACCGGCCACAGCGCTGGGGGAGAGCGGATCGTACAGGATCAGACACATTTTAAATGTCCAGGAAAAACTTCAGATTCTCTGATGTCATATTAAACAAGATAGTCTCTCACCAAACAGTCTGTAGCGTCCTCGTGCTCTAACGTCTTCTGGTAAAAAAAAACAACAACATTCACCTCTCCCTGTGTCCGCCCCTCCTATCTTACCTGCCCATCCAGGTGAAAACAATCAAACTATCAAAATGCTTACTAAAATAAAATAATGATAATGCACATGACATTGTCCTTAACACAAACAACAACATATAAATGACATCAAGTAAAATGATTATATTAGAATAATTCATATTTTGACATTAAATGATGGAAATAGCTCCAACACTAATGTTAATGAAAGAAATGTGTTTCCTACACATCCAAGAGGTCCCACACAGCCAGTCTAACAGTCAATGGTTTGGATTCAAACGGCTGCCCTCCTTGTAATATATAATATTATCGGTGAGGACTCGACTTGGACTCGGACTCGACTTGGACTCGGACTCAAGTCATGAGGACTCGACTCGGACTTGGATTCGGATTTTTCTCTGGTGACTTGGACTCTGACTCGGACTCGAACACAGAGGACTGAGGACTCGACTCGAACTCGGATTTGGGGACTCGACTACAACACTGACCCTAAGTTGGTCGAGGTAGATGTCTGTCTAACACCAGTCTGGTTCTGCTCAAGGTTTCTGCCTCGGTTTCTTCTGATTTGGAGCTATTGAAAAAAAGGTTGATTGATTTGTTGATTGATTAATTGAACTGGCTTGGCTTATACCAAACGTATGATGCTTCCCAATAGATTATCCAGTGTAAGCGCACTGCCTTAAAGTAAAACTGATTCTTTGTGATATTCTAAAGTCTTTACAGAACGTTCTGTTCAAATCGATTCCACATGTTCCCACATCTATGACGGATGATCCCTGACAGTATATGCGTGAGATCGTTGCATGTGCAATCAAGACCGTTCTCAGCTTTTTTTCACAGTGAGGCCATTCATGAATTAAACCCTCTTGCAGCTCTAAGCCTTCTACAGAAATGAGTTCACAACAATGAGCCTGTTTACTTGGCACTGAGACTAGAGCTGCTGCCAATTAGCCCCAGGCTCAAGTTTAGTTAACACATGTTATAACCCCATGCATAAGACAGAGCCTTGGAGACTTTTACACTTTGATACCAACTCTGATGCTAGTTGCACTTTTAAAATTAAACCTTTCAAGTCCATAATGTGTTGTCTTGTGTTAATTAAGGATACTTTGGCAGAGGACCTGGGTGCTGAGATCATTGACTGAATTGCAGACCCACATTCCACCAATGTCAAATGTGATTCATATAGTAAGCCTTCAGTATACCAATCAATCAATCAATCAACCAACCAACCAACCAACCAACCAACCAACCAATCAATCAATCAATCAATCAATCAATCAATCAATCAATCAATCAATCAATCAATCAATCAATCAATCAATCAATCAATCAACCAACCAATCAATCAATCATTTTACTGACAGGACTCAGGCTAATCTCATCTTAATCCAACATGAGCATTACACCTCTCTATATTTAGCTAGTTACAGCGGCGAGGAAAAACCTCCTTTAACAGGCAGAAACCTCGAGCAGAACCAGACTCATGTTAGACAGACATCTGCTGAGACTGTGTTGGGGTTGGAAAGAGGGATAGAGGAGAATGAGAGAGAGAGAGAGAGAGAGAGAGAGAGAGAGAGAGAGAGAGAGAGAGAGAGAGAGAGAGAGCGACAGAGAGAGCGAGCGAGCGAGCGAGCGAGCGCGTTGCTAGTTGTTACCAGGCAGGAGTGACTGCCCTTAAAGCTGGGGTTGGTAGTCTGGGGAAACTAGCATGAATTTGAATGTAGCATGTCCTCATGACTCCGTCTAACCCCTCCCCTCCTCCCTCAGAGCTCCTCCAAAACGACGCCCCCGCTCACATGTACGAGTGCTGCTGATTCACGACCATATGATGGTGACTGATTCAAAACCGGTCCTCACCAAAACATTCTCATAGTGAAAGTTAAAAACACAAACAAAAATGGCTGCTGTTAGTACTCACAACTATCATGCTAGCATTATCCAGTTGTACTGGTGACACGATATCAGGAGAAAAGTTGTAACACATATATAATACTGTAACAACTCTACTGTTTGTTAAACGTGTTCAGTGTAGATGTTCTTAATTCCTACAGTGTTGACGGTCAGTGAAGGCATCAGGAGAGGTGTAGAATGTGTGAGCGGGAGAGAGGAGAGACAAGAGGAGAAGTTCTTCATTCATTCAAACATTGATTGTTGCTTATTTGGTTGGCGTGGTCACGGCCGACAGTGACCGGTTATTAAAGATCAACGTATTTGAGAATCGGCTCGTCATCCCTACAGCGTCCGGACGGACGCTACAATACATATTAATTAGGACTTACTAAATGTCATTAATTCTTTTGCTTGTCAGAGCCCCCGTGGTGAGAGCTTTTTAGACTCTGATCCGGACTACAGTCCTGAGCAAAGCACCTCATCGGGTCAGAGGGGACAGGCCCGAGGTCAAGCGAGAGGGGCAGTCAGTAGAGTCAGGGGAAGTAGAGGCTGGGGACGCGCCAGTGAAATGTACACGCAGGAGGAGGGCAGAACGGCAGAACAGGATTTGAATGGTTTAAAATTTTGGCACCCAAAAAACAGTGATTGGTTGGTGTTTTCCCAGGTTTACTCCGGCTGTAGATAGCAGCTTTTCTTCACTCTTTTTTAAGAACACATTATGTATTGATTACCATCAGGACATAAAGATCATTTTAACCAGTATAACAAAAAGTGGATCTAAATCTGATTACCAACCCCAGCTTTAAATTCTTACGCACTCTCTACAAATAAAGTGAGATCATTTTTGATAAAAAAGCAAGACGCTACCACCATTAACCTAACAACATAGACTTTATAAATAATGGACAAAGTCTCCATGACGTCACTCATCTGTTCCTGAGCGCCGTTTTGAAGCCAATCGGTGGCGGCAGCCATATTGAAAAACTCAACCTGACTTAAGGCTTATTTATACTTCTGCGTCAAATCGACAGCTGGCCTATGCCGGGGTCCGCCCAGCTCCCGTACCTACGCAGAGGCCTACACACGCCTAGCTGACGTGCACCTCCTCCAAAATGTAACTACGTGTAGAATCGACGCGGACCGCGAGCCCCCCCCTGTACAGTGTGTGCCGATAGAGAAATTAGCTACGTAGAGCCAAGCCATTTTTTGTACCAGGCTGTAAACATGTTTATTTCAGCTGTAAAGATCGTCTTCTTTGAATGGGTGTGTATATAGTGTTTGGTGTTTCTGCAGCCAGCCTCAAGGGGTTTCTCGATGAATTGCAGTTTATAACACTTCGGCAAGGGCTTCATATTTTGAGACCGGAGGTTGCTGCTTGCCTAACATCATTCAAAGGGTTCATTTGTTAACATCTGACAGTTTTCTTTCTTTTCTTAAACAATGTGTGAAGCAATACAATGCAGACCAGGACATCCGCAGTGAGTTACTTCTGCTTTTGGAAGATCAGCATTTTGAGTAAGAGCACCAGAAATGTTGAACTCAATTTCCACCCACATCAGAGACACAAGCTTCAGTATTTTTGAAACAAAATTTGGCTCAAAGCAAACCAGTCATGTGATCAATGATTTAGACCTTTCTATGGAAATATAGATTTGTCATGTATGTTACTTTTGTGATTTACTGTTTGTGAAGTTTGCTAATTTGTATTATTACCCGGCTTTGCTGATTGGTCCAAACCCCTTGACAATGGTTATTAACTTTGAATTGCAAAAGCAACACCAATGACAATCAGATCACACACGTCTTATGAAATCAGTCCATGGAAAGGAGTCTGGCATATATATTAGGTTAATGATTTCCACTCTTCCTGATTACAGGGTGGCAAAGCACAAATGGAGGACATCATTTTTATAACTAAATATATTTTATTTTATAAAATAATATGTTATATTTTTGTGAAAGAATATTTTACATTTGTGGAATAATAATATTTCTAAATTAATTTTGGGGAGAGCAGGGAACTTAAGATTCATGGTTAATGGCTGATCAGTCAACAGCAGGGTAAAGAAGACGAGAGATTGTGAGGAACAGCCAGGGATGGTTAAACGCACAAGGAGCTGAGTGAATAAGACATCAATCAAATTGAAGAAAGCGCACATGAAGCAACCACAAACTGCAACACAATATGGGCTTTGGAAGTGTTAAGGTGCTGTTATTTATTACATCTATTAAGAATGCTAAAGGAAGAACATTTATGTTTTGACTTTGCCATAAAATATTGTTAAGCTCCATGTGAGTTATTACAGTAAAGCAAAATAATATCAAGACTTTATCTACTTTATCGTAAATGAAAATGTTAAAGGTGACATATAACGCTCTTTTTCATCAATATATATTGGTCTAAGAGGTCCCCAAAACATGTCTTTAAAGTTTATGCTCAAAAAAACGCTTTGAAATCAGATTTTGGTCTGCCTGAAAAACCCTCTTTTTCAGCCCTGCTCAGAACAGGCTGTTTTCTGTGTCTGTGCCTTTAAATGAGAATGAACTCCCTGACCATGGCCCCTCAGGAAGTGGATTTGGCCTCGGCTCTCCAGCACGTTGATCTAATGTTTACATGTTGGCTGAATAGACAGACTCGCGTTACTTCAACCCTCTGAATCTGATCCAGAATGTGATTCTGACGGAGAGGCGCCTGCAGCAGGACCTTTCTGAACCATTGGTCACAGATTTAGTGTTTCTTGTTGTTTTATTAGTCAGTACGTCGACGTGTGTCTTGGTACACAGCTACGAACATGTAGCTATGTGGCTATGCTAACTAGCGCTAGCACTTTTCCATGAAAAATAAAAATCATCCACTAGATCTTCAAATCTGCAGACGTGGGGAGTAAAACCGACCTTTGTGTTTATTAAGACAGCCTGCAACTAGCATGCCTCCCTCCTAAGCTCCTTGTTAGCACACATGTGTGCAGGTAATGAAAAACAGAGGAGGGGTTGAGTTGTATTTTATACAGTCTATGGGCTGAACAAGCTCCGAGCTCTGACTCCGTTACAGACCGGATATTGTTGTGACGTAACAAAAACACTGAAAACTGAAACGGCTGGTTTCACACACATTTACAGAAAGGTGGAGAAATCAGAACAGGAGCAGAATGGATTCTTTTTTCATTTTCGGGGGGTTTGTAGACATGCCAGGGAAACATATTTCAGGTAGAGAACCATTAAAAAGTTGATTTTGCATGATATGTCACCTTTAAATTTAACATTAATTTGTTCCACACGTTGCCTGACAAGAACTCCATTGCTATGGCGGCACCACCAACCACTGAATCTGAGGGACTATTTTTCTTAGCTGCATAGACAAATCATTTTTAAGTCAGTGACATCATCTTTAAATTAATACTTATTTGTATTTTTAGTTGGTAGGCAGGTAAAAAGTGGGATAATGTATAGTGAGTGGGTCATTGTGTGAAACCGAATTCCTTCAGGGTGGACAATACTCCTCTACTCTGCATTGGGGTCTTGTCTCCTGTGGCAGATGGCTGTCTGACATGATTTTGGCTCTGCTCAAGGTAAGAAGGAAGTTTTTCCTTGCAGCTGTAACTTGCTTTAAAGTGTCTTGGGATAACATTTGTTGTGATTTTGCGCCATATAATAAAGATTGATTCATTGCTGCCTTACCTCCTTCTCTGGTGACAATGTGTTTGAGGTTCACGATGTCCAAAATGGCATCAAGGTCCTTGTCACTGAGGTTTCTCGAGGACATGTCCTCCACTGAGTCGGGGTAAATCACCTGGTCCCGAAGTGAACCTATCGACATGTACGGCCTGGAGGGGGGCACACACACACACACACACACACACACACACACACACACACACACACACACACACACACACACACACACACACACACACACACACACACGATTTAGATCACAACTCATAGTGTTCCTTTGTTAACCCACATTTCATTGGGTGCTTTGAATGTCCAAGAAATGAAAGAGTGCACTAAGAAGGTGTGTGTGCACAAAAGGGGAACATCCTTTACACACTTGAAGAACAAATACTTTAAGAGTAGGAAATCCATTAAGCCTCTAATGTTGCTGATGAACACATGTATGGATTTTGTTACACTGGACAGGTGGATGTATCATCTTGGGTATAAAATATTCACCACTCTGTAGGAGGGAGTCAGCTGAGTCTGCACCTCTAGGCAGGCCTGGGTAAAGTTACATTAGATTGTGTGATACCCATTCTGTGTGGTTCTGCTCATTTAAGGGCTCAAGTCCTGCAATTACTTTGTTTCAGATCAAGGTCAAAAAAATGTCAGGATACTGAAAAATGATCCTGATTTGTCAAGGACATACTGTATTGCATCAAAATAACTTTTGTTATCCTACCCTATAAAGGAAGTTTGAAAAGTGGAAAGGAGCAAATATTTTAGATTTTTTTTCTCAAGAAGGGACTCAAAATGTATCTTAACATTTGTTAAAATTTAACCAAAACATTTTTTTTGTGCTGCTTTGCATGCCTTATTAATCATGACCTAACCCGCGCCACCCTTTACCAGAAAGTTAAAAAAAAGATTAAAAATGTCATTTTTGAGCAGATATCTTCTTTTCTGGTTTCCAGGTTAGGGGTGGGCGATATTTCCAAATTGACTGGATTTAAATATAGTTTAAGCCTTAATGGCGCTTTTTCTCAGAACAAAAGGTCAGTCTTTTTGACAGTGGAAGATACATGGATGTTGTTTCAACTCATAAAAGGTCAAAAGTGGCAGCTTGGATCATTCTCTTTACTGTGTTTGCACAGTGTGGAGGTAAAATAGTTTGTATGACACATGGCTGAATTTGAATCCATGATCCTTAATTGAATAATATAAAATGAGGCAATACCATAAAGATTTTCAAGTTGCCACAAAAATCACAGACATCTCTGAAATTGTTGCCTCATTAAAAAAAACAAAAAATTTAAGAATGTATTATAAATTTTGCAAAACAAATTCTTTAATTTTTAGAAAAATTCTAAGAAAAAAAAGTGCTATATTTAAGAGATTTTACAGAAAAAAAATTTTAATTGTGGAAATTTTGAGAAACTTTGCAGGTTTTTTTTTCTTTTGAATTTTTTAGGATATGTATAATATTTTAGAATTTTCAAAAAATTTCTAACTTTTCTAAAATGTTTAGAGATTTTGCAGAAACAAATTAAAAAATCCACTTCATTTTTGAATTTGCAGAAACGTTTCTAAAATGTGTAGGTATTTGTAGAAACATTGTAGACAATTTCTAAAATTGTCAAAAAATAACTGAAAAAAAAAATTCAAATTTAGTTGAAAAAATTATAGAACTCTTTAGAAATTTTGCAGAAGAATTTCTAAAATTGTTAGAAATGTTCAGATGTTTTGCAGAAAAAAATCCAAATTTGACTGCAATTTTATAAATCTTCAATCAAAACACTGAAGAAATGACTGTAATTGAAAGTATTTCAAGCCCTGTCAGTGTGGTAAATATTTCACTGTGGCCAGAGCTCTGGTTTCACTTTGTCAGTCCCACACACACACTCAGGTCCTATTTCAATGGATTACATTACGGTAGGGCTCACCATTACGATGATCAACCCTTCCAGTTGGTTCAGTACAACTCACAGCAGTGCGACACTGCACTAGTTAACGTGTGGGTGTGTTTCCTGGTATACCTCTGAGGGATGTAGAACATGTGTTGGGGTGAGGGTTTGTGTAGCCTTCCGCCATAGACGGGCCACAAGCCGCTGAGGATCCGGAACAGAGAGCTTTTTCCACAGCCATTAGGCCCCGTGATCAATAGATGCATGCTCTCTTCAACCTGAAATGGAGAGAGAATGTCTTAATCT
The DNA here is from genome assembly GCF_009762535.1 of Notolabrus celidotus. Lineage (NCBI taxonomy): Eukaryota > Metazoa > Chordata > Actinopteri > Labriformes > Labridae > Notolabrus > Notolabrus celidotus. Next base: position 27,485,951 of record NC_048292.1, read on the forward strand.
GCCTTAATCTGAGTGGTCCCTCGCTATAATCACACACTGCGCTTAAGATTTAAATCCCTGGAGAGATAGAAATCATCAGTGGGCGTGTGCATAATAACAGTAGTAGACTTGTAACATTACATATATCATATATAACATCTGTAACGTCAACACAGATATTCTCAGAAAAGATCCTTGCTTTTTAACAGAAAATGTATTACTAGAGATGTCTGTTCTCAGTTGATGAGTTACATCTTAAAGCCACTATATGCTTTTTCAGTTTCTAGCAGATTAGGAGCTTTTAAGACAAAGAAACAAATGCAGGGAAAGAAAGAAACAAATAACTGCTATGATTTGAATGAATCTTAAAAACCTGGACCAACATCTGTCATGAAATCTGGAAATTTGTGTCACATATTATTTTTCCAGTAACATATCTTTAATTCAAATCAGTGTTAGAACAAGTCACGTGCCACTCACTGGACCAAGAGAGCCTGATGTATATGTAGTTTCTATACTTATCTGAATGAAAGTAGGTGATGAGAATGTTAAATAAAACTGATTAAAGGGTGAAATATTTGAAACAACCCTACTGCGACAGTACTTGGCTACGAAAAAGGAAATAAATGGCTGATCACTTGGTGTATGATTATTTTGTGTACGTAGTATCAAACCTGTGGGTTAAAGGGATACACCAGTTTTTTTGAAGTGGGGTTGTATGAGTTTTATGTCACTAGTTATTGTATGAGCCACAACGGATGCCGCTCAGCTCGGCCCCTTTAATGAGAAACTGCAGAGAGAAACTGCACGCAAGCTAGGCTACAGTTTTCAGCAGATGGGGCCGGTTCTGACGAGTTATTTTGCTCATTTTGAAAGACTTAAACCCGAGCATTCATATCGGTTTAGGTGTACGCTCTACCTGGGATTTTTTCAGCACTATTTGTGGATGCAACACAGACTTGCTCTTCCGCCTGTAGCTAACCCAATCTATAATATACATCACTTATATACAGTCAATTTGTGACATTTTTAAATCACAGTTTTGCTTTATGTGATAAATGACGTGGCAGAGCCGGCCCCAACAGCAGATATCTGTAGCCTAGCTTGTGTGCTGTTTCTCCCTGGAATTCCTCATGACAGGGGCCGAGCTGAGTGGCATCCGTTGTGGCTCCTACAATTACTATTGACATAAAACTCACACAACCCCACTTCAAAAAACCCTGAACTATCTCTGAACAGAGTGTCAACATAATCTCTGCTATCTACTGACATACTGGCAGCAAGTGCATTGACCTTGAATCAGTGTTTACGACCAGAGCTTGGTGCAGACTTGACTGAGGTCTATTAGCATGAGCTGCTAACATTGCAAGAACATTAAAGTAATACAACTATTATATTAATACTATTCTATTGGTGTGTCTTAGCAACAGCGGAATGGCAGGTTGAAGCTCAAAGACAGAGACAATAGTTTTAGATCTACTTTAAGCCAGCTTTAGGAGCTGAAAAATCATAGTGTTTGTCAATCGATCAACATCAAGACAACTCAATAGCTCAAATATTAAAGATCAGGGATGTGTGATCAAGCTGTCTGAATTTCAGAGGGAAATAAACAGAGCATTCATTGAATGCAACACGACGAAACCTTAAAAAAATGTAGCCTATTCATTTCTTCCAAAGGGTCAGCCTCTTAAAAGGAATGGGAAAACAACATAAACAGAAAAATTAACCACAGCTGATCTAATAACTTCTGAAATGTTGGAAACGTGACACTCCGATGTGACATTATAGAGGCACTAGACGGCCGAAAATATTGTGCAGCTCTCTTTATAGACTTGTCAAAAGCCTTTGACACAGTCGATCATGGCGTCCTGGCAGACAGACTCCACAAGATAGGATTATCCAACCAGGCTGTTAATTGGTTCTCCAATTATTTATCAGGTAGAACGCAGTGTGTCCAAGCTGCCGGGTTTTCTTCCTCTTTCCTCCCTGTTGTAAAGGGCGTGCCTCAAGGTTCTATATTAGGGCCACTGTTGTTCACAATTTATGTGAATAATCTATGTGATAGTTTGTCTAATGCTGTGTCCCATTTATATGCTGATGACAGTAATTTATTGTTCATCTTCTTCAGTTTTAAAATCCCTTGAGTTCTTGCAATCAGCCTTTGATACTGTTCAGTCCCGCTTGACTCAGCTCAAGTTAGTGCTGAATGCGGACAAATCAAAGACCATGGTATTTTCAAATGGCAAACAGCTTCCGTCTCACCTTCCCAGGCTATCTACGGCTCATGGTATTGAAATTGAAATGGTCACATCTTATAAATACTTAGGAATTCTTCTTGATGAGAATCTGTCTTTTAAACTACACATTGATAAACTTGTTACAAAGCTGAAGCTGAAATTGGGCTTCTTCTTTTTTAGAAATAAATCATGTTTTTCATTGAAAGTCAGAAAACATCTAATCACCACAACTTCTTTACCCTTGTTGGATTATGGAGACCTGCTTTTTATGAATGCTCCTGCTCAGTTTTTAAAGAAATTAGATCCTGTGTATCACTGTGCTTTGTGTTTTATTACTGGTTGCAGCGATCATGTGCATCACTGTTCCTTATACGCTGTCGCACACTGTCCGTCTTTGTCCGGTCGTAGACTCTCTCACTGGCTGATCTTTTTTTATAAATGCATTCTCGGACTTCTCCCTACCTATTTGTGTGTACACATGTGTAGAAACTAGGGATGTACATTTTAAGTATTTTCCATCATCGGTTTTTGGAAATGTTAACGATCAATTATCGATTAATTGATAAGAAAAAACATTATTATTCTTACGTCAAAAACAATGCCAAATAGGTTGTTTTCCCCCTAAATTGTATTTTCTACAGCAACAAAATGCAAATAACTGACAGGATTGAATACGGTCACACGTTTGACACGCAGAATATCAACGATCAGGCTCATTAAAATATTCTCCGCGGACATAATCTTATAAAGTGAAGGCTCATAATACTAACAGAAAAGTACTTCAGACTCACAGTGTCCAGTTTTCTGTTTACTCGTTCTTATTGAGAAAAATCAACATGTGTATTCGATCAGGTGTCAGCCAGGAGCACAACCGGGTCAGAATCAGTCCCGCTGGAGAAAAGCCCAGACGGCTCTGATGTTGCTGATCTGTAAACGTAGCGTTCCAGAATTTCCTGTTGCCTTCGTATCCAAAGGTGGGAAATATCCTGTTTAAAGCTGTCACTCTTCGTGTCCGTGTCGTTGTTGGCAGCAGTTTTGTATTGATCCTCTTTTAAAAAGCGCACGTGGAGACCTGACGCACAGCCGCAGCCGCCAGGTGAGCGTCTCCGCTGTGCGCAACACCTTTACCAGCTGATTCACATCAAAACATGCTTTAAACTTAAAACACCTCCATGATAGATGAGTGTAATATGAGACCACATGATGTTTGTTCCACGTGACGGAAAATTGATAACAAAAATGTGTGTTTCGAGTAATTTCTTAACAATCAATTAATCGATAATCGATTAATTGTGGTCATCCCTAGTAGAAACCTCAGCCAATATGGCCTGCGTTCTCAGGACATCATACAGTTGCAGGTCCTGAGAGTCAGAACTGAACTGGCCAAAAAGGCTTTTAAATTTTCAGCCCCGTTTACCTGGAATGATGTGCAGAAGGACTTGAAACTGACACATCTTGTAACTCTGGGGGAATTCAAGTCACTCATAAAAGACAGAGAAACAAGCTCCATTGGATCCTCTGATTGCACTGTGTAATCATGTAACCATGTGAAACTGTGACCGTATTCTATTTGTGTTGTTTTGTGTGCTTGTGTGTTGTAACCTATTTTGTGCTGCTGTCTTGGCCAGGTCACTCTTGAAAAAGAGGTTTTAAATCTCAATGAGTCTCTTATCTGGTTAAAGAAAGAAAGAAAGATTCAACTCTTTAGGCAGCATTAAGCAATTCCCCAACTCATTACAGTAGACAACAGCCTGGAGGGAGCAACACCTTGACATTCAGGGGATATAGCTGTTTCATAATTAGACCACAGAGGATTTTTCATGAATGCTAATTAACACCATATAGACCAAAGGACAGCCCAGGGGGGATTGATGGTGGAGAAGGGCTTGGAGAATATCTGACATTGGATGCCAGAAAATATCTAAGTAAGCATCAATGGGTGGTATTGAGCGGAGTTTGATGATAGGATAGAGACTAGGGATGTCCCGTTCAGCTTTTTTGGCCCCCGATCTGATTTTTTTATATTGAATATTTGCCGATACCGAGTCCCGATCCGATACTCGTGTTTGTCTAGATCAGGCATGTCCAAAGTACGGCCCAGGGGCCAATTGCGGCCCAAGGTCAATTTATTTACGGCCCTAAGCTTCCATCTTAAAACGTGTTATTTATAGCAAAGAAATTAATCACATTCTGAATCATCAGCACTGGGAATTCTGCAAGACGGCAATAAAGAAGAAACTCTCTCACTCTTAAAGCTGACAGGTTTTCAAATTAATGTTTTCATCATGATGTGAAAATGTTCTTGATGAACACTAAAAGTTCAGAAGACACAAAAGAGGACACAAGACAAGATCAAAATTTTGCAGAAAGGCCAAATTTGGTGCATAAAATTCTTCAAAATAATGATTTTGTTCTAAAAATGTTGTCTGCTGGTCAGAAAATTCTTAAAAGCAACATGAAAAAGAAGTGTGATGAAATCCAGCCATAGAAAAGTCATGAGAATATTTTTCCCACATTGCCCGACCCTAATGAAAAACATTTCCCTCCAGAAGAAGATAAAGTTTGCTAATGTATAAGTGGCTTGTGGAGAACCGAGGACTACCTAGTTACTGTTTTATTGAGGGAAAAAAATGTTATGAAATAGAGTTCATATCTTTTATGATTCCTAAGTCTCAGTGGGAGCCACTGGCCCTTAGGTACTCTGACAGCATCAAATGTGGCCCTCTTTGAAAAAGGTTTGGACACCCCTGGTCTAGATAATAGTTGTACAAGAGATAAGAGAGTTGAGCTGCACACTGATGTTCTTTCCTTTAACAAAAATAAGCAATTACAAAAGTAACTAAAATATGTCTTCTGTTTATTCCATCTAACTTAATCCAGCTAACATTGATGTAAAACTCCTAATCTGTTTTACAAGCTCTGCTGTATGAGACCCACCAAACTAGTGTGCTTCATTACAGAACACTTAAATCTGAGGCTGCTCTGAACGCAACTCTCACCAGACAGTGCGTGATTCACAATGTTAGCATCCTGCTGCGTGACAGAGAATGTTAATATTGGGAGTGACAGTGAGATGGAAACACGCCTGGTTACATGCCACTAGCTACAGAGCAACATGCCGGTATAGAGAACAGCAGCTGCCGCTAGTTTAGGAGCAGCATGCCTCTGTAATGTGTCTGGTGGTGCACATGTGAGTTCTCCATTAATGTACCATTTATAATTTTACTCATTATGTATCAATGGTCAATGGACTTGTACTTGTATAGCGCTTTTCTAGTCTGTCTGATCATTCAAAGCGCTACACACTACTCGTCACATTCACCCATTCATACCCATGGTGTGAGGCTGCTATATAGTAGGGACCATCAGTATTAGCTAATCTTGTTTGTACACATTCACATACCGCTGAACAACAGCAGGAGCAATATGGGGTTCAGTGTCTTGTTCAAGGGCACTTCGGCATGTGATCGCAGGAGCTGGGATCGAATCGCCAACCCTCTGATTGATAGACGACCAACTCTACCCACTGAGCCACAGCCGCCCCTACAAGGTCAAGTGGACTCAGAACGCTCAATTTCACTTGAAATTGGGAGTGACAGTGGCAGTGGCTGCAAATTGTTTTTAATGACAGTGGACGTAAAAAATCGGATGATCAATTAAAAAACATCCAGACCCAATAGTTGAGATCGGGATCAGGACATCCCATTGGGGATCCTATCTCACCCCCTTCCCCCCAACCCCCCATCAGTTACTTTAACTCTCCCTGTCCAATTAAAGTTACAAACAATAGACCTTTCTGGAGTCCCTGAGCTCCCTTGCCTCGTAGGTTCCTCTGAGCTGCCATAGACGTCCTCCTGCTGTGGACATTCCAGACTCCAGCTGATACAGACGTGCTGGACTCCAGCGGCAACAGCTACTACTACTCGTCTCATCACTATCACCTCTCTCTCTTACTCTCCTCTATCCCTCTTTCAAGACCCAAGTTGGTCGAGGCAGATGTCTGTCTAAAATGAGTCTGTTTCTGCCTGAGATTTCTGCCTGTTAAAGGAAGTTTTTCCTCTCCGCTGTAACTAGCTAAATACTGTGAGGTGCAATGCTCATGGTGGATTAAGGTGGGGTCAGACTGAGTCTTATACTGTCTTGGTGTTGGGTCTCTGTTCATAATTTAACATAGAGTGGTCTAGACCTGCTCTGTTTGTAAAAGCATCTTGAGATAACGTTTGTTGGGATTTGGCGCTATACAAATAAAGATTGATTGATTGATTGATTGATTGATTGATTGATTGATTGATTGATTGATTGATTGATTGATTGATTGATTGATCCCTAATAGAGACTGACTGGGTAGTAATGCGTCTTCCTATAATTGTCGATTACATTACAATGTGTTTATTGCAGTAGAGTTTGTCTCTCTCACCTTAAAATTCAAGCAAGATACAACGACGTCCCCATTTGGTGTGATAATGGGAACATTCTCACACACGATGCCATTGTCCACATCTATCACATCACCTGAAGAGAGAAGAAAAGAATGATAGAATATGACATTTGATACTGAGGATTAAGCAAAAGGCAAATGCAAGGACAGTAATGAGACAAAACTAACAGAGCAGGAGTTATGGTATTAAATACAAACAGCTTAGAGAGGCTATCGAGCAGGAGGTTCAAATGAATGTGTACACTATGCTTTTAATGCAAAGAGTCCCATCTCTGACACTGGTTATTACCTTTTTTTTTTCACATCAAATGTGAAAAAAATGCAATAAAAAGGCAAACTTTGAGAAGTGTAAACACAGAAGACATTATTGTGTTATACTTGGACTTCAACTTATTAATTTGAGCATACAAGGCATTATAAGGCCTACCCTTTATCTCCAGTGGTCCATCTATGTGCATCTCAGGCTTGCTCTTCTTTTCTGCTCCTGTCGTGGCTGACAGAGAGGATCGCTTGTAAACGCCCCTCTGGACGTCCTCGAAAACCACAAACATGTTGTGGACCCGTGCGGTGTAGCCTGCCAGCTCTGTGACCTGTCAGGGCAAACACACAGGGGTCAAAGGTCAACGCTGGGTAAGGTCAGAGGGACATTGTCAGACTCTAAATGGGGTGATTCTTGATCAGAGCTAGTAACGGTGGTTGGTGGTTGATAAAGCTGGAATGAAACAGCTATTGGTCTCTGTAAATAATCCCATGAAGAGCACAGTTTGTTGACCTGCTCTATAGGGGATGTGTCCCAAGATAACTTCAGTTGTGATTGTGGTGCTGTGTAAACAATGGCTCAGCTGGACTCACACACAGATCTGAAATGCTGTTGTGCAATGCGTGAGGGCCTCGGGTCAATCAAGAAGTCTTTTAAAAGCATGGACAAAGAAAATACGCTAAAATAAAAGGAGTGTTATTTTTATAAATCCAGATACACAATAACTAATATGATCATTTTGAAAGTACAGAATATTGTAAGCATGAGAGTGGGGCGAAGTGAAATAAATGAGAATCCTAATACAAAGAAAACGTATGCGTTCTCTGTCATAATAATGAAACCCATGAGGACCAATGCTGATCAACCCCAGGGTATGTCCCTCTCTTGCCTTGGCTCTGGAGCTGCACCCTGCAGTGACACAATGCAGGCTGCTGACACAGCTTGACGATATGACACAACAAAAGCTTCTTCTGGGAATTCACGGACAACATGTGGGGCTTCAAAAAACACGACAGGCTTGAAGAAGAAAGAGCTAAGAACTTGAATGAAATGAAGAGTTGAAAGAAGTAGAGATCAAACGAGTAGGAGACTGACAGTGGGATTCTAACGTAATGTGATGAAGAAAATAGTCAAACTTTTAGTGCATTGCTGATATTTTAAAGTATTATAGAAGGAGCAATCATTTTAAAACATGTTTGATAATCAAAGGCCTCTATTTCCACTTCAAACATGCACTGAATCAGTGACTGGGAGAGGGCATGTACCAAAGCACAATCACAGACAATCAACACACGTCTCAAATTACTGCAGTATAACTGGTTGATGAGAACATACATTACTCCAGAAAAACTCAATAAATACAACAGTGTTGTCCCTGACACCTGTATCAAATGTGGGAAGGAAAGGGGGACACTTTTTCACTGCCTTTGGCAATGTGATCCAATACAAAGGTTTTGGGATGCTGTGAGGAGATGTATCCAAGACATACTGAAGATACAAATCCCTCTGGATGCTTAACTTTTTTTACTCTCCTTATAACCAGTAAATTATAACATTGGAAAAGAGACAACAGATCTTTCTGGAACTGGCTATCGTATCAGCCAAAAGAATAATTGCTCTATCGTGGAAAAAAGTTGGTACACCAAGTTTAAGTAAATGGCTTTCTGAATTGTCAACAACACTGCCTTTAGAACAGATTACATACACTCTGAGGGGCAAGGTGTCACTCTTTAATAACCTCTGGGGTCCCTTTGTGAACTATCTAGAGACAGACATCGCACACCTGATGGAGGAACCTGGGGATGAATGGATGGCCCTCTGAGATACCCACTTTAATGTTAGATGCTCAATACTAGACTGAGATACATCACTTTCAATACTCCCCAACTCTAACTACTGACATAATACAAGAACTGTTTTCCTTCTTCTTATTCATTTATTCTATTTTCTTTCAATTTTATACATTATTATTTATATGATGTACTTTTATTTATTGATGTACTTTTATTTTATTTATTTGTTTATGTATGTATATAATGTGTGTGTGTGTGTGTGTGTGTGTGTGCGTATATATAATATATAATATATATATCTGTATCTATGTATATATTTTATTATTATTATTATTATTATTATTACTTTTTTAATCTGTGTGGATGTAAGATGTGCTTAGTCCTCTATGTCCTTTCTTAATGCACCTGGGATTTGTGTGTGTGTGTGTTCTGTATTGTATTTATGCACATATATGTGAGGATATGTGTATGAATGTTTATAAATGTATGTCTAAAGTTGTTGAAAATCAATAAAAACAATGCTAGGAAAATAACATGAACTGAATGCCTTAGTAGTAACCATAGACTGTATAATTAATTAATGTACAGTCATGGCCAAAAGTTTTTAGAATGACACAACTATTAATTTTCACAAAGTCTGCTGCTTCAGTTTTTATAATGGTAATTTGCATATACTCCAGAATGTTATGAGGAGTGATCAGCTCAACTGCAATTAATTGCAAAGTCCCTCTTTGCCTGGAAATGAACTTTATCACCCAAAACACATTTCCACTGCATTTCAGCCCTGCCACAAAAGGACCAGCTAACATAATTTCAATGACACACAGGTGTCACACACATTAACACAGGTGTGGGTGTTGATGAGGACAAGGCTGGCGATCAATCTGTCATGATTGAGTGACTGGACACTTTAAAAGGAAGATGGTGCATGACACCATTGTTCCTCATCTGTTAGCCATGGTTACCTGCAAGGAAACACGTGCAGCCATCATTGCATTGCACAAAAAGGGCCTAACAGGGAAGTTTATAGCAGCGAGTAAGATTGCACCTCAGTCAACCGTCTATCCAATTATCAAGAACTTCAAGGAGAGAGGTTCAATTGTTGCCAAACAGACTCCAGGGCGCCCAAGAAAGTCCAGCAAGCGCCAGGACCGTCTCCTGAAGGTGTTACAGCTGCGGGATCGGGCCACCACCAGTGCAGAGCTTGCTCAGGAATGGCAGCAGGCAGGTGTGAGTGCATCTGCACGCACAGTGAGGCGAAGACTTTTGGAGGAAGGCCTGGTGTCAAGGAGGGCAGCAAAGAAGCCACTTCTCTCCAGTAAAAACATCAGGGACAGACTGATATTCTGCAGAAGGTACAGGGACTGGACTGCTGAGGACTGGGGTAAAGTCATTTTCTCTGATGAATCCCCTTTCCCATTGTTTGGGGCATCTGGAGGAAGGCTTGTTCGGAGAAGACGAGGTGAGCGCTACCATCAGTCCTGTCTCTTGCCAACAGTGAAGCATCCTGAGACCATTCATGTGTGGGGTTGCTTTTCGGTCAAGGGAGTGGGCTCTCTCACAATCTTGCCTAAAAACACAGCAATGAATAAAGAATGGTACCAGAACGTCCTCCCAGAGCAACTTCTCCCAACCATCCAAGGGCAGTTTGGTGATGAAGAATGCCTTTTCCAGCATGATGGAGCACCTTGCCATAAAGCAAAAGTCATAACAAAATGGCTCGGGGAACAAAACATTAAGATTTTGGGCCCTTGGCCAGGAAACTCCCCAGATCTTAATCCCATTGAGAACTTGTGGTCAATCCTCAAGAGGCGGGTGGACAATCAAAAACCCACAAATTCTGACAAACTCCAAGCATTGATTATGCAAGAATGGACTGCCATCAGTCAGGATTTGGTCCAGAAGTGGATTGACAGCATGCCAGGGAGAATTGCAGAGGTCTTGAAAAAGAAGGGTCAACACTGCAAATATTGACTTATTGCATAAATTCTGTGTAATTCTCAATAAAAGCTTTTGATACTTATGAAATGCTTCTAATTGTATTTCATTATACCATAGAAACATCTGACAAAAACACCTAAAAACCCTGAAGCAGCAGACTTTGTGAAAATGTAATATTTGTGTCATTCTCAAAACTTTTGGCCATGACTGTAGTATCTGTGACATCACCCATCTGTTTCTGAAGCGAACCCACCTGCAACATACTACCTACAAATGTAGTATGCAGTGTGTACTGAATACTATATACTGTGTTTGTAGGTAGTCTGCTGCTAGTCTGCTGGGAAAATTATTTAATTCCATATAAACCACGTCTTAACTTCTTAAATTATAAGTGATGCTAAAGAAGCAGTTTCACTATCAGGTTGGTCGTTATTTACTTCCCCTTTCCAAAAAAACAGAAATCCAGCGACGCCTCACCCAGTATACAATAAAACAGATTGAACAGAGCAGTCATACTACAGACTACCTTCAAACGCAGTATGCAGTATGCAGTATGCAGCATGTACTGCATACTATATTCGTAGTTAGTATGGAGCAGGTGGTTTGTTTTGAATTGTCAACGGGAACCATATTGGAAATGCTGAGCTCAATCTAACTTCTGTTCAGCTAGTGTGAGGTGAGGAGGCGGGCTTTGAGCCTCCTTGGTAACAGCTACAGTGTTCCCACCTGTCAATCAAGTCAGCTGTGCCTCTCATAATAGAAAACTCCTAATCTTCATTTCTTTGTCACTGACGTGTTATGAAAAAATTGAACTACCGTACAGTGTGTGCTGATAAAGAAATGAGCTATCCAGACTACACACGTTTTTTGAACCAGGCTGTAAACATGTTTATTTCTGCTGTAAAGATCGGCTTTTTTGAATTTGTGCATATGTGGTTTCCGATACTACCAGAGCCAGCCTCAATGGGCACTCAAGAAATTGCAGTTTTTAACACTTCCACATTGGCTTCAATTCTCGTGGCCGGAGGTTGCCGCTTGGTAGTGACCAAAAAGTGGTACAAGATATTAAGATTACTAGTTTTCTATTATTAGAGAAACAGCTGTCTTGATTGACAGGCCCGCCTCTTTACCTCACATTAGCTTGACAGAAGTTAGGTTGAGTTCAGCATTTCCAATATGGCTGCCGCCGCCGACTGGCTTCAAGACAGCGCTCCAGAAACAGATTAGTGACGTCACAGATAGGTCCATTATTTATAAAGTCTATGGTAGTGACACAGCATCTTATGTGTGGTGCATTTGGAACCAGTGTACTCAATGAGAATATGATGCTATATTTAAATACTACACACGTTTAGAAACATCTGATAAAATGTCCATCCATATTTGTCTATAAAGTATTAGAGCACATGTTGTGAGAGAAAGAGAGAGAGAGAGAGAGAGAAAGAGAGAGAGAGAGAGAGAGAGAGGGAAAGTGAGGAAGAGATGCAGAAGTGCGGCCTGTAAGATCAACAGATGGAGGATTATTCACAGCCAGGATAAGCCCTGAGGGAAGGAGCTCTAGCATACACACACACACACACACACACGCCCATAAAAACCCACGCACAAACACACAACAACAACCCAACACAAGGATTCACTGCTGGCTAACTTACAGTGAAACAAAGGTGGTAGTAGATTCAATCTTCAGGACTTGATGCTTATAAAAAGGTGTCTGTGTTCAATCCCCCTCCCTGTGATCACATCTCGTTAGGCCTGCAAATATCAGATAACCAAATCTACCAAGTAGTGTTGTCACGTCATAGAAATAACTCTCCAAAACAAATTATTTGGAAACATTTATATATATAAAAAAAAGCTCTAATATAACCGCTACACATCTTACAGTTTTAAAAAAAATCCTTTTGATCTCTTCTTGTGTGTGGACATTTTAGACAAAAGTGATCTCCTGCCAGCTTTCAAAATTTGCCTACACTTTGAATTCCCTGCTGTTGGGGAATAGGAGTTTATTTAAATCCTAACGAATGTCGTTCTTTAGACTCACAATCATTGAGAACAAAGCCCTCATTTATAATGATGTTGGGCATAGGGCTGGGCGATAATTTGATTACAATAATTATCATGATATAATCTTTTCTCAATCTAAATATTACAAATGGGCCAAAAAAAAATGTATCTATTTATGCCTGTCATTACACCCCCCAACCACTGGACTGGAAGAAGACGGCATTTAACAGCCAATCATGTCGCAGGGTGAGAGGTAGGCGGGCTTAAAGACATTTGGAGCTGATTGTAAACACAGCTGAGACGAGTCACAGCCACACTGAAGAAAACTCAAAACCTAGCAGCTTAAAGCAGAGTTGTTAGTCTGACACTGAGTCAACTCTGTGTTAACTATTAACTTAATACACTTCATTAAATCTACTTTCAGGATGTGGGTAAAGGAAGAGCACAGAGATAACTTCTGCTGTGCATTTCTAACACGTTTAAAGGTGACATATCATCAAAATGGACTTTTTAATGGTTCTCTACCTGAAATATGTTTCCCTGGCATGTCTACAAACCCCCCGAAAATGAAAAGAATCCATTCTGCCCCTGTTCTGTTTTCTCCACCTTTCTGTAAATGTGTGTGAAACCAGCCGTTTCAGACTTCAGTGTTTTTCATACGTCACAACAATATCTGGTCTGTAACGGAGTCAGAGCTCGGAGCTTGTTCAGCCCATAGACTGCATAAAATACAACTCAACCCCTCCTCTGTTTTTCATTACCTGCACAAATGTGTGCTAACAAGGAGCTTAGGAGGGAGGCATGCTAGTTGTAGGCTGTCTTAATAAACACAGAGGTCGGTTTTACTCCCCACATCTGCAGATTTGAAGATCTAGTGGATGATTTTATTTATCATGGATAAGTGCTAGCGCTAGTTAGCATAGCCACATAGCTACCTTGTGTACCAAGACACACGTCGACATACTGATAAATAAAACAACAAGAAACACAAGAAACACTAAATCTGTGACCAATCCTTCAGAAAGGTCCTGCTGCAGGCGCCTCTCCGTCAGGATCAGATCCTGGATCAGATTCAGAGGGTTGAAGTAACGTGATCTCTGAGCAGCCGTGTATATTCAGCCAACATGTAAACATTAGATCAACGTGCTGGAGAGCCGAGGCCACATCCACTTCCTGAGGGGGCGTGGTCAGAGAGAAAACAGACCGTTCTGAGCAGGGCTGAAGAAGAGGGTTTTTCAGGCAGACCAAAATCTGACTTCAAAGTGTTTTTTTGAGCATAAACTGTAAAGACATGTTTTGGGGACCTCTTAGACCAATATATATTGATGAAAAAAGCGTGATATGTCACCTTTAATGTCCACCGCGACCGTAGGACAACTGAATAACGGGGTTGCAGTCACTTCACTACAAATAAAAACTTCACAAAGACTAAAAGTATATGTAATCCGAAAACCCGGAAATGGCGTGCGGCAAAAATAGTTCTGATTTATAAAACCGTTCACACGCAAACTTCACGCAATGTTCTGTTTATAAATCACAAACCACCTGGAGATATGCGCACGTAGTTCAGCCTCTTATTCCGCTCTCTTCACGCCCACATTCAACTATATACGTTCAATGCAAAGAGCTTTATGAATGAACATGCAGACAAATGAGCCGGAAGATCAAAGGTTCTCACGGTGAATCACGAGAACAACAGAGAGGGAGACGGAGAGAATAAAGTTCCTGACACACAAACCGTGGTCCTCATGAATGAAGTGGAGCTCAGAGAGCACGCATTGTTTGTTTCTCACAGCAGGAGGGACACAATAAAGATGAAAATAAAAATATGAAGTGACTGCACGTCGCTGCAGCATTCATGTATCCGTCAGCAGTGCCAGAGCATCCATCATTCATCATCATGCACAGGTCTCACTGCAGTGTTTCATGTTTACAGGACACACTCTTATTTCACATTACAGAGAGCTCACGTCCTTCAGAGATCTCCTCTCTGATATTATCTGACAGAAGTTTGATCCATGAATATAAGTTTTAATGTGCTGGTTTCATCCCCTGCAGCTTGGCCTGCGCTTTGACTGATTCTGATGATATGTAAGATAATAACTCTGAGTACTGGTCATGGCTTTACTCTACACTGTTCTCATTAACACAGTAAACACATGCAGGTGAGGAAGATGTGACGAGTGTGAGGCAGCCAGTGTCTCTGCGCTCCGTGTGCGTCGTACAGCAGTCTTTATTAAAAGTATAACTACACTCAGTGACTCTGTACAGCAGTCTTTATTAAAGTATAACTACACTCAGTGACTCTGTACAGCAGTCTTTATTAAAAGTATAACTACACTCAGTGACTCTGTACAGCAGTCTTTATTAAAGTATAACTACACTCAGTGACTCTGTACAGCAGTCTTTATTAAAAGTATAACTACACTCAGTGACTCTGTACAGCAGTCTTTATTAAAGTATAACTACACTCAGTGACTCTGTACAGCAGTCTTTATTAAAGTATAACTACACTCAGTGACTCTGCACAGCAGTCTTTATTAAAGTATAACTACACTCAGTGACTCTGTACAGCAGTCTTTATTAAAGTATAACTACACTCAGTGACTCTGTACAGCAGTCTTTATTAAAGTATAACTACACTCAGTGACTCTGTACAGCAGTCTTTATTAAAAGTATAACTACACTCAGTGACTCTGTACAGCAGTATTTATCAAAGTATAACTACACTCAGTGACTCTGTACAGCAGTCTTTATTAAAAGTATAACTACACTCAGTGACTCAGTACAGCAGTCTTTATTAAAGTATAACTACACTCAGTGACTCTGTACAGCAGTCTTTATTAAAGTATAACTACACTCAGTGACTCTGCACAGCAGTCTTTATTAAAGTATAACTACACTCAGTGACTCTGCACAGCAGTCTTTATTAAAGTATAACTACACTCAGTGACTCTGCACAGCAGTCTTTATTAAAGTATAACTACACTCAGTGACTCTGTACAGCAGTATTTATTAAAGTATAACTACACTCAGTGACTCTGTACAGCAGTCTTTATTAAAAGTATAACTACACTCAGTGACTCTGTACAGCAGTCTTTATTAAAGTATAACTACACTCAGTGACTCTGCACAGCAGTCTTTATTAAAAGTATAACTACACTCAGTGACTCTGTACAGCAGTCTTTATTAAAGTATAACTACACTCAGTGACTCTGCACAGCAGTCTTTATTAAAAGTATAACTACACTCAGTGACTCTGTACAGCGTTAGAAACATTAAAACATGACTGTCACTTTGCTCTGCGGCTGATTTACGACTTCTGGTGTTACTTTGGTTTTTACCTCCAGACCAACGCGTTAGGATACGGCCCATGTGTTTCCTCTACACTTTGGAGAAATGTGACGGTGAGACAAAGCTGATGAAATATTTGATGAACTTTAAGACAAGCTTTTATCTTTTAATGACAGCTTATTGGAAACGACTCACCACAGACACACATTCAAATAGAATATGTAGATTTTAGTGATGATGGTGACGTGGATCTGTTAATGTTGTTATTCAATGAATGAAATGTGTAAAAGGCATTAAAATATAATCTGACTTCAGTTCTCTCTCTCACCAACTGTGTCGCCAATTTCCCCCTGCCTCTAAAATGTACGTACGCCTGGGTCAGAGTTTGTTTACCGGTCGTCACATTTTCACGTCAAGTTTGTTTTTATAAATCACAAACTTGGCGTGAAAACTTGCATACGTCAATTTCAGGCCCCGTTTTGTGCGTAAGCAACGTTTATAAATGAGACCCCTGCTTCCTATTCACACTGTGAAAATGATGGATTCAAGAAGCTGATCAGAAAACTAAATCCAGATGCAAGCTAACAAACCATCTGGTTTCTTCAACTTTTACTCTGCCTTTAAATTTAAATGAAGTAATAATTTGATATATCGACTGATATGAAAATGTTATGGTGATAACATCTTTTACAATATCGCCCAGCTCTAGGTGAGCATATAAAAGAAACATTAAAATACAAGGTATCACCTGAAAGGAAAGACGATCAATTAAAAACAGACAACAATTACGAATGAACGTTTAAACTAAGTCAGCTCAAACTGGTGTAATCATGTTAAAACATTTACAACTAAGGATCTAAAGGGACTAAAAGAAACCAGTGCATTCATTTTTAAAGTGTGTTGTAATAAGTTCCAAGGAGATGGTGCAAAAAAACCCAAAAGCAGATCTTCCAAGCTCAGAAAGAACGCTAGGAACCTGGAGCGTTAGTCAATCATTAGACCTTGTGTGATGTGTTCCACAGAACCAGACTAGCTTGGAGGATGTATTGGAGGGTAGCATCCCAATAAGTGCTTTATAAATGTGTGCAAATAAAATCTCGCCTTTCAGATAGAAAGGATTATCCGACCTTATGGGACAGATGCAGAGGCAGACACCCTCTCTACTTTTAAGAGTAGGCTTCAAACTTTCCTTTTTGATAAAGCTTATAGTTAGAGCTGGATCAGGCTTGGACCAGCTCTTAGTTATGCTGCTATAGGCTTAGACTGCCGGGGGAACTGACCCACTGACACCCCATCTAACCCCCTCCCCACCATCACCTACTTTAACTCTCCCTGTCCCATTAAAGTTACTAACCATAGACCTTTCTGGAGTCCCTGAGCTCCCTTGTCTTGTAGGTTTGTCTGAGTCGCTGCTGTAGACGGCCTCCTGCTGTGGACGTTACGTACTCCAGCGGCAACAGCTACTACTACCACTACTATCTGTCTCATCACTTTCATCTCTCAGATCTTTGTATGGCCAGTGCAATTTCTAATTCAGAGAAGTAGCATTGGACATAATGCACAGCAGTCAATACAAAACCGTGTCATCAGCATAACGATGAATTTTACAACCTGGAACTACAACAATGATGAGGTAATAGTGCAATTTGAGAAGAAATAAAACTTTATAAGGACCTCTGTGCAAGTATAGAACACTATCATCTCTCTTTCTTATACTCCTCTATCCCTCTTTCCAACACCAATTTAGTCGAGGCAGATGGCTGTCTAACATGAGTCTGGTTCTGCTTGAGGTTTCTGCCTGTTAAAGGAAGTTTGTCCTTGCTGCTGTAACTAGCTAAATACTGCGAGGTGTAATGCTCATGATGGATTGAGATCAGATCAGATTGAGTCCTGTCAGTAAGAGGGGACTGGATCTTATCCTGTCTTGGTGTTGGGTCTCTGTTCATAATTTGACATAGAGTGGTCTAGACCTGCTCTGTTTGTAAAAGCGTCTTGAGATAACATACGCTGTGATTTGGCGCTATACAAATAAAGATGGATTGATTGATAAGTCTTGTGAAACTTGACCACAAAAATTCCCCTAAAGCTTTGAAAGAAGAAAAGAAAGTGATGATAAAAACAGAGAGATGTTGTAAAAGGGAGGGCACAATTTCTGATGGGGATCAAAACAACATGTACACACTGCCCACTGTTATATTAAATAAGCTGAGCTTCTGGAGGCTTGAGCAGTGCCTGAGGAATGTCCCTATTATATTGCATGCACACTCACACACCTCTGCGTTGCATGTAAGGGCTTGCTGCTGCACATCTAACAACACTGTACTTTAGATGGACTGAAATACATATCCTGGAGGGAAGGTTTTGGAGAGTGCCAAAGAAATCCTCACAATCCTCACATTTCTGAGTGCTCTGAGACGTTTGAGCTATCTATGTCTTTGTAACATCAGACTTGTGTGTTTGGTTTTGGAATTTCTCAAGTTGTACAAAGGGAACTTTTCAAGGAGAGGTGACTCACACTCAAAGAAGCTGAAAACAACTTGCACTTGCACACAGAGGAGATATTTGTACTCAGCACAAGCGAAGGCCGCAAAAATCTTCTTTATGTAAAAGTTGCACACAGACATAACATGCCGCGCAAGCTCACCTTGCCTTGTTCCAAACACATGTGTGGATACCTTATCAAAAATAGACTGCAATACTGCTTCACCACAACCACGCAGCAGCCAAATCCTCTTACAGGCCTCAAAACGAAGCGAGAGAGAGGGAATGCATGAATGGGTCCTGCGATTTTTTTTCCCTTTTTGGATTAAAATGCAACAAGAGATCAGGGATTTGGCCCTCAATGAACAAGGCCTTTCATTCAGTGATTTTTTCTTCTTTGCTTTTTCAGTCAGGACTTAAAAAAGCTACTGTGCATGCGTGTTGAGCTTATCATGATGAAGTAGAGGGGTATGAATGCACTGTACTGTCTGCATCTGTCAGTCATTGAGCCAATATGTGCAGTCATTCACCCACCCATCTGTCAGAGCACTTCAACGCTCAAATCCAGCCAATGAAATCACCCAGTCGCACACGCTAATACATCTGTCCATCACGTGAGTCCCTTTAAGTTCAGCCTTACTAATCTCATGCTTTAGATTATGTAAAAAGCATGCTTTGATTTACAACTAATGTTGTGATTTACAAATAGCTAAAAGAGGCTACAAGTAGTGCAGCAAAGAGAGAAGTGATAAGGAAATATGTGGCAAAATATTCCCCTAACAAAATCTGATTCATTTAGATTGATTTGGAAAAATTTAGAAAAATTTAATGGAAGTCATCCGCTGTAATTGTTTGTGTTTTTCAAAGGGTTTAACCTGAGTCAGGCAATATAAAGGTGCAATCTCACACTGCATCCATACAGGGTTATGAGCATTAAAGATATATTGTATTTTTTATTATAACTTCTTTTAATTTATCATTTTATATTTATTCTAATATTCTATTGTTTTATTTATTTTAACTCTTCAATCTGTATTATTATAACCATTTTTATTGCTATTTTAGCGCTTTTAGTAATCTTAGACTTTTATTTTCATTATCTTAACTCGTCATGTTTTATCTCTTATTTACTTATTTCTTAACTATTTCCCTTTGTTGTTTATTTGTATACTTTTTAATGCAATTGGTGTGCATTAGACTCTACTTATACATCAATGTCTGCTTTGTTAAGTCATGATATTAGATTTTTATATTGATTATTATCATTAAATCTATTGCTGTGAAGCACTTTGAATTCCATTTGACTTGTATGAAAGGTGCCCTATAAAAAAAGCTTGATTGATTGATTGATTCAGTGGAGAAATGGTGATACTAGTGGTTACCCCTGCTGTTGGGAAGTTCTCATAGCAATGGTGGCCTTAAAGGACAAGTCCTGTAGTGCATGGTAAATATGACCCTCCATTTGTTTTTTTGGGGTTTTTTACCATCAAAAATTTTCATCAATACAAATGACTTTTTTACCACAACTACAACCACTCTCTACATCTTCTTTCACCAATTGGCGGCCAACCACTGAATACAAAAACGTGAATGGGACCTACTAGTTTGTCCATTCTGTGCTACTGTAGAAACATGGTGGTGCAAGATGGCGGCTTGCTCCCTATGCATAGTTATATTCATGTGATTATACACTGTTTTAATAATGATGAGAAACACGGTTAAAGCCACCATTGATGAAGAGGCACACCACCGTCTTAGCCATGCCAGAAGGGCATACTCAAGACTGAAAAAAAGGGTTTTTGAGGACCGCAACCTCCAGCCAAAGACCAAAATCCTGATCTTCAAAGCGGTACTGCTCCCCACTCTCCTGTATGGCTCAGAAGCCTGGACCACATACAGCAGGCACTTAAGAGCACTTGAGGCTTGATACCTGGCCTTTGGTATCTGCCGATACCGATACTAGCCGATCGGATCCCTGTATTGATTTAACAATTTCCATTCCTTAATGTGGGGATAGAATCATGTTTTGGCAACTTCAGGCTTTTTCTGATTTTGTAAACCAAAACAAAGTAAACATTTTTAAACTGACAGTATCATTATTCAAGAGATTATAAATGTGTACCAGCAGTCTGGTGAGTTAATCTTCACAACCAATAGATATTGTAAACACAGAAAAGCATAGAACTGAGATGAATAGATCTGCCATATGGATCGGCACTATATATCGGTCCCTTGTCACCGATATCCGATCAAGCTTCTTGAGTCCAATCTAGCAGATATCCGATCCCAGGATCGGATCGGTGCATCCCTAGGCCCTACATGTTATGAAAAAATTCACCCCCCGTACAGTGTGTGCCGATCGAGATATGAGCTATCCAGACTAAACCCTTTTTTTTGTACCAGGCTGTAAACATGTTTATTTCTGCTGTGAATATCGTCTTTTTTGAATGGGTGTGTATGTGGTTTCCAGTACTTCTGGAGCCAGCCTCAAGTGGACGCCGGAGAAACTGCAGTTTTCAACACTTGTGCATTGGCTTCAATTCTCTACTGCTAATACCGCTAATGTTTTTCTTCTTCTTTTGCTATTTAATGTAGTTAACATTCTTCTCCTCTTGTTACTTCATGCAGTTAGCAAACAGCTTTAAGACGCTGTACAGCCACCGTCTGACTGGAGTACCGTGTTACAACAGCCGCTGGTGAAAACTATGAAAAAATGAGAAAAGATTTGCAATAACTCTTTGATTTTTAATAAGTGAACGAAAATCTGAGCATTCGAAAATCATGTCCCATCCCTACTATACAGGTTATTAATATGAGGCTGTAAAAAGGAGTCATTTCTATGGAGAACAGGTATCAGATTGCAAATTTGCAAGTGCAGGAATCAGGTAGGAAAAACTTGCATCTTAAAACTCCACTGCCATCAGATTAGGTAGATTAGATAAGTAAAATATTATATATTTCTAATTTAAGAAAAAGGAACCAGTTGATGCAATGCAGATAGTTGGGCAACTAGAAAAGCCAGGTCTTTCATGTTTTTTCTGGAGGTTCATTCAAAGGTCGGCTGAGAAGCTGACTGTCCAAAATAGGCTTCATTAATCTGAATGAAATCAGGCAGAGGGTGGAAGTGACATCATGTAAAGGTGTTTTGATTCTTGACTGTGAAAGGCATGATCAGAAGCACACTATATGACCGCCAAAAGTCAATTACCACCTGACCATCACACCTCTATCCAAATCCAAAGCAATAGACATTAATACTGAGATGGACCACTCTTTGCTACTATAACAGCTGGTACTCTACTGGAAGGGCTTTCCAAACACATTTTGGAGTGTGTCTGTGGGAATTTGTGCTCATTCAGCCAAAGGCACATTTGTGAGGTCATGCAATGCTATTGAAACAGAGGGCCTGGCACGCAATACACGTTCTAACTCCTCCCCGAGGTGTTCAATGGGGTTGAGGTCAGGGCTCTGTGCAGGCCAGTTGTGTTTCTATATCAAACTCCTCTATCTTTATGGACCTCGTTATTTGCATAGGTGTCCAATTACGTAATACAGTATTGGGCCTTCCCTGCAGGGTTGCCTCAAATTTGGGAAGTCAACGAAGCTCATATTTCTTTCTATCTTGTTGTGGATAGAAGGGGCCAAAACCCCAAAATACAACCTCAAAGCATAGACTGCATGAAAAATGGACGTAGTATCTGTGACGTCACCCAGCGCTGTTTTGAGGCCAATCGTCAGCGGGGGCTGTATTGGAAATGCTGAACACAACCAAACTTCCTCCGAAATAGTGTGAGGTAAGGAGGCGGGCCTTTAGCCTTTTCGCTAACAGCTACAGGATGCCCGCCTGTCAATCAAGTCAGCCATGTCCTTATTTGGGCAAAACATGTGAGTTTAATATCTCAGGAAATACCAAGTTATAAAAAAATTCACCTCCTGTACAGTGTGTGCCGATAGAGAAATGAGTTACTCAGACCTAAACCTTCTTTAGAACCAGGCTGTATACGTGTTTATCATTGCTGCAAAGATCGTCTTTTTTGAATCTGCAGAAGTGGACGCTCAATAAACTGCAGTTTTTAGCATTTCCGCATGAGCTTCATATTTAAAGACTGGAGGTTGCTGCTTGCCTCAAACACTCATGTCCTGTCAGCTCCGCTACTGAAACAGACACTAACTCTGTTCTGTTTCCTTTCACAATATCAGCCCAGCGGTGGAACAGCATTGTCCCCATTTCTGTCTTTGTCTTTTTTCCCCCTGCAAGGCAGGGTTACAGTGCAAAAGGCTTAGGCTGAGGCAGAGGTGGTCCTGATTCTTTTAGACAAACAGCTCTGTAAGTTCACCATTCCCTCACCTCTTTGTAGGATGACATGATTCTCTCGATGGCATCAGCTCCAGAGGCCAACAGGTTCCGGGCTGTGGTGAAAGCCTCCGTCCTCTCGCTCACCATCACCTGTGTGTGCCCGTCTGCTGTTTCTAGAGGGCAGATAGAGAGACACAGGACAGAGACAGCTGATTAAAGGTGACATATCATGCAAAATGGACTTTTTAATGGTTCTCTACCTGAAATATGTGTCCCTGTTCCGTGTTTTTGTTACGTAACAACAATATCCGGTCTGTCACGGAGTCAGAGCTCGGAGCTTGTTCAGCCCATAGACTGTATAAAATAATACTGAATCCCTCCTCTGTTTTTCATTACCTGCACACATGTGTGCTAACAAGGAGCTTAGGAGGGAGGCATGCTAGTTGTAGGCTGTCTTAATAAACACAAAGGTCGGTTTTACTCCCCACGTCTGCAGATTTGAAGATCTAGTGGATGATTTCTATTTATCATGGATAAGTGCTAGCGCTAGTTAGCATAGCTACATATCGTAGCTGTGTACCAAGACACACGTCGACATACTGACAAATAAAACAACAAGAAACACTAAATCTGTGACCAATCCTTCAGAAAAGGTCCCGCTGCCTTTCTGGTAGAGGTCGGTTTTACTCCCCACGTCTGCAGATTTGAAGATCTAGTGGATGATTTTTATTTATCATGGATAAGTGCTAGCGCTAGTTAGCATAGCCACATAGCTACATGTTCATAGCTGTGTACCAAGACACACGTCTACATACTGATAAATAAAACAACAAGAAACACTAAATCTGTGACCAATCCTTCAGAAAGGTCCTGCTACAGGCGCCTCTCCGTCAGGATCAGATTCTGGATCAGATTCAGAGGGTTGAAGTAACGTGATCTCTGAGCAGCCGTGTATATTCAGCCAACATGTAAACATTAGATCAACGTGCTGGACAGCCGAGGCACATCCACTTCCTGAGGGGGCGTGGTCAGAGGGAAAACAGAGTGTTCTGAGGAGGACTGAAGAAGAGGGTTTTTCAGGCAGACCAAAATCTGATTTCAAAGTATTTTTTTGAGCATAAACTTTAAAGACATGTTTTGGGGACCTCTTAGACCAATATATATTGATGAAAAAAGCGTGATATGTCACCTTTAAATCAAAAATGTGCTTGGTAGACATGTTTGTTTGAGCAACAGAACTGCTGATTCCTTGCAGTGACTTTATCTACTACTACTACTATCCATCTCATCACTATCACCGCTCTCCCTCTCTCTCTTATTCTCCTCTATCCATCTTTCCAACCCCAACTCGGTCTCAGCAGATGGCTGTCTAACATGAGTCTGGTCCTGCTGGAGGTTTCTGCCTGTTAAAGGAAGTTTTTCCTTGCTGCTGTAACTAGCTAAATACTGCGAGGTGCAATGCTCATGGTGGGTTAAGGTGAGATCAGACTGAGTCCTGTCAGTAAGAGGGGACTGGATCGTATCCTGTATTGATGTTGGGTCTGTGTAATTTAACATAGAAAAAAAAAAAAAAAATGAAAAAAAAAAAAAAGAAGAAGAAATTTACATAAGAGTACGGTCTAAATATAGATAAAAATATAGATAAAAGCATCTTGAGATAGCGTTTGTTGTGATTTGGTGCTATACAAATAAAGATTGAGTTATTTATTTATGTGTCCAATGAACTTACACGCTCACAAACTTTTACCTGTGGGCATTAGAATACCATGGGAATAAGTGATTCAAGTATCAGGAGTGACAGTGTAACATAAACACACGATTCATGCTCAACAGCAAACAAAGGATTCAGTTTTTGCTTCTTTTTTTTTGATGCAACAGAAATGTCATCAGAAAGATGTGGGTGGCAGCCGCTGTTTTTGTCACAGATGTTAATCTGCCGCCGTTTGAGGAGGAAGTGGAAGCTGTTGGTTTTGGAAATGTTCACAAGTCTCATGTGCAGTTTGAAATGTGCTGACACGTCAGAATCAAACTATTACAGGCAACTACAAAAGGTTTACTACAAACCAGATACCATCAGATACAGCCAAGTCAAAACATCCTTCTTACCATTGTCAGCAAAGCCTGTGGCTGTAATGATCGGCACTGCAACCATGACAAGCCCACTACCGCTCCACACGTACTTCATGAGGAACTGCTCAATCATGATGTACCAGAGACGCTTGGACAGGATCAGGTTCATCTGGTCTGCAAGAGCCCGGTAACATTTCTGCAGTTGACGCATCTCAACCTGCCAAGGACATTATGTCAGAACATAAAGGCTGTACCCACTTACTGCAGGTTTTTATTTTTGATGATTGATTCAGTTCA
This sequence comes from Notolabrus celidotus, assembly GCF_009762535.1. Classification (NCBI taxonomy): domain Eukaryota; kingdom Metazoa; phylum Chordata; class Actinopteri; order Labriformes; family Labridae; genus Notolabrus; species Notolabrus celidotus. The sequence goes on from NC_048292.1 coordinate 27,511,044, forward strand.
GCCACGCTTGAATCTGTATTAACCAAATGAAATATCATCACCAACTGGCCTGTAAATATGTATTTACTAATCTGATATATGACTGTACACATTTTATAACATGTGATTAAATAGGATTGGACAGATATGAAATATTTTAGGCCAGTATTCATTCAGATTGCAGAGGGAAACTGTTCATAATAAAAATCACATATAACATTAATATTTCACAGATTTGACTATGCACGTGGAATTAAAAGGCTGATATCCAAACTTCAACTATCACTGATAAAGAATAACACCAATAATTATGAATATATGTATAATATTTGAATTTGTAAATGTTTTAATGCTTTTTTAAATGAATTAACTTTTGGATTTTAGGTCATGTCTTTATGTATATTATTTATTTATAGTGTCTCTTTTTTTCATTTGACTATCCAACACCACTGTACTCCAAGCTGTAATATAATAAATATATATATAAAAATAAATCTAATATAACTTATATTAAATTACTATAACTGTGTTATGATTATTTATATAATTAATAATTAATATATACATGTTTTTAATGAATTTACTAGAAGTTTTTAGGTTATGTATTTATGTATTTATTTTAATTTATAGGTTTTTTTTTTATTTTTTATAAAGCCTATCAAACACCACTGTCCTCTCAGCTGAAAAATATATTAGTAATAATTAATATAATATAATAAATATTAGAATTGTATTCATATAATAAGTTACAATCAATTGATATATTTATATTAATAAAATTATGTTACAATTATTTATAAAATACATAATTAATATAATATATATATTTTATTAATTTACTATAGGCTTTTAGATTATATTAAAATGTATATGTTCTATTTATTTATATGTTCTATTTTTTTCTTTTATAAAGACCATCTAACACCACTGTACTCTCAGCTGAAATATAATAAATATATAAATAATAAGTAAAATAATCATATTGATATTATATTTTTTATTTATTAATGAATATAATTATATTTATATAATTGATTAATTGATGAGGCTTTTGGGTTATGTATTTATGTATTCTATTTATTTATAGGGTCTATTTTTTTTTAGCTTGTTATTTATCTTGTATACTGCTGGACCTGAGTAACGTTTGAATAAATGATTGAATGACAATAAAGTAAACTTTGCACCTTGAATATTGTACCATAGAAAGTTGTAAACAGCTCTTGATTGCAAGCTCAAGCATTTCTTCTGTTTATTTATACTCTGCTGAAAATGTGTCATGTTGGCACATTTGAGAAGTAATGTAATCTTAAACAATCAAACTTGATTTTAAGTATGTCATAGCTTGTAATCAGTTGGAATAAAGTGTGTAGCTTTATATATAACTTGATTTTATCTGTGCAATGGAGGGAAAGAATACTAAATGATGTGTTAAATATGTTTTTTTTTTTTATGAGAGTTTAACTCCAGGTATACTGACACAGTTGTGTCTATAGTTAGAGGAAAATAAAAGTACAATCCCATAGTCTACAAAGCCTGTACTGATGCAGACTAGGAGTTATTTATGTTTTGTTATTTCCTGTATTCTGACACATGGTCCTCCAGCCCTGCATACCTTGTGTCCCCTGTAGAAAGCTATTTCCTCAGCATTAGCAATGATCCTGGAGTGCACATAGCGCAGGTACCCCTTCCTGTGCGCCTCCTCGGCCACCAGCTTGCCAAATTTAGGCGAGCAGGCGCGCAGGACCTTCGCTGTGGCGAACACCACAAGCCCGGCCAGCAGGGTCGGCCCGCTGGCGTTGGCCCCCCTGGACCTGGCGGTCTGTATCAACGTGTAGGAGGTCAGCACCACGTCCAGGATCGGCTTGGTGAGGTTAGAATAGAGGTGGGCCACCGACTGAGAGAACATCATGACATCCTCAGTGAGAGACTGGTCCGGGTTGGCCAGCCTCCCGTCCATGTTGCTGACTTTGTAGTAGGTCTGGTCGGTGAAGTAGGTCCGGTACGCATGGTTCACCAGCCGGGTGCGGAAGGCCAGAGCCAGTTTGCACTCCAGGTACCGGATGGCGCTGTTGACAAAGGTGGCCGGGATGGCGATGAGGAGCCATTTGATGAGCTGGAGGATGAAACGCTTTGGTTCCTTCTCCACGATGGTTTTCACAATCTTACCGTCGAGGCTGGCCACATAGATAGACAGAAACGTCCGAGATATCAGAGCCACCGAGTGCAGGGAGAGCAACCCGAGCTCTCTGGAGAGCAGCTGGGGGAACAGGATTTTAACAAGTTCTAGGATCTGCTTGAAGAATTCCGCATTTACTCCTGGGGATGCCTTCTTGTGATTCCTAACATCATTCTGTGATATCAAACAACCATTCTCCTCCTTGGAGACCCGACCATTGTTCCTGGGCGCTGTGTTCCTGCTCAGCTGGTTACAGATGATGGGGAACAGGGTTTTCACTCCGTAAGCAGCAGCAGCAACAAACACAGCTCGCTTGGCCGTGCGGTCCCATCTCACTTTGGACGCCGCATCGAGGATGGTGGACATGTTTTAAGCGTTAGAAGTCTCCGTTCACGATCCTTACAACAGCCATCCCTCACAGCAGACTGCTACCCACTCTCATCGACATTAGAGCAACAATTCAGAGGGTTAGATTGATGTAAAGCGAGCCTGATACATGTACCGCTACATCCTGCTCTTCTCTGTAGCACAGTCTGTGAAGACACACAACATACGCGCTATTTCCGGTTGTGGCTTTCAAAATAAAACAGCCATTGCCATGCAACTTCCCCTGCACGACGCAGCGCACCACAAATATTGAGAGGCACCCTACTGCAGGCAAGATGGCGCCGCCACAACATCCACACCGGAAGTCCATACCGGAAGTCCATACCGGAAGTGATTCTTTAACCCCCTCTCTACCCAATGCCGGATGCTTCGAACTGGAAGTTTCTTCTTCGTGTAGCGTATTGATTGCATTAGTCTGTCGCTGCTAAATCAATTAGCAGAAAGCTAATTGTGATAGAGAGAGTGAGTGAGAGAGATCCCGCTGTGTATGAAGAACAGAATAATGTAGAGTGTTAGTGTGTGTGGGGGGAGGGGATGAGAAGGAAAAGACTGTAAGTAAGAGGGAAAATACACTCAAGCTGTACACAGAGATCTATATTCACCACAAAAACAACAGAGGCTCCCCAGGATTGTGTACTGTACATCTATCATCAGTGGCTGACAGTGGTGCCTCAAGTTGAAATATTTTAGTCCTAATATTTTATGTTGATTTGGAGTTTGTAATAGCAAAAGTGCATTGTTCTTTTTCAAGTACAACATTATCAATACAAAAGGGTTAAGACATCATACATATAACATTAAAAGAACATAAAATAAAGTATAATTCTACATTTCAAGTAGGGGTTGGATGGAAAGAAACAGTAGCTATGTATACATTTGCAGTTTTTCTAGTCATTCTAATTGAAGGTTCCAACTTCAATGTTTTCATGGACGCCAAATAAAGTGATCTTGTTAAGACATTGGTGTACATGCATCAAGCATTCAATCTGAATAAAACTGTTTGACAAGCTCAGAGTGTTTACGCCCATCTAATGTCTCAAAATAGAAGGAGAAACCATTCCCTCCGTTTGTTCTTGTGGTTAATGAACACCCCTGTCACTGTGTCATTGTAACGTGTTACAAATTATGTTAAAAAAGAAACAGTCACCACACACCCCTACATTTTCCTCCTCCACTCGCCCCTGCACCATAGATAACATTCTGCTCTTCTCTCGTGACTGTGGATCTACTCTGGATCTGTATTTAATTCATTCATTAATCTATACATGTGATCACATAGGCAGACAGCATGCAAGGTAATTTGGAACAAACACTACAGCAAACTGTACTGAGGTACAGTCAGGCTAACACAACATAAAATAACATATGACCCAGACAAAACAAGAGAGGCATATGCAGATGTCATCACGGCAGCATCATAATCAGCTTTAAGTATTTCAACACACACTCGGAACAAAAGGCTGTGCATGGCTGAGACGTTAACACTATAACTTAGTGATTCGTGCAGGCTTCTAAGTAACTTGAATTCTCAACAGCCTATACACTTTTGGAGTCAATCAACAAATCAATAATACTGATACGATGAAAATGTAAGTGCAAAAAAGTTCATAGAATTACGCGTAAACCTACGTGTTTTTGAAGGCTTTTATTTTGCGTTCACGTTCCTGTTTTTCAAGGCTTTTATTTTTGTAACTTCCGGTTTGGACTTCCGGTGTGGGTGTTATTGCAACGTTTTTAGCTTTGTAACTTCCGGTATGGACATCCGGTATGGACTTCCGGTGTGGATGTTGTGGCGGCGCCATCATGCCTGCAGTAGGGTACTCTTGCAAATATTCAAGACAGTCCAGCTGCAGACCTCCACTCTCAGCCGGCTCTCTTGCAGGCTCCATGCTGAGATCCCCTCCACCGTCAGAAGGAAGTTTTTAAATTAGATTAGAAAACTTTAATGTCCTCCAAGAGGCAATTTGTGGTACAGCACAGCTTAAAAAACACAACAACATGACAGGTACATCAGACACACACAACAAAATGATCCAAACAAACCATAGTAGCTGTTTCTCATGACTACAATAAAAAAAACCCTCCACAGACATGACATCATATTCACAGTAGTAATCAGTGCTAGCCCAATGTGAACAACAATCACAGTTTAAATACAAAGAAATAAAATAACATGGGTGCACTTGTAGACAACCTTAATTAGATCACTGGTGCATCTTATTTAATTGACTTATTGCCATGGTAATAAATTAGTTTTTGGCATGATTTGTTCTTATCTTTGGGTATCTATACCTCCGGCCAGAAGGGAGTAGCTGAAACTCCACTGAGAGTGGGTGTAATGAGTCCATGCAGACTTTGTCTGCCTTCACAGCCAGCCTGCTAAGGCACAGCTGCTGCAGGACAGCTTGCTGCTCCCCCATAATTTTCCCACAGATCTTTACAATTTTCCCCAATTTGTTTTTTTGTGTGTAATTTTAGCATTGTCATACCAGCGTAAAATACAATAAAAAAGGATGCTTTCAATAAAAGATTTGTAAAATAGAGTTAAAATTGTGTTGTCAACATTAAATATCTCAGTTTCCTCGTTGTTGTCCTTTTTTAAAAATAGCATCCACACATTTGCATACTTGGAAATGTGATGGACAATATACAGCCAAGAGCAACCCAACGCATTGTTGGTCTAGCTTTTATGTCTGTAAAAAGGACTAACTCCTCAACTGGAAAATTCAAAAACTGGACTGTTTTAATATACACAACTGGTTTGCAGACTTTTGGACTTACGTGAGGCAGAAATATTTTATCCAAGCAGCAACCTGCAGTCTCAAACTATGAAGCCCATGCTGAAGTGTTCTAAACTGCAATTCATCGAGAATCCACTAGAGGCTGGCTGCAGAAACACAGGAAACCACATAGACACCCATTCAAAGAAGACAATCTTTACAGCAGAAATAAACATGTTTAACGCGACAGTTCAGAAAGATATTAAGATTATGAGTTTTTGCCCAAATAAGGTCATGACTGACTTGACTCCCGGTTGGGAACACATAGCTGTTGGCTAGGAGGCTCAAACTCTGCCCCTTTATGTCACACTCTGCCTGGTTGAGTTACGCATTTCCAATACGGCTCCCGCTGACGACTGGCTTCAAAGCAGCTCTCAGGAACAGATGGGTGACGTCACGGATACTACGTCCATATTTTATACAGTCTATGATTTTATAATGTGCAGTTTGTGTTCATGTTTTATGCATTCTCTTATCATAAAAATTGTGCTGTCACCCTGATCAAATGGGAATTACAAAAACAAGGGTTTCTGTCCAACGATAGAGGAGGAGCTGGAGCTGGAGGAGTCTATCAGATGGCTGAGACCGCAAAGGAGGATTAGATTTACGTCACTTCTGTCCTACGATGGAGGGGAGCTTCCACTTCACGTTGGAGGAGTCATTAGCCGGCTGAGAGTGGAGGTCTGCAGCTGGACCCATAGACATAGATACGTAGACGCTGCATTGACTGTGCTTTCCAGCTGCTCAGATACGTCAGCGTGTCCGCCATATTGAATGTGGCGGGTCTGCCGTGTAAACTAACACAAGTAGATGTGAAAACTGTGGGTTTATGAAAAAAACTAAATGTTCCGTTGCATTTAACTCAACTCAACCGTTTCTACAATAAAGCATTCAAATTAATGTAAGGACTAAAAACGATCATTATTTAGAAAAAAAAGTCTGTTTATCAAATGACTAAAAGGCTACAACTGGCAGTGAGTCAGCTTTTAGCAGTGGAATGATAGATAAACTACATTACTGAAATTACATAATTTTTAATTGTATAAAATATCATTTAATGGAAAAAAAAAAACGTGCAGTAGTTACTGTTATCTGTTATATGCCCAACATATTACTTTTTCACTATGATCACTTTATTCATTCTGATCACTCACCCAGTATAAGTCTACTTTCATACAGCTCTGTTGACTCTTGTTAGTTTGATCCCCTGTATCCATAACATGCTCCAAATATATACTCATTCTAATTTCATATTTTCAGCCTATTCGTGGGTTTTGATTCCGTTTCCTCTCTCTCTGTTTCATACCACTGCTCTGTGGCCTTTGAATGCCCACGCTGAGGAATATGTTTTTTTAGTTGCATTGTATTAAGGTCAGTTGTGCTTGAGACATTTTCACAGATTGAACAAGTGAAGGGATTTACTCTGTCAAAGACAGGATGAAAGGACTGTTATTATGATTAACACTAAACACATCAAAGTAATTAAATCTAAGATGACTTTATTTATACTGACCTTTATTATGAGACAGCTGCTGTATGTGAAATAAAATCACTTTTAGAAGGATGAGTCACAGTATGTTTAACAGGTGTCCTGGTGTTTCACTCTGTTTAAGCAGTGAAGGAGTTTTTAAAAGTTAATGTTCAGGCTGTGGAGACTTCTTCTAAACATTTGTGGCGTATTAGAAATCTCTACTAATGGTAAGAAGTCAAATTTACACCAGTGTGGTCATTTAACAACAATCAAAAGGCATATTTCTACGCATCTGTGTGTGCGCGCGCATCTTTACAGATTGCCACATTCAACATGGCGGCAACGTTGACGTACGACTCAGCCAGTCAATGCAGCGTCTACGTGTAGTCTATGGTTAAGCCGGCTGAGGGCTGATAGTGGAGGTCTGCTGATTTTATTTTGAAATAGGAACGCATAACTCACCAACTTATTTCCGGTTGCCGCTAGCTTGATGCTACTTCTTGTTGCCTGACGTTTTGACAGTCGCTGTTCCTCTGACGCTCCCCCGTTAAACGCGACTGGTTGCGTGATGAACGTACTGTGTAACATTTCCTCGGCGTATTCTAGTTATTTCGGTAACGTGACGTGTTGTAGAAAGTATATATATATACTGAAAACCTTTCATATTTGTTAGTTTTGTAAGCTAGTGAACAGTGTCAGAGTTAGAAAGCTAACTTTAAACATATTAAGCTCAGAGTTGTCCCCTGTGTCCGTTGGCGTGAAGTGTATATAGTTTCTCAGCCGGTGAACGTTAAACCGTTAAGATGAACTGGGTCGGGGGTTCCAGGTAAGACAGGTGTGATACTTTGGTTCATATCTAATGTTAGCTTTGTCTATAACGTTCACACTGTACGTGCTCATTGCAGGAACCGGTTAGTGATGAGGAATGACTCAAAGAAGCAGAGGGTAAGACAGCAGAATATCACCTATAACATTATGTAGCGACAGCAGTCTTGTCTGAAATAAATCACAGTAATGCTGTTGTGTATTTTTCAGGAGTTCTTTGAGAAAAGAAAAATGCAACAGAAACTGAGAAACTTGGGTATATCCCTGCCAGCCTCGCCTCGCGGCACCACCTCAGGTAGTATGGACCTGGTGACTCTGTTCATCGTCAACCAGATCTCTGCTCAGAAACAAACTAAAGGTGACTAGTCTAGTTTGAGTATTACATTACAATGTAGTTACAATGGTTATAACGCATATCAGTGGCGTACTCACTCAGACTGTTTGAGGGGCAGGGGCTAAAACAAGCAAAAGAGGGCACCTCCTTTCAAACAGGGGTTCCCAAAATGTGGGTTGGGACCCCCTGGGGGGTCACGAGACACAAATGGGGGGTTGTGAGATATCTTCCAGAATGTTTTTTAAAAAATGAGTTATCTAAAAATAGTACATTTTACCCATTAGGGTAAAAAATATAGACAGAAATAGTAGCTAAACTTGAAATAAAACCTTGAAAATAGAAAGTGTAATGAGTTTTCTGCCTTTCTTTGTTCCCAGATGACTCCTCAGTTTAGGGTTAGTGATTAATAATTATCAAAAGCATCAGTAGCAGCAGGTTCATTCATAACAGCACAGGAAACACAGACACATGCTCATATAGGTAGGGTCATTTTCTGCAGACCAGCTAAATGAAGCCACATTAAATCACTTTGAGGGACAGTCGGGGTCACGAGTCATTGACACCTTTATTTCGGGGGTCACAGGCTGAAAAGTTTGGGAACCCCTGCTTTCAAACACCTGGTACTCACAGTTAAGGGTGAATTTAAATGTATTGAGGCAGCGTTAACAATAGGGGCATCTGGGGGTCCTCCCCCAGAACATTTTGAGCAGCTAAGACTTAATTCCCTGCATTCTGGAAAATATTTATGTGGCCATTTGTGCTGGAAATTGAATTATGAAAATGGAAAACAAAACAATTTATGTATTTCTATATTATTGATTATAGTACATAATTAATCTAACATAACATAATGAATTACATGGGTATCCATACGGCCCCTTTTAAAATTTTTCTTTTTTTACATTTTATACACTTGAGGGGCATCAAGAGGGCGCTTTTTTATGACTAGTACATTAGAAGGGCAACCAGAGTGCACTTTTTCTACGTCTCATACATTTAAGGAGCATCCAGAGGGCACTTTTTCTACGTTTCATACATTTAAGGAGCATCCAGAGCGCACTTTTTCTATGTTTTATACATTTAAGGAGCATCCAGAGGGCACTTTTTCTATGTTTTATACATTTAAGGAGCATCCAGAGCGCACTTTTTCTATGTTTATATACATTTAAGGAGCATCCAGAGTGCACCTTTTCTACGTTTTATACATTTAAGGAGCATCCAGAGGGCACTTTTTCTACAATTTATACATTTAAGGAGCATCCAGAGTGCACCTTTTCTACGTTTTATACATTTAAGGAGCATCCAGAGTGCACCTTTTCTACTTTTTATACATTTAAGGAGCATCCAGAGGGCACTTTTTCTACAACTTATACATTTAAGGAGCATCCAGAGTGCACCTTTTCTACGTTTTATACATTTAAGGAGCATCCAGAGGGCACTTTTTCTACTTTTTATACATTTAAGGAGCATCCAGAGGGCACTTTTTCTATGTTTTATACATTTAAGGAGCATCCAGAGGGCACTTTTTCTATGTTTTATACATTTAAGGAGCATCCAGAGTGCACTTTTTCTACTTTTTATACATTTAAGGAGCATCCAGAGTGCACTTTTTCTACTTTTTATACATTTAAGGAGCATCCAGAGGGCACTTTTTCTACAATTTATACATTTAAGGAGCATCCAGAGTTCACCTTTTCTACGTTTTATACATTTAAGGAGCATCCAGAGTGCACCTTTTCTACTTTTTATACATTTAAGGAGCATCCAGAGGGCACCTTTTCTACTTTTTATACATTTAAGGAGCATCCAGAGGGCACTTTTTCTACAATTTATACATTTAAGGAGCATCCAGAGTGCACCTTTTCTACGTTTTATACATTTAAGGAGCATCCAGAGTGCACTTTTTCTACTTTTTATACATTTAAGGAGCATCCAGAGGGCACTTTTTCTATGTTTTATACATTTAAGGAGCATCCAGAGTGCACTTTTTCTACTTTTTATACATTTAAGGAGCATCCAGAGGGCACTTTTTCTACTTTTTATACATTTAAGGAGCATCCAGAGGGCACTTTTTCTACTTTTTATACATTTAAGGAGCATCCAGAGGGCACTTTTTCTACTTTTTATACATTTAAGGAGCATCTAGAGGGCACTTTTTATGTTTCTTTCATACTTGGGACATCCAAAGGGCACTTTTTCTACTTTTTCTACATTTAAGGAGCATCCAGAGGGCACTTTTTCTACGTTTTATACATTTAAGGACCATCCAGAGGGCACTTTTTCTACGCTTTTTACATTTAAGGAACATCCAGAGCGCACTTTTTCTATGTTTTATACATTTAAGGAACATCCAGAGTGCACTTTTTCTACGCTTTATACATTTAAGGAGCATCCAGAGTGCACTTTTTATGTTTCTTTCATACTTGGGACATCCAGAGTGCACCTTTTCATGCATTTCCCTTTGAAAGGTTACCAGACAAGGCCATTTTTAAAGTTTTATCTACTGCAGTGGAATCCAAGAGGGCACTTTAGCGCGTGTCTTTGGGACATGATGGCATCAGGGGGTTAACCCCCCCCGATTACACCACTGATACATAACAACAATCGATCAAAGTTTGATTAAAAAAAGGACATCAGTTTGGACAAAAAACAAAAACCATGTAGTCATCAACTTAAGTGCAACTTTTAAAAGCATGTTCAGATATTGTGATAAAGAAAAGTATTTTTCCAGTTGGTGAAACATTGACTTTGTTGGTCGATCTCTTGAAATAACAGAAGTTGCAATGTTCTTGTTTTTCAGATCCTCCTAAGGTGGCAGTTCTGGGCAGCAGTAAAGGAGGATCCAAGCATAAGAGAAATGACCTCCTGGTACTCCCAATGAGTCCCTGCTCTCCATCAAAGCTGGATCTTGTCGAGGGCCATCCTCAGTACAGGTAGAGCTTGGTTGTGGTTGCTCATAAAGCAACTACTGTCACAACGCATAGGATGCTGGATCTAACCCTAGACCTGCCGATTAAGGATCCAGCCATTGGTTTCTGACTATGACATCAGTGTCATGCAATCCAAACATTACCCATCAGCTCCTGAGTAACCAAAAATACATGTTTCCATTGCAATCTTGCTGCTTTCATGTGCTCTCATTTATGTCTAGCCTTCAAGGAGTGAGAAAAGGAAAGCATGTAATTCCACAAGGATTCAAATGTCGAAAGGTTTGTCACTGTGTATATTTTTTTCTTTTAACATTTCATATCTGAGAAACATTTGCTGATAATGAACAAGATATAGGACTATAGACATTGTACGAGTGATGTTTCCACAGTGACATTTGGACTACTGCTCTTGAGATTAGTCCACTAACGACCCAATTTTTGGCATCATGATCTTATTTTTAATCTGGCCATATATAGAATAAAAAAGCAGGATTGTGGCAGCAACGTTAGTGCAGGTGGCTGCTTTCCTTAGCATAATTAATTGTCTGTTTTACTTGAAATGTGACTATAATTTACAAAACACAGCATTGTTCTGTATCAAAGAAGAAGACTTTAAATGATGAAACTGCTGAACAGTCACCTACTCTCCTTTCCCCCAGCTGTCACCAGTGCTTGAGTCAGCATTCTCAGACAACAGTGCATCTGACTACCTGCCACCCAAAACTGACCCCCTCAGTCCTTTCTCCTCCATCTCATCAGCTTCCTCAGGTCAAGGTTGTGTTACAATAGCTTTTATAAAACAGATATTAATTAAGTTAATTATAGAGGAAACTAAATTGTAAGCTACATAATCAATCATTTTGGGGGAAATAAAAGCAACCTGGTCTCCTTAGGAATATTCCCCTTGCAGCAAAGAGACCAGACACAGGCACACTTACCTCTCCACTACTCTCCTTCACCCTGGAACACCTCAGGATTGGGGCAGTCTGAGGTAATGTCAAGAACTGTACATTTTTTAAATATAACAGTAACCATGTTATGCCATGATTACAGTTGCACACATAACACATGCATGGTAACACTGCCTGTCAGGTGTTTGTTTGTGTAATATCCACTGATTTAATACACATAAACAAAACACCAGCTTTACCAACAGTGTCTTTTGCTTGAAGCTATCTATGAACTGTAAAGAACCTTGTAGCCCTAATACTTGACATTGTCTGATGAAATATGATTCTACCTTGATATTCAACTTAAATTTGTATGCTAGTTTCAGCCTTTTTCCCAACCCAGAGGTATGACTGACAGCATTCCCTGGTCAGATAGATCAAACCCACCCCTCTCCCAACTGGAGACACCCACAGCAGCCCAAGTCCTGTTTGGAAGTCCTGACCAAGAGTGAGATAAACACTACAAATTGAGTGATTTTTTTTCTATTCTCTTATTTTCGGTCAAGGCAGATGTGTGTCTAACATGAGTCTGGTCCTGCTAGAGGTTTCTGTCTGTTAAAGGAAGTTTGTCCTTGCCACTGTAACTTGCAAGGTGCAATGCTCATGGTGGTGTAAGATGAGATCAGACTGAGTCCTGTCAGTAAGAGGGGACTGGATCGTATCTAGTATTGGTGTTGGGTCTCTGTTCATAATTTGACATAGAGTGGTCTAGACCTGCTCTGTTTGTAAAAGCATCTTTAGATAACATTTGTTGTGATATGGCGCTATATGAATAAAGATTGATTGATATTGTTGATCTAATTGTTGATTTTGTAATCACTCAAAACATGTGTGTCTTCACACAGTATTACCGAAGCCAGAGAACATGCTGAACATGAGGTCGCCTTCTCCCTTAACCAACCAGAGGACACAGAGCCCATGTTAGATTTCACTCTGAATCAGTTGGAGACTGAGCAGCAGTTTGAGGAAGATGTTTTTAGAGGGTTCAGCACTGATGAACCAGAAGGTGAGAGGGGGAATAATGTTTTACACTTTTACAAAACCAAAACAACCTCCTTGTTAGAGTTAACTCAAAGTTTGGTTTCAGGTCCTCATGTTGGGAGAGAAACATCAAAGATCTATCTCAGAGATGAAGCACCTGTCAGATCATCAACACCACAGTATGTGTAAATATTACTATTGAATATTTGTGTATCATCTTTTTTTTAAACTGCCTTACACATGATATGGGTTTTCTTTCTTTACTGTCAGAACTGTCCCTGTCTCACAGTGCATGGCAGTGGAGGTAAGCTAACCACAAGAAGTACATCTGTTCCTGTTAGCAAGTTTGTAAAACTGCTACTGAATAAACATTGATTCAAAAATGTAAAAAGAATAAAAATCAGGGGCGGGTGAAAAGCTTTGAAGATTATGTATTATGCACTTACAACTGCAAATGTACATGTCATTTTCTTTTATCCACAGCTCTCCAAATGCACTGACATGAACTGTTGTAAGTGTCTCAATAATTTCCAATCTAACTAAATTAGTTTGCATGCCGGAGAAAATAAGGTCAAGACTATATGTTGATGATATGTGTCTATATATTTGAATCCAACAGCTTATCTTCAGCACGACTATGGCCCAAAGAATGTCCGTGGCATCTCACCAAGTTACCCTTGTGCAAAAGGCTATTTGAGTTCAGACTCAGATGATGTAAGTTCCAGACAGACTTTGTGTATGTCTTTCTGTTGTTCTAGGATGGTAAGAGTCAAAATTAAAAGTTAAGTTTTATTATTGTAACACATACAGAAATTGTGCAGTGTTAGGAGACCAATGATCCATCAATAGATACTATCCTGTCAGCAACAGGATAGGAAATATGGCCGATGGCTGTCTAACATGAGTCTGGTTCTGCTCCAGGTTTCTGCCTGTTAAAGGAAGTTTTTCAAAGACCCGACATCACGGTTTTTCTATCGTACCCTGATGTTGGGTCTTTGTTAATAATTTAACATGGAATACAGTCTAGACCTGCTCTGTTTGCAAAAGCAACTTAAGATAACGTTTGTTGTGATTTGGTGCTATACAAAAAAACACGAGTAACCACTGTTCCCTCTGCAATATCAAACAATTGTGTTTGTGTGTTTCCAATGGCATTTTAGGGTGAAAAATGCTATCAGCTACGTCTCAACGCTGCTACGTCATGTATGGGCAAAACCTGTTGTGAAGATGGCGAAAGGCACATCCTACCATGCTCTCTATCCCCAGTCCTAAAACCTCAAATGAACCTCAGAGATAAAGAGGAAGTTATGAAGTCTGTGACATGCTCAGATAAAGCTGTAGGAAGCAACAGCCAACAACTAGGAAGTAGCACAGTGCAGTTTCAATCCCCCAGAGCCCTGGCCAAAGCTCAGGGCTTCGAGCTGTGCAAATGCAAGAAGACATCCAGTGAAACTCGAGATGCAGGAACTCAAACTGAAGAAAAACCCACACTTCAGAAATGTGATGTCGCAACCCAGTGCAGCTTTGTTGAACAGGGTGCATCCAAAGCCACTGCCTTCAACTTGTTCCTGCCACCTTTTGATGTGTCAGTAAAGCATCCGGCCACAGGGAGGCAGACTAACACCACTTCAGAGCCACATACACACACGCCTTCGTCCAGCAACATGGGGAATGAAAAAAGGCATGCACCCTGGAAAAAGAGCAAATCTAAATCTGGTTGCTTTTCAGATAACAGGATTATTAACAAATCCTCTGCTACAAACAGTGACGGGAAAGTGATCCTGCAGAGACCCAGAAACTCCTTGGTAGACGCTCTGAGCAAGACCGATTGCAGAGGTATAATATTAGAGTGAAAGACTAAGTGTGCCAGTTCATGTGTAAATGTATATTTGTAAAGGATTCAGTGTGAGTAAAGTTAAAAAGATTTCACTGACAAATACAGAATTAAACCTTGATATTTTGTTGAATTGTATTTTGTTTTCTTCCACTCTGTTGCTACTGGTTTAGGTAAGGAGGAGAGTAAGGGCAGAAATGAGAGAGGGCAAGAAGAAAATGGCCGGCTGATGACAGATCTATCAAATGAAGTGAGGGAAGAGGTCACATCTGCCAGAAGGGCTAACAGACTCTCAGAAGAGAGGGAGACACTTGAGGAAATAGCTGACATTTTACTCCTGCTTCAGCAGAGGAAGGAAGGAAGGAATTAAGTAAGAAGGATGTAGAAGATAAAGAAAATGCATTCGAGTTTGTTCAACACCTATTGTTTGAAGTTGGTTAAAGAAGAGACAGTAAAATAAAGCCTTGAAGTGTTACTATGGTTCATGATTTTATTTCTTTTCTAATATACATATTCAAGTGTCATGAAGTTTTTTTTCTTTAGAATATAAACTCTAGCAAAACATTTACGGCTTGAACAGTAATTAAATATACTCTACATCACTTTTTTATTAGTCATTTTGTAATTCCTGTTAAATTGTAGAAACACACATGGTTGGCTCACATTGAAAAAATGCAACTGTTTCACTAAAGTGCACATTTACTATCCTTCCTGCTGTAGAGGGCAAAAATCACAGCTGGATGTTAGAAGCTGAACAGCACATCATCTTTGAACAAGGAGCAGCCTCATACAGTGATCTTACTCAGCTTTCAATACTCTATCACTGTTACTGAGACCATCTGTTTCCTGTATTAATGCTTTTACTACTAAAGTAGTTTCTGTGGTTTAGAGACAACTCTCCTTGGATCAAATGAAAATCTAACAAAAATCATCCTACACATTTTGAACCAGAGCTACTTTTCTCCACCTTTGGACTGTTCTCTGATCTGTCATTTTAGGAGATTGTAGGGAACTGTTACATCTTTTAACATTACAGGCAGTTTAGAAATAATTTCTTCTGTTAATTATCTTTCTGTGATGATTGACTTGGGAATATCTTCGACTGGTTCACAGAAATTATGAAATGTTGTAAATGCTGCTGATCATTTTTGGTGAAGTATAAATAGTTTCTTTAAGTTCTTACATTATTCAACATTTGACATCATTTTATAGGTACTTTAAGCCAAGTGAATGTGTCTGAGGTGATTTTCATGACTTATGTATGTGAATGGGAACCAATAAAAAAAAAGTAACCCCACAATATGTC
Organism: Notolabrus celidotus; assembly: GCF_009762535.1. NCBI lineage: Eukaryota > Metazoa > Chordata > Actinopteri > Labriformes > Labridae > Notolabrus > Notolabrus celidotus. The sequence continues at coordinate 27,526,997 of NC_048292.1, forward strand.
AGAAAATGATCAGCATTCATTATTTCTATCCATTTTAAAATTTCAACCAAAATTTATCCTATTTGGGATAATCCATTATTTTATCTTTATGCTTTTAGAGCAGGGGTGTCAAACATGCGGCCCGCGGGCCAAAACCGGCCCGCCAGAGGTTGCAATCCGGCCCACGGAACGACTTTGCAAAGTGAAAAAATGACAGATTAGACATTAACTGCAAATTTTCAATAAAAGTAACTACTATTTTAAATTTGTCTTCTGAGGGTCGCATACAATCATAGTGCTGATGGAGCGCACCTGAACAGCACTTTTTCCCGGGACTTTTTTCTCAAAGTGAGAAAATAGATGACTTGCTGTTTGCATAATCCGGTTGAGATTCATTAAGTCTTTTTAGAGCACTATGAGATGATCCACTAACTACTAACACTAGCACAACACCCCTGCATACAACACTGTCCAGCAAGCAAACAGTTCCTTTCGTAGCTGAGGGGTCCAGGATAGCCAACTTTACCTTCTTCATTATTCTAATCTCTCTGTTCTTTTGCAGTAAAAATGACACTCTGTGTCAGGTGAATTGATAACTTGTTTGGTGTGTTTGCAGCAGGTTTCAGTGCTTAAAGAGTAAAATGTTCTGCCCCACTATGAGACTCATCATGGAGAACTGTTTTTGTAGAAAGATAGTTGATTACATTTTCAGCACATACTTGTACTATTTTGCACTAAAACAAAGGGAAAAATGTAAAGTTGTCATTATTTATAGGTTATTATGTTATGATTTTACTGGTCCGGCCCACTTCAGATCAACTTGGGCTGTATGTGGCCCCTGAACTGAAATGAGTTTGACACCCCTGTTTTAGAGTGATAGGCTTTTCAAACGTGGAGGTTGTCTGCCATTCAAGAACAACAGCAGTTTATAAGAATAATGTGGTGTAAATTAACCTGATAATCAGTTCCATTGATATCTGTATGTTAACATTGCACCAGCTCCATATGAGTATTTCATTCCACTTTGAAGGGTCAATACATTTGATGAACAGTAACTTTAAGTATGGTTCAGAATAGTTATGAAGAAATTTCACAATGCTGCTAATCATTTTTTTAAACAAAGGTATGATTAGTCTCTTCAAATTCTTACATTAGTTAAAATGTGACATCATTTTATAGGTACTCTAAGTAAAATGAATGTGTCTATGAGTTGATTTTCATGGCTTATTGATGTGAATGGAAACCAATGACTGTTTCAAGGTAAACAAAAGTAACTTCAGTATGCCACAGAATGATCAGCATTCATTATTTCTATCCATTTGGAAATTCAACCAAAATTGTCCCATTTGGGAAAATCCATTATTTTATCTTTATGCTTACAAGTACGTTATAGGCCTTTTAAATGTGAAGGTTGTATGCCATTCAAGAACAATAGCAGTTTATGAGAATAATGTGGTATAAGTTAACCTGATAATTCTATTGATATCCGTATGTTAACATTACACTAGACTGATAAAGCAAAATAATATCACAATAATTGGTGCGAGTATTTCCTTCCACTTTGATGCGTCAATACAGTTTATGAGCAGTAACTTTGGTATTATGTTCCAATCATTTATCATTGCTTTGGACAGATGTGCCCAAGTAAAGGACTGTTCTTAATATAACATGGTCTGTTCATTTGACACAGAAAACAGCTCAGCCTGGTAATGCCTTAGTTCTCTATTCTGTATTTTTAGACAAAGGTAGCACACAGTCTACTTTCAACAGCTTTTGCTACACAAAAAAAACATGTGTATCAGACTAAGAAATGTAACCTTACACAGTTTTACAAATTTACAAAACAACATCGCCAATTACCATAAAGCTTACTCCTCAACACGAGAACTACATATAAAGATATGCTCTGCTATTTGTACATAAGGCTATGGAGGAAGACAAAAATATTAATACATAAAATTATAGTAAAAAAATAATATTTCATCACAGGTGAAGTTGCAATTATGTACATGTTGAATAAATTAAAAGCTTTGCAGAACCTCATTGTCATAACACACATGACAAACCATGACATAATACATCCTCTGCAGGGATTTGGACTCAAAAACAGCCATTAGGCACCTTCACAACACACAGGCACTACTATAATGTTCAAGGTATAATGAAATACTTAATTACAATTCTCAATCAGATATTGACATGGTTGTAGGCAACCATCTTCTATGCTGGATATTACAATTTTTCATTTTCTGCAACTAGCAATTGTATTTGGTTCATGACATACAGAGGCATAGAACATGTGTTCATGGTTTGGGTTGGGTCAAACTAGCCACAGAGTGAAAGTAAAAACAACCATTTTGGGGTTAAAGGTCCAACCCCCAAAAATTGGTAAATGGAAAAAATATTAATTGAAGAAATGTGTTGCCAAGCTTACATATAAATTAAATAATTGAATAATGAAAACCCATAGCAACAGAACTTTTTACCTTCAGTGCTACTAGATTGGTGAGAAGTTTTGCTTAGGCACCAACTAATATTTCAAGTGTTCCAAACTTGAATTATATACTGTACATCTCTGGTGTTCGATTTTCATAAAAATATCACAAGAACCACAAACTGCAACAATCTTCAGATGACAAACTGACATCACTGTGCCAAGCTACAAGCATTAGGAACATTTAACTGAGATGTGTTTAGTATAAAGGCATAATGGTAATTGAAATCAACATTAGTTACAACTGTTCTTTTGTCAACAGTGAATGCACAAACCTGGTTTCCAAGACTGCATTTATTAACCTTTTAAATAGAGCTCTCACTGGAAATGTATTCCAACATAATGCTGAAGGATGGCTTGTACTGTATGTATAACATCAATAATAAATATTAGTAGAGACCATTATCTTCACTGGTCATGAGAAAGGGAAGTGTCCCTTGTATTTTGTACATACAGTGTGTGTTCAACAGTCGTTTCTTGTCTTAGTGTCCACAAAAAGACAATTATGTGTCAAAAAGTTGAAGTAGGGCTGGGCGATAATTTGATAATGATAATTATCGTGATGTGATTTTTTTCAATATAAATATAACAAATGTGTGATATAGATTTGATATATTTACCCCTATAATTACACCCCCCAACCACTGGAAACGGAGGGGGCGCTAATGTGCCATTAACGCTACTTGCCACCCAACATTAACAGAAGAGAAGACGACATTGAACAGCCAATCATTTTGCAGGGTAAGAGGTAGGCGGGCTTAAAGATGTTTGGAGCAGAATGTAAACACAGCTGAAACGAGCGTCACTGAAGAAAACTGCAAACCTAGCAGCTCAAAGCAGGGTCGTTAGTCTGACACTGTGGGCCTGATCTACTAAGATCCCAAATAACGAGCGCTAATTTGCGTGTGCAAATACTAATTTTGCACGTGTTATTTCTGGGCGTGTTGCGGGTGATCTACTAAGACTGTGTGCGCAAATGATAACGAGTGCAAAAGTGGTGCGGACCGCCCTTTAATGAGGATTTTGCGTGTGCTATCTGCTGTCACCATGTAGAGTTTGAGAGAACAGAGTGGTCTTAAGTGATAAATGAAGTTTAAAGACATGGAGTTGGAGGTCTTTGTGGAGGAGGGAAATAAACACATCGGTGAACTCCAGCAGAGACATCTCAGCGTTAGAAACGCGATGTGGGAGGCCATCTGTGAAAAGGTGAATGATGTGAGAAAAAACAGAAGATCTGCCGATGAAATAAACGCATGTACTCTACTCCAAAACGCAATCAGTGTTTTGATGGAGTTTAGAGAGCGACTTGATGAGGCTTAGTCTGCCACTCTTGCTCTAGAAAAGTTAGGCGTCACTTGGATGAAGACAGTCGCCTCACTGTCCCAGGGAGCAACTTTCGGGTGAACGTTTTCAATGACTGATATCATCATCCAGCAACTGTCCCAAAGATTCACCAGCTTAAATGGAACTGTGAACATGTTTGAGTCAATTCACCCCAACACACTGCTGCAAGCACGAGATGAGGAGTTACGCAGAGCTGCCTGGCGCAGCTCAGTGAGCGCTCATTCTCCAAGTTAAAACTAACTAAAAACCCCTTGATGAGCACGATGGGACAGGAGAGACTGAGTGGACATGTCATGTTATCTATTGAGAATGACAGATCAAAGAAAATGGACATATAGTGCATCGTGGACAAGTCCGCGGAGCTTAAGGCTTGTCCAAACAGTGGTGAGTAGGCCGAGTACTTCATATTGATTTTTTGTTTGTATGTGAAGATGTGTGACGCTGTGCCAATTTGACTAAACTTTATATCTGTTGATACAGTGACCTACTGTGCTCTCATTATATGAAAAAGTTAAAGTGGGTGTCAGAATGATGCGGTCGCTATCCGTGGTGCTGAACTGCTTTGAATTTGTGTTGTTTTATTATTATTATTTTGTTCTCTTGGTTTGATTGACTAAAACATTTTGTAATGCTTGTAAGCCCAGCATGTTGTAAAGCGATGTTATGATGAGCTTTACAGTGACCGCAGCCATGTGTGCGTAACGCTGTGCCAGTTTGCACCTGCCTTTCAAACGTGCTAAATATAGACGCAAAAACAGCGCCTGCTATCTGCTTCAGGTTTGATAAATCAAACGCGTTTGCTAAATGATTACATTTGCATCTCCTCCTCCCAGTATTTTGCGCGTCCTGATGATCTACATGTATTCTGCATATTCATGAAGGCAAACACGCTAAATGGATAGCGAGTGCTATTTTGCTCATTTGAAAGAAGCAATCCTCAGTGCTCCCGGTTAGTACGTCAGCTTTGCGCGCACTATCAAGTTTGCACGTGTTTTTATACACGTAAACCTGTAGTAGATCGGGCCCTGTGTCGACTCTGTGTTAACTATTAACTTCTAATGTCCACCGTGACACTGTAAAATTGAACACTGAATAACCGTGTTTGTAAGTAAAACTTCACAAAAATCTCATCTTACACAAAAGACCTGCTTCCTGTTAGCTACTGACAAAAATGAGGGATTCAAGAAGCTTATCAGAGAAGCTGATTACAAGCTGGTTTCATCAACTCATATTCAGGACCAAAAATCTGCCTTTACATTCAAATGAAATAATGATTTCGTATTTTTCATGATGAGTATTGCGATAACATCTTTTTCAATATCGCCCAGCTCTAAGTTTAAGCCTATCACAATGGAGATATTTAGGGTACATGGTTGACCACTGGAGTCAGTTTGCATTCAATTTCGAAAATAGGTTAAAAAATAAAATGTTGATAATCAGTCTGCTAACTGCCGAAGCACTACCATTGATTGTGGATTCCTGCATTGAAAGTGAACTCCATCACACTCCTGAAGCAAGCAAAAGGCCTTAAAACTGTAAGATTCTCTACCTCATTATAGACCATTGGTCTCCCAGCTTACACAGGGGAAAATACAAATGTAACGAACATCACTACTACTAAGTTATTATCACCAAAGTGCATGAAACACCCGAAATGAAGTCTACACACACAGAAACAGCCTAGTCCACATCAGATGCATCGTTGTCCGATAGATGGTAGTTGGACCCTTTGACTCGGATGTATTCGACCTGCCTTCCCTCGTCCGAATCTGAGGCTCCGCAGGAACAAAGCTGGTTTTCAAACAGAGCTTCTATCTCCTCCAGACGTCGGCCTTTTGTTTCTGGCAGGCACCCGAATATGAAGAAGAAACCCAGCAAAGCCAAGCTGGAGTAGAGGAAAAAAGCTCCTGGGGAGATGGGAAGAAAAAAAAAAAAAGCGCACAGTGTCACTAAGGACAGCCACCCACAAACACAAGTAACACAATGTTGCAGCTTTTGAGAGCAGTGTCACTTGTTATTTACAAGTTCTGTTCTCATTTATCAGGGAAACACGAAACACTGGCGGTGACAGCAGATCCTGAGGGTCGCTGTTATTGGATGTTGACTGCCAACAAATTTCAATGAACAAGTGTGCACTGTCAAATAGAAATGTTTTAAGCAAATTGAAATATAGCTTGTCCCCATACTTTCAAGTGGAAGTAATACACTCCTGTCAACATGGCATTACATCTGTGCAAAAGAAGGAGGATATACAACAGTAAGAGAAACCTACTGACAAACAGGAATTTATACAGAAACACATTGACAGAGGTTTAATGAGATTTCCTGACCTCTGTGATCTCTATTTTCTCCTCCTCAAATCAGAATGACATTTCAAAGCAACAGTCGAGAGTGCAGTACACTAACTACCATCACAGTTTCTCTCACGTCGTTGTGTTTTTTCAGACTACATGAATGGACATATCACTCAAATTGCTAATTAACCAGCCACGTCATAGGACGACTCCACAATCACCCTTGCTGCATCGATTACCAGCTCTACAAAAGGTCAGTCCCTTCCTGTCTGAGGAGAAACCTGCTGTTGAAGCATATTGAGGAGGTACAGAGGAGTCAGGGAAAGGTAGATCATGCCTTGGGGGTGGCAGTCAGCTGTTGCTACCTTACTGGAAATTATGTTCTTATGCAATAATAGATCTTCTGGGTTGGGGTTTCATACGGATTGACAGATTTGGATAATTGACAGGGAAGTGTAGCTTGATTTCTTATGCCTACTTCAGCTTGACTGGGTAATGTATGTAAAATAAATGATGGAAGATGTTTCCCCGCCACAATTAAAGCTCTTCAACATTTTCAGTTCTGCAGCCTTAAAACTCACCATAGTAAGTGAAATACTGTGCCATGTGGAGAAAAGTGACTGACACCAGGATGTTGAAGGTCCAGTTAACCCCAGCTGCACATGCATTCCCTGTACTCCTTGCCCACAGAGGGTAGATCTCTGAGTTGATTGTCCATGGCATTGGTCCCATCCCTATAAGAGAAAGATCAAGGATCACATTATTTGGAGATGAGGAAAGGTTCAATCAAAAGCGGCAGCATAAAGGTGTGGTTTATCTTTTGATCATGTGGCATTTGTGGTGAAGCTGTCCTATATGTGATGATTGATTAACACAGGAATAATGAAAAAGAAGATTTAGCATCTGCAGCCATGCATGGGGCTCTGTGAGACTAGAATAAGGTAGAGTGGTAGGAAAAACTTCCTTTTAACAGGCAGAAACCTTGAGCAGAACCAGACTCATGTTAGACAGACATCTGCCTTTGGGTTGGACAGAAGGATAGAGGAGAATAAGACAGAGAGAGAAGGTGATGATAGTGATAAGGGGCATTTCGACCAAGAGTTCCGGGGTCTTTTAGCCCCCAGAACTACTTTACCCTGAACTAAAAGGTTCCTGTGCCCCCATTGTTGTCTGCGTTTGGACCGCGGGGCCGAAGCCCCAGGTAGATTGTGCAAATCAGGCCAGGAAAGAAAAAGTAAATGCACTCCACCACCAGACCAGTAGAGGGCAGTAAAACAAAGAGGAATGCCATTCATCACAGATGACACCATAGAAGCAGACGGACAGGCAGGTATCATTATGAGCAACACAACAGTTAGCCTGTTAGCACGAAGAGACTCAGCTGGCGCTGTTTTAGATGGTGCTATATTTCATCACAGATGGATTCACTGAATCAACACGTGAGAGGAGATAAGCTCGAGTAGCAAAGACGTTTCAACACGCCTTTAAAATCCTTTTGAACTCAAAAAGCCGTGGCAGAGATCGACCGGTGTTTTGGTTTAAACAGCGACCCTGTTAACTGGAGACTTTCAGCCGGATGCATCCCTCATAAACATCTTTAGACGATCATTAAATATCTGATGAAGATATTTTGAAATTTTAATAAAAACTAAACTAGTTTGCATTCCCAGGAACTCCCTCTGTGTTTCAACAGCTGTGTAAACTCCACAAACACTGACACGTTCATCTGAAGGTCTCCAGTTTACAGGGTCACTTTTAAAACTGGAACACCGGGAGGAGAGACGCATTCACGGTGGACTGAGAGAAGACTACTGTTACAAGCTGCTAAATCAAGAGAATCACAGCTTCTTCTTTTAAAAAGTACACACACATACAAAAAAGATAGAACAAATAAAAACTAATGAAAGAAAGAGAAATCAAGTGAATCACAGATGTGTGTGATGTTATTGTGGACGGAGGGAGGAATAAAAACACTGCGGTTACTCTACCAATCAGACACGTTCAGCATTGCAGGCCCTGCACCCTGAAAGTCCTGGGACCTTTGAAAAGTACTACCCCCTAGAGCAGGGGCTTTTAGGGGGGAGATTATCTACCCCTGAACTAAATTTAGACCCTGGGTCCAACGGTAGAAATGCACGTAGTTCCAGGGTAAAGTTCCTCTGGTCGAAAAACGCCTAAAGTGAAATATTAACATCAGCAATAATCTCATCAAATGGTGACTCAGTAGCTATTTTGGAGCTTATTTTTATGACTCATTCTTCTGCAGCAGATAAAGACTGTTCAGACAAGTAGATAAACCAGTTCAAGCTATTACTTGAATTTTAAGTTAACATGGTCCTAACACTTGGATGCTAACAAACAAGGCAGGTCTAGACCGTACTGTACTCTAAGTTAAATTATTAGCAAAGACCCAACATCAAGACAGGATCAGATCCAGTCACCTCTTACTGACAGGACTAACTAATCTCATCTTAATTCTTAATCCACCATGAGAAGAGCACCTCACAGTATTTAGCTAGTTACAGCGGCAGGGAAAATCTTCCTTTTGAGAGGCAGAAAACTTGTGCAGAACCAGACTCATGTTAGACAGCCATCTGCCTAGACCTACTTGGGGTTGGAAAGAGAGAGAGAGAGAGAGAGAGAGAGAGAGAGAGAGAGAGAGAGAGAGAGAGAGAGAGAGAGAGAGAGAGAGAGAGAGAGAGATGAGATGGACAGTAATAGAAGTAGCTGTTGCTGCTTGAGCTCAGCATGTCTGGAAAGGCTGGAGTCTGGAACGTCCACAGCAGCAGGAGGTCTACGGCACGTTTAAACACTCACCTGGAGCAAAAGCCGCCAAGTAGAGCACCAGTCCCAGTAAAACTAGCCAAGAGTAGGAGGTGGGACAGTAGTTGTACGCCCAGTAGGTCTGATCTTTCATCAGGCTGGAATTGGAGCATCTAGAAGGGGGACACATGCTTGTTAGTCACTCTTCCTGCTGGCTGTCCTTTTAATCTGAAAGCTGTCATTTCAGATTAAGTATTTGGACTTGACAAAATCTTCTACATACAATATAATCTTACTCTATCAAGAAGTTCTTCTGTTACAGTTTCAACCCCCCCATTGCATCCTTCACACATTCACATACCCACACAGCATCCTGTGACTCACCTGCCCCATGCTGCCTGCTCAGTGGTGGCCTTATTGACTGGAACACAGGAGGAGGTGAGGAGTGCTGAGCCATTCTCACGGTAACAGAAACCACATCTTGGGTCCAGCATACAGGGCTCACACCACCTGAGAGGTATATGGCAGAGACACTGAACATTGGCTTTAGTTTGTGTTAACACATTCACAGCACACCTTGGAGTCACATTCCTTTACTTTTCATGTTTTCATGTGATTTTGCTTACAAGATAAGATTCCAATGTTGAAATCTGACATTTTTTATGCATTTCATATAATGTTATTATATATTATATAATATATATTACATAAGGCTTAAAATTGTCCTTTATGATAAAGCTTATAGATAGAGCTGACTCAGGCTTGGACCAGCTCTTAGTTATGCTGCTATAGGCTTAGACTGCCTATATTCTCGCTATATTTGTGTGAATGACTCGCTCAATTTGGGCGTCAAAATCATGCGTACACGAGTGCCAAAGACGCACATTTTCGCGAGGCGGGGTTCCTACGCCACACTAGTCTGTTGTTATCAAACAAGGTTGAACTTGCGGATATTGAATGGGGAAGCCGGGTATGCTAAAGGGGGCGGAGCTAACTTCCTACTACAACTGATAGCTGGATTCAAGTGACAGACAAAGTTTTTCACAACTCAGCAGATAATCCTCCTCCCTCTCTGTCCTCACAGTGAGCTCCTGTTTATTCCTGATCCCATAAAAACATGTAGAGTCACAGAGTTCAGGGAAGCTGCACAGAGATAGAATCAAAGTGTCCCACATATTCCAGATGAATGAATCTCCGCTGGTCCATACGTCACACAACACACGTCACCTGGTGATCTGCACGCTGATTGGCTGTCGCTGCGTTCAGATAGGAGTTCAGATATTTTCACTCCTGTGAAATATTCGCGCAAATGAATTTGCGTCATTTGGGTCGCAGAATTCGCACTGCCAGACCTCTACTCAGGTCTATTTGCATCTCTACGTTGACTTTACATGTAATTCATTCTTGCCAATGATTTTATTCACACCCCATTACACAATGGGATCCTATCTCCCCCATCACTTACTTTAACTCTCCCTGTCCCGTTAAAGTTACTAACCATAGACCTTATAGAGCTCCCTTGTCTCGTAGGTTCCTCTGAGTTGCTGCTGCAGACGGACTGCTGCTGTGGACGTTCCAGACTCCCCTGCAGTTTGCCTATCGGGCAAACAGGTCGGTGGAGGATGCAGTCAATATGGGTCTGAACTACATCCTGCATCACCTGGACTCCCCCAGGACCTACGCTAGGATCCTGTTTGTGGACTTCAGCTCTGCGTTCAATACCATCATACCAGACATCCTGCACCAGAAACTCACCCAGCTCACAGTGCCGGCCTCCATCTGTCAGTGGATCACCAACTTCCTGACGGACAGGAGACAGCAGGTGAGGCTGGGGAGCATCAAATCCAGCACCCGGACCATCAGCACTGGCGCCCCACAGGGATGTGTTCTCTCCCCACTGCTCTTCTCCCTCTACACCAATGACTGCACCTCAGGAGACCCCTCGGTGAAACTCCTGAAGTTTGCAGACGACACCACCGTCATCGGTCTCATCCAGGACGGAGACGAGTCTGCTTACAGACAGGAGGTGGAACAGCTGGCCCTCTGGTGTAGTCAGAACCATCTGGAGCTGAACCCGCTCAAGACGGTAGAGATGACAGTGGACTTCAGGAGAAGCCCACCCCCACTCCCCCCCCCTCACCATCCTGAACAGCACTGTGTCTACTGTGGACTCTTTCAGGTTCCTGGGATCCACTATTTCCCGGGACCTGAGGTGGACCTCCCACATAGACACAATCAGAAAAAAGGCCCAGCAGAGGATGTACTTCCTGCATCAGCTCAGGAAGTTCAACCTGCCTCAGGAGCTGCTGATCATGTTCTACACCTCCATCATCCAGTCTGTTCTGTGTACCTCCATCACTGTCTGGTTTGGCTCTGCAACCAAACTAGACAAACACAGACTGCAGCGGACTATAAGGACTGCAGAGAAAATCATCGGTGTCGACCTGCCCCCCATCCAGGACTTGTACCGGTCCCGGGCCAGGAAACGGGCAGGGAGCATTACCGCTGACCCCTCACACCCTGGACACAAATTCTTCAAACTCCTCCCCTCCGGCAGGCGCTACAGATCACTGTGCGCCAAAACAACCCGCCATAAGAACAGTTTCTTCCCCCAGGCTGTCACTCTGATGAACACTAAACCATAACAGTGTCATACCTGTCAGATAAATACTCTCTGTAAATATACATGTAGATATACAATGCAACAATTCTCAAGCAGAATTCCATATTTCTATTTTTTGTATTATTTAACTTCTATTTTATAATGTAAAACTACCTCTGCAACTCACCACTGCACTTTATCATATTATTTTAGCCTGTACATATTAGTCAAGCTATTTGTTGTTTCTTTGTATTTATAGCTAAGGTTATTGTTATTATATTTTCATTTTATTTTTTATTGTAGTTCTTATTCTTATTCCTATTCTTATGCCTTGTACAAAGAGAGCACAGTTTACCAAAGTCAAATTCCTTGTGTGTTCAAGCATACTTGGCGAATAAAGCTGATTCTGATTCTGATTCTGATTCTCTCTCTCTCTCTCATTCTCCTCTATCCTTCTTCCCAGACCCAACTCGGTCGAGGCAGATGGCTGTCTAACATGAGTCTGGTTCTGCTCGAGGTTTCTGCCTGTTAAAGGAAGTTTGTCCTTGCTGCTAGCTCAATATAGAGCTCCCTTGTCTCGTAGGTTCCTCTGAGTTGCTGCTGTAGACGGACTGCTGCTGTGGACGTGTCGAACTCCAGCGGCAACAGCTACTACTATTACTACTACTACCTGTCTCATCGCTCTCTCTCTCTTTCTCTCCCTTTTAATCTCCTCTATCCCTCTTTCAAACCCCAACTCAGTCGAGGCAGATGGCTGTCTGGTATGAGTCTGGTGCTGCTCGAGGTTTCTGCCTGTTAAAAGGAAGCTTTTCCTTGCAACGTTCCAGATTCCAGCAGCTACAGACGTGCCGGACTCCAGCAGCACCAGCTACTACTACTACTATCCGACTCATCACTATCATCTCTCTCTCTCTCTCTCTCTCTCTCTCTCTCTCTCTCTCTCTCTCTCTCTCTCTCTCTCTCTCTCTCTCTCTCTCTCTGGTCTGATTATTCATTCGATCATGCACTGTGTGACAGTGAATCAGTGCCACCCTGTTGAACCGAGGGAGAGAGGGAGGAAGAGAGACCCCTGTTTATATTATCATTTACTACTGTGTCAGGCATGTAGGGCTATGGAGCAGTCTGAGCATTTCACTGTATGCTTAATTTGTTCTTCTAATGCATACATTATACTACACAATATCCATGAATGATGTTTCAACACCATCCATAGAGTCAGCACAAGCAGCAAAGACCACCTCACCCTTTGTCACTTACTGTGGTGTACATTTCTCTCAACTCTATCCTGATCTACTTGTAGAAGACAGCTCGAGGCTGTCAACGTGTGCTGTGGATTCACTCACGCATACTGTGTAAGGGTTAACAGTTGACCATTAACCCTCCTCCTCCCACCATGCAGTACACAGTCACATTTTGTAACTTTCTTCTCAGACAGAAACTGAAGAGACAGAGAGAGAGAGGGAGAGAGAGAGAGAGAGAGAGAGAGAGGGAGAGAGAGAGAGAGAGAGAGAGAGAGAGAGAGAGAGAGAGAGAGAGATGATAGCGATGCACTGCAAAAACTAAAAATCTTACCAAGTGAAATTGTCTAATTTTTAGTCAAAATGTCTTCTCCAACTTTATTTAGGATAAATTTACTTAACAAGTAACATTTGAGCAAGATAGAGGGACTTGTTTTAAGACATCTTAAATATCTTAAGTCAAACAATCTTGAAATGATCTTGTTTTGAGTTGTAATTTAGAAGAAACAAGGTTTATTTAACATTTCAGACATTTTTCAAGCTGAGATCTTATTTGTAGAAGATGGATAATCTTGATTTAAGACAAACCCTTTACTTGATTTAAGTAAATGACTTTTATTGGAGAATCTATCAGAAAACAGCTCCATTGATGAAAGAAAGAAATACAGAAAGAAAGAAAGAAAGACATACAGATAGAAAGAAAGAATGAAAGGAATACAGGAAGGAAAAAAGAAAGAAAGAATGAAAGAAAGAAAGAAAGAGAAGTTGTTTTTTTAAGGGTGGGTTTCAGTTTTCAGGCACTGTTTCTTCTAAATCAGATAAAAATATTCATCCTCAAACTACATGCACACAATGAAACACCTACTTTAGAGCATAGCTGTCTTATCCTAAAAAACAACATGACTGAATATTAGTATATCCAGCTCACTATGAGAAGACATTATATCTCAAAATGCTCAAATTCAACTTTGTCATCTTATTTCAAGTACAAGATGGTCTTAAACGTAGAGAAGTGTCGCTATAATACAACTCAAATGAAGGTGAATATATCTCAAATGAAGAAGTTGATATGAAATGTATTAGTGAAAAATCTTTTTTGGAGTGAAAAAATACTAACTGTCTTATTCTGTAACACTAAGATTTAAAATACAGGTAAAATATTGATTAAAATAAGAGTTCCCTGCTAATTTTAAGATCAAAGTTTTCTAAATATTACGTCTTATTTTAAAAAATCTTACCAAGCAAATTTTCACTTGTTCTATTGGCAGATTTTTTTGCTTATTTCAAGGTAAAAGAACCTTGAAATAAGTTTTTTTTCTTGTTTTTGGACGGGCATTATTTCCAGCGTGAGACAGACAGTAGTAGTAGCTTTTGCGGCTGTAGTATAACATGTTTACAACCTGGTTCAAAAAACGATTTAGGTCTGAGTAGCTAATCTCTCTATCGGCACACACTGTGTTATTTTTGAAGATATTAAACTTGCAAGTTTTGCCCAAATAAGGACATGACTGACTTTATTGACAGGTGGGCACCCTGTAGCTGTTAGTGAAAAGGCCAAAGGCCAAAGGCCCGCCTCTTTACCTCACACTAGCTGAAGTTTTGTTTGAGCTTCCTGCTTTCCTAGAGTGTAGACGCTTTAGTGCTTTGCTTATATCCCCCCTTTTCTTCCACTAAAAGTAATGGGCACTGGATTTTGGAGATTTATAAATCACTTGGACAGTAATTAGGAGGTCAGCTACCATTTTTCATCTTTTCACAGAGTTTCCAGGGGAGTTTGTGTGACATCAGCAAGCCCCAGGATCTTTAATGATGCACTACAGTCTCCCAAATCTCGTAAAACAGAGTCTTCATGCAAAAACTGTCAAAGAGTCTTATAAGAAATTGCTGTCCTCCAGACAAGGAGTTTTACTCTTGAAGCGGAAAAAGGGCTTCATGACACACTTCCAATAACAGCTAGGGGTGAGATAGGTAAGTCTGGGGCTAACCAGAACACACAAATTACCACTCATCATGGCAAAGTTAACCATAGTGCAACTGCTGAGAACCTAAACCTGGATGATACAGTGTCTTTTCTGAAACCTTCTAAAGAGTAGACTGATGCCACCTGACATACACTTGGTGCTAAGCCAAAACGTCTGACAACAAGAAAAGTGACTGCAAATACAACATCATCGAGCATACAGCTCAGCAACAAAATTCAGCTACTGTCTGAACTAAGCACTGTTTTAAGTGACAAACGGGGGAGAAAGTAGGATGTGATTCATGAAAGTATATGTGAAATGAACAGTGGCACACAGAAGGAGCACAAGGCAGACAGAGACAGAGAATCTGTGCCAGAGGTGAAGGACAGAGACATGCTGCTCGTCAGAGACGGAGCTATCAGTGCTGTATATAATGAGAGGATCATCACATGCAGCTATCCAAGTGCCATGGTCACTAATATCACCAGACTGCTCCCGAAAGTTTTGTCTAATCATCCAGGAGTCCAACGAATTATTTTGCATGTGGGTGCAGTTGACACCAGGAAAGCCCAATCAGAACTGTTGAGAAAAGACTTTTTTCAAACTCTTTGAGAAACTTGACGAGCTGGAAGTTCAGTCTTTCATCAGTGGACCTCTCCAACAAGTTGACAGAAGGATTAACAAATTCAGCCGCCTGCTTTCACTGACTACATGGCTTTCCAATGCCTGTGACCAGAGGTGGGTAGTAACGAGTTACATTTACTCCGTTACATGTACTGAGAGTATTTGTTTTGCAGTACTTTTTACTCCTACTCAAGTACATTTGTGTTAAAAAAGATGTACTTTTACTTTGTTACATTGGGCTGTCCAGTCGCTACTTTTACCATTCCTTTTTTTCTTCATTTTATATGTTTTATACTCAGTCATCTCTCATGCAGCTCCTTCTGATCCAGAGCTATAAATAACCTCAACACTGAATGAACGGAGAAGTAGCTCCGCCCCCGCCTCCACCTACAGCTGGGGAGAGAGGCTGCGTTATACCTGCGTCCCCTTTGGAGGAACATGTTTACCCTTTACCCAACATCCAGACTCTCTTATAACTTCTAAATGACGAGGAGAAACAGTCACATTATGAGCTGCTTACTTTGCCTATACGGTGGAAATCTTGAGCTTATAGAACAATTAAATCTTAAAAACATGTCATGGTGAGTTATCAGTTAGGTAAGCTTAGGATCATACTGGTTAATATTAAATCTTAAAAGCATGTCATGGTGAGTTATCAGTTAGGTAAGGATCATACTAGTTAATATTAAATCTTAAAAACATGTCATGGTGAGTTATCAGTTAGGTAAGCTAATGATCATACTAGTTAATATTAAATCTTAAAAACATGTTATAGTGAGTTATCAGTTAGGTAAGGATCATACTAGTTAATATTAAATCTTAAAAACATGTTATAGTGAGTTATCAGTTAGGTAAGCTAAGGATCATACTGGTCAATATTAAATCTTAAAAACACGTCATGGTGAGTTATCAGTTAGGTAAGCTAAGGATCATACTGGTCAATATTAAATCTTAAAAACATGTTATAGTTAGTTATCAGTTAGGTAAGCTAAGGATCATACTAGTTAATATTAAATCTTAAAAACATGTTATAGTTAGTTATCAGTTAGGTAAGCTAAGGATCATACTGGTCAATATTAAATCTTAAAAACATGTGATGGTGAGTTATCAGTTAGGTAAGGATCATACTAGTTAATATTAAATCTTAAAAAGCATGTTATAGTGAGTTATCAGTTAGGTAAGCTAAGGATCATACTGGTTAACATTAAATCTTAAAAACATGTCATGGTGAGTTATCAGTTAGGTAAGCTAAGGATCATACTGGTTAACATTAAATCTTAATATGTTAGAGATGTTGGACAGTAATCTAAAGTAACTTATAAGAACAGTAAGGTAGCATGCTAATAAAAACAGCTGCTTCTGAAGCTCAACAGTCACCTCAGAGAGATTCTTCAGGACTGAGTTCATGGCCTTTTCAAACACTTCCAAGTTGTTTTAGTATTTTCAAGTTATGTTTTTAAGTAAGATGTACTGAAAATAAGTTAAAGGTTAAAAAAGAAAGGTTGGAAGGCATAGATATATTTTTTATTGTAATGTTGGAGTATTGATGTTCTGGAGTTCTGATCACATCTCAGACAGTTTGAAGTTCTAGCTTGTTTTAATAAATGAAAGCGGGTACATTAGTTTGTGCACAGTGCAGCTTCTCTTTCTTTAATGTTTGAAAGTAAACCATGCCTAACAGCATTCATTTTGGCCTTTTCCTATTTATGTCACTTTATTAAAGGCAGTGAGCACTTCACATTGTTATTAGCATTTCCAAAACAGTACAATTCTATATATGATACTACTCACAAGTTACTCACTACTTGAGTAGTTTTTTTTTAGGTACTTATTTACTCTTACTCAAGTACTTATTTCTATGAGTACTCTTACTTCTACTTGAGTAACATCATTAGAAAGTAACAGTACTTTTACTTAAGTACTGTTTCGGTTTACTCTACCTAACTTCATTGACAACTTCAACCTGTTCTGGGGACAAGACAACCTCTTCAAAGGACAGGGTTCCCACTTAAACGTGCTTGGAACAAGGCGGCTTACAGACAACTTTCTCCACTGTCTGAGGCACGAACACCTCCCCCTGTCTCCTCCGCATCAGCCCAAGGTCCCCCTGCGCCCAACAACTCCTCCCCCCTCTCTTCCGCATCACTCGAAGGTCTCTCTGCAGAGTGAGAGCCAACCACAGGATGACAGCAGTGACTCTGAACCACTTGCCCACCCTCCGGATACTACTCTCCCACCACCCCAACCTCAACCCTGGACCCCCCTCACATGTAACATGTACAATGTTCACATGCTTTATAAATAAACTTGCCTTAGCTCAGCATTTCCAATATGGCACCCGCTGACGATTGGCTTCAAAACCGTGCTGGGTGACGTCACTGATACTACGTCCAATTTTTTTTTTCAGTTGATGGCTGATACACAGAGACAAACTACCAGTAATGCACACAGTCACACCTACAGGCAATTTAGAGTCACCAGTCAAGCATGCCTGAGGCACCAGGACAGAGGGATCAATCAATTCACATGCAATCAAATAAAATACACTTCTTATGTGTAATGCATTATTGGAAATCCAATCTATATGTAGCCGCAGATGTAACATGCATACAAAACTCTCCAGGAGACGCCTTATTGATTAATACATTCTACAATTGTTCATCCAATCCTCACTGGACTTGAAAGGCCTGTGATGGCTGTGGGGCTACTATGACACTGCCTTGGTCAGAAGACAACGTGTGGGCTCGTATGAAGTAAAGTGATCTCATTGAAGCCAATACAGTGTGGTGAAAGCACTCATCTCTTCAAATTACCACTGTGTCTCTGTTTGTATGTGTTATCTTGAGTGGGTGCTGGACAGCGAGTCCATTAGGCAGCGTTTGTTGTTATGATGAAAGACCGGCGTTACACATGAGTTTTGTCTTGTGTCTGTGTTGGTGAGACTAAATTGGGAGATAGAGTCATCTGATCTTTACTTACATGAAAACACACTCAGGTCCTCCATGTGTTTGCCCTTTGAGACAATAAAGAGCATTTTTTGCAGATTTAGCCTTAAAGCTTGGGAGATGACTAAGTCATTTAGACAACAACAATATTTACACAACAACCTTATAGTGCTGCTTGTTTTAACCATTTACTATGAAGTGAGGGCTAACAGAAGGAAATCTGCTTTACAAAGTATGACTCAGGCTTCCTCGAATACACAGATGAATATTCAACTCACACCCTGTGTTACAAATTAATTCCTGGCACAAATCTGATGCTTCGACAAACTTGACATATGTTTCCTGGCACTCATTCAAAACTGTATTAAAAATATGAAAGCACGTCTTAATATACGTATGAAAACATGCAATAACTTAAACATAAGTATTCTTTTAAAGGGATTATATCCCCTGCTCTCCATCAGTGAGAGTGTCCTCTCGATTGATATGCTGACATTGTAGAGTAGAAAGTGTTTTTACAACAGAAGAGCTTTAAGGTGAATAGTAGCTGAGGTCCCTTTTTCCAAATGACACCAAATGTCAACCCTGGTGAAGAGCTGTGTTAAAGGAGAATACAAAAGCAGAGGAGGCCCAAACACACATACACACATGCACACATACACACATGCACACACACACACACACACACACACACACACACACACACACACACACACACACACACACACACACACACACACACACACACACACACACACTTCTGCTTTTGTGGGAATTAGAGGCTGAAATTTCTTCAGGAATCCCACGGGTCACAGGATTCCCGCTGTATGGGAGTCAAATTTCACTATTTATCATGTGATTGGGACGGTACAGGATAAAAAGTTAACGGGAGCAGGAAGTTTCTAGAGGGACTGTTGTTAAATCTTACTTGTGACAGAAAGAAGCTTTCTCGGTTCATTGTGTGTATACTGTAAACATGAGCTCACAGTGTACACACCTGCTCCAACAGGTAACTCTGGATCTCTCCTGCTCCTCCAGTTTAGCTCTGAAGTTTCTCCTCTTTTTCCTCGTGTGTCCTCAGTAAATGGTATGACATTGGCGCGGTCAGAATCCCTCATTATTAAGTGTAGGTGTATTTTTATTTTTATATTTGAAGCTGCAGACCTGAACAGCTGATCAGTGCGCTGCAGGTGGAGGAGCACTTCTGTGTAACGTCTGCAAATAATGCAAAAACAAACAGGCTCTCTGGTGTCAAAGTGAAGTGTTGAAGAAAATCACAAGTGGAACGTCCACCTAACCCGAGATGAGTGCTCTGGTCTTAGTTTCCAAAACTCAGGTACACTATGTGAACTGTGAAGGTAATGCCTTTATGCACTTTGTTCGTTGAGGGATGTATTACCTAAAGAATAAAAGAAGAAAGAAAAAGGGAGCGGTACAGGAGCGGGAGTCATTCTGAATGGGAGCAGTACAGGAGCAGGAGTCATTCTGAATGGGAGCGGGATAGAAGTGGGAGTCATTCTGAATGGGAGCAGTACAGGAGCGGGAGTCATTCTGAATGGGAGCGGTACAGGAACGGGAGTCATTCTGAATGGGAGTGGTACAGGAGCAGGAGTCATTCTGACTGGGAGCGGTACAGGAGCGGGAGTCATTCTGAATGGGAGCGGTACAGGAGCAGGAGTCATTCTGAATGGGAGCGGTACAGGCATAGGAGTCATTCTGAATGGGAGCGGTACAGGAGCAGGAGTCATTCTGAATGGGAGTGGTACAGGAGCAGGAGTCATTCTGAATGGGAGTGGTACAGGAGCGGGAGTCATTCTGAATGGGAGCGGTACAGGCATAGGAGTCATTCTGAATGGGAGCCGTACAGGAGCAGGAGTCATTCTTAATGGGAGTGGTACAGGAGTGGGAGTCATTCTGAATGGGAGCGGTACAGGAGCGGGAGTCATTCTGAATGGGAGCGGTACAGGAACGGGAGTCATTCTGAATGGGAGTGGTACAGGAGCAGGAGTCATTCTGACTGGGAGCGGTACAGGAGCAGGAGTCATTCTGAATGGGAGCGGTACAGGAGCGGGATTCATTTTACCAGGAGTAGGACGGGACAGGAATTTTTCTAAACTTTTGACTGGGATTGGGACCACAGACTGTATAAATAATGGACGTAGTATCTGTGAGGTCACCCATCTGTTTCTGAACGCTTTTTTGAAGCCAATCGGCAGCGGCAGCCATATTGCTTCTGTCGAGCCAGTGTGACGTAAAGAGGCGGGCTTTGAGCCTCCTAGCCAACAGCTGCAGTCAGCTGTGCCTCTCATTGGAAGACTAGTAATCTCAATATCTTCGAAATTGCCGAATTAGAAAAAAATTCAGCCCCCTCACAGTGAGAGGACGTCGAGAAATGAGCTATCAAGACTACACTCATCTTTTGTACCAGGCTGTAAACATGTTTATTTCTGATGTAAAGATTGTCTTTTTCCCATTCATGTGTATGTGACTTCCGGTACTTCCGGAGCCAGCCTCAAGCGGATCCTCGATGAACTGCAGCTTTTAACACTTCCGCATTGACTCATATTTTTAGACCGGAGGTTGCCGCTTGATTGGGACGGGACAATCATTTTTTCTGTAAGAGTGGGATGGGACAGGAATGAAAATCCACTCTCATGTCACCCTCTAGTGGAGATATCTTGAAGCTGCTCAGTAACGGGAGTAGTTGAAAAGCATTATGAGGTGTTCATACCAAACCTGAATAAAATCATCCATGCACATGAATTACATGTTAAGTCAATGTACAGACTTGAGTAGTGGTCTAGTGGTGTGAATGAAGCAAATTATACGCAGGAATAAATTGCAAGAGTTGAAAAATCTGAACTCCAATGGAAAGCTGCAAAAGGCAATCTGAGTTCAGATCCTCCGGTAACGTTTGGTGTTACATATGGACCAGCAGAGGTTCATTCATCTGGAATATATAAGAGAAATTGATTATATCTCTGTGTGGCTTCCCCAAATGTTGTGACACTACCTGTTTTTATGGGCTCA